>NC_051158.1:2741264-3051069 GCF_013339745.2 Dermacentor silvarum
ATCGCACGACAGTTTTTTTTACGTGAGCTGAAGATGGACACATTTTTTTTTGTGTATTTGTGACAGCTGACAAAAACACTTTCACTGAAAATCCGTCCTGTCCGGAGCGGTGGCCTAGTGGTTGCGCATACACCTCGTATGCGCTGGTTGCTGGGTTCGCATCCCGGTACCACCGGAAACCCACCGCTATTTATTATTGGCTAGAGATATCACCCTGGCCAACTACTTGTGCAACTACATGCTGGACTACTTGTGGGAATTCTCATTTCGAATGCGGACCCTTTACCCAGCTAGCACAAAAGTGATAGAAAACTGCTTCCATACCGATTCGCCAAGACTAAATGAACGTCTGAAAGACGCACTAAAAAATCCGTGCAGACCGTTTAGAAGGTGATAAACGGTCGTATATCGTTGCTAATGTCCGGCGGATATGACTATTGCAAGAAGTTCTAGAATCCTGCTTAAAGTAGTTTCGAAAAATCCTGTCTTGAAATGGGATTTTGTAAGACCATTAGAAGCATTCAAAAAATACAGATTGAATCCTGCTACAATCAGGATTTTCACATCCGTTTTCTTTCACCCTCCCCTCTAGCGCCCCCTCGTCTCCCTTTCCTTCCCTCTCCCCAAGCCCCTGCGGCGTTTCGCCGGCCCGCGGCATGCAGGTTTGCGCTTGTGCAATACACGAAACACATACAGCAATAACATTTTTTTATTGCAAAAAGTAAACACGACTAGACAAGCTAGCAATCAACATTAAATATGAGGGCCTCCGAGTAACGTCCATTACAGGTATCGACCTTGATAAACCTGGTTTCGAACAGGCTGCTGGGCTGTAGCTCCTTAATTCAGCAGGTGTTCTTACTGCAAAAACATTAGGCATGTGTAAAACGTATGTTAATTGAAGCACACTTTTCTTAGTGAACGTATAGTTTTTCAATCCATTGGCAATAAGCACTGCCATATATTGGTCCAAGCACACAGTTTTCGAGCATTCCACCTTTATTAACATGGTTCTAACTAACATTAATCGATCACAAGTGAAATTCCCTTCTGTTGCCTTGAAGACATACTTTACACCTAACTGAAGGTGTTGCATGTACAATCGCCAACCAGTGTAAGTGTCGGCTATTTTGCTAGCTTTCAGGAGGCTGTTGTCTTGACTAGTTAACGACTGGTAGATGACAGCAGCCTCCTAAACATGTGCGAAGTAGGTGCCAATTAGCATTCAAAGAAAGGAATAGATAATGCATTCCTGATAATGTTGTACGAGAAAAGAGGTAACTGTGGCTCTGCAAAGGAACAGCTTCGGTGTGACAGCATTGTTACACCACCCCAATTTTATTTGCCACAGATCACATAGCCAATTCAGAAATGGTGCAGGCTTGAGCATATACCTAAACACCAGTCTATCAAACACATCGCATACTTCAAATTGAGCAAATGTATTGCGATTCCTTAAAATAAAAGACAACAGACGAGTGCAACCTTGAGTAACAGCGACTATTTGCAGCACGGCTGCTTCAAGCATATACAGTAAGAAATTAAGTTGCTTGTAATTAAACCATTAAAATGTTGCACGCCTATGACTTGCCTGTTTGAAAACCTCCGCACAATAACATTGCCAAGCACTTGTAAAGAATTTTTTTAAACAGTGAGTCATCCACACACAAGATGGGAACATAAGCCGTAATTTTCTACCCAGTTTCACTAACTTTGACCTTGGTGACATTTATAGTTACGCAATGGGTTAAAGGTTAAGCTCGTGCAGTTTATAAATCAATTATTATCTAGAGTGCTTGCATATGCAATTTATTGCTTACACCGAAATGAGCCCACACACTAAAACCCACACATGGCGCGCGGCGACGAATTCATCGCCGTTGCACTTTATACGGAATATCACGGCGACGACGACGGCGGCAAAAATGCGCTTGGAGTGCCCATATAATTTAAAAGAAAAAGAACCGCGGCGTAAATTTATCTCTCTCAAATGGCAAGGTCGCCGTTACGTCGTCGCGCCGTAACACGCGTGTTCGAGTCGATGTCTCAACGCTGCGGCTGCGACGCAGAGGGAAGCAAGACGGACGCCCAGTCCGGCCAACGTAACTGCTCACAACCGGCCAACGCTCGCTTCAACGGCAGGAAAAGAAAGAGAGAGGGTTAAGCTGGCGCCGGGCCGGCGGCGGGCGCGCACGGAGACAGTCGAAGGTGGGGGAGCTACGAGGGAGTTGAGAGGGAGAGTGAGGGGAGCCACCGAAGCGACGGGGTCACCTCTGCTGAAGCGAAATCCGCTTCCCTGACGCCCTCCTCCCTCACCTTCGACGTGTCCGCGCGCGCCCGGCGCCGCCGTGCTGGCGCCGCCCGCTCCCTACAGCATCGTTTTCTGCGAGCGTTGGCCGACGCGGGCATCTCGTGGCCCCTACTCGCCATCTCTTTGCGCGCCGTGATATATACCGACTCTATTCGTAAGTCGTGCTGTGGTGCACGAATACTTGAGAAATAAGTCCTTCCTTTAATTCGAACAAACTTTCGGGCTCCTTCGAGTTCGAATTATCGAGATACGACTGTATATGTGTCACGCTGAAAATTTAATTCGTACGACTTTAACATGAAATAACAGTTACCTGGGTTCTTGGAGTTCAGGAGTTTCGTGGTGGCCCTTTGGGCGGCGGCGTTTTCGTCTGCCGCTTTCGGCACCTGTAGAGGGTACATGATCGGTGTCTTCACCCTCACGCGCCTTCTCTCTAGCACGTAGGTATGTGCCTGCATAGTAAGTTACAAAAAAACTCTTTCTTGTTATGCTGATAAACTCGGAGTATCTATGTTTATAATGTAACAGCAGTGCCTATTACAACTGTATATTGGAATTTTTCTTTTTTTTACCAGAATTTTGTTACTGCACAGACTTGCAAAAAGAAAACGCCAGTGCGACCTCAAAATTTATTTGTTGCATGACTGAAGCCAAAAAATGTTAGGTATCCTAAAAAAGATGCTGTAAATAGCTACACTGTCGGATTATGTTACAAAAAACAAGGCAACAGTGCACTACATACAGGGTGTTTCATTTAACTTTAGCCAAACTTTAAAAATATGCAAGGGCCACGTACCAGGACAGAACCAAGGTAATGTTGGAGATATTCAGATTATTTTTTGCGTTCCGCCTAGTTAGATAATTAGTTAATTAATTAACTTCTCAATTACTATAGTTAGATGAAAAGTGTCAATGAGAAGATTGTAAAGCAACATTAGAAACCCCTGATACCGCTTTCTGTTTCTCAATATGAGCTACATAAAGTGCTTTTCCAAGTGTGAAAGATGCCTGCCAATATCACGCAAACTGCCTCGAGCGGCCAGTCGTTCGGCAGTTTTGCGTGTATTCGCGGGCATCTTTCACGCTCGGAAAAATACACGAGTGATCTCGCACAAGAGCGTTGACTGAAGAATGCTGTGGCTACGCGAAGATCGTAGCACGTCTCATCATTCTGCGCCAAACGGGAATGTCATCGTCATCCTAACGATCAATGGTCAACGAAACGTCACAGAGGTAATTTTAGACAGCTTTGGCAAACCTGAATACGCACACAATAAAAGAAACGTACGCAGACGTAAACATGCCTCTTAAACAATACTAGAGATTCCAGTTAAAATCAAGGCGCTTTCATTGCAAACTTCATTACCGCCTAAAACTTCCACCTAAAACTCCCGCCTGAAAACCGTAAATAATTAAACACGACAGGTGTCAAAGTGGCAGTGACTACTTACGTGAGCAAAGAAGACGTGGAAGGCAGTCTGGCGCTCCGCAGTTCATGAACGAATACGCGTCAGGTACTTAACGGCCAGTCCTGACAAAAATAACTGCGAATGTAACGGCGGGTTCAAAAGTTACGCAATCTGGAGGGAAGCTGCGCGGAGAGCGCAGTCCGCTCGGCTGCTCAGACTGCTTCGGCGCAAGCGATGACGCCGATGAGCCGTCGCGCCACTCCTCGCTTTGTCAGGTAGCCGCTATGATACGTCGCGGCGCTGCATCCTCTTGCGACACACGCTGCTGCAATGCAGAAGAATACTCAGTGTGGCTTCGTACTCGGTACCTGAAGCACTGAAATGCTTGCTAATTTAACTAAGAAAATACAAAATGCGGCTGCTACCATATGCTAGCGCCACCTTACAAAGATAATTTGAAATAACAAAAGTCGAACTTTTTAATGCCTCATTCTTGGCACTTTGCGGTAGGTAGGTAGGTTCCTAACTCGCTTTATAATACAAAAAAGTGATGTGCAACCTATAATGGAATCGAACCTCTGCCGTGGGGCACAGCAGCCGGTTCTCTAGCAACTAGACTACGGTGTCTTATTCTTCCTTTAGGTCAAAGTAAAACAGGTTAACCAAACAGACAAAACGAAAACTGCGACAAACAATATCAAAACATTTTACAGTTTGAACCGTCAGTCCAACTTGGCTGACATTGTCATTTAAAATTCTCTGAGCGTTGTCAAGGGATCTACCCTCGACAGCCACTCGGGAACACAGCAATCATGCGTTCTAAATTTTCCTTCAAAGAAAAATGGCAATATTCGCCAAGAGGGACAGATCGCGTTGAAGTGTATCGAGGACTGTTCAACAATGTCCTCGCGTCGATGACAAAATCAACGTCGAAAGTGGTGCTTAGTTTCCGGAGAAGTTCAGAAACTGCGACAAGCGGAATTCGGTGACTTGTAACCCATGATGCAAGCCACCCTTGAAATTTCACACATTTACGTGGACAAAGACTTGCCTGATTTTCTGCAGATGATGATGCATAGTTCGACGAACCTCCATTTTCGATGCCCGCGCTCATAGGAGGGTCGTTTTGTGGAACAAAATATTCTCTAGAAATGTCTTGCTTATGTGCTTCTACATTTTCTCCTTTCAAGGCAAGGTCACTTTTGCGAAAACTGTCCTTGGATTGAGCATCCTCATGTGGCGAGGATACTTCACTAGAAGCATGGTTACTACTTTCATTAACCTACCATGATACTTATTGGACGGTACTCGTGGCAACACGACTGGCAGATATCAGTTCGTCATTAACTCTACGCCTCTTCTGACGGTCTGAAAGGTCAGCGTAACTTTTCTTATTTATTGTGGACTTCATTATGAGCATAAAGAGCAAGCGGCTGCCCCTTCAGTGCTCACTCACCACAAGGCAAACACCCGCGCCTGGGTTGATTGCGCTCTATTCTAACAGAACGAAGCAAAAACAAAAAGCAACGTCCGTTTTTCCCGCCAAAAAGCAGAACAAAGAAAACAACAACAAAAAAATCAATAATTGTAGGCTGCTAGAACAAGCGATTTTAAACGTCTTCTAAAATCCGCCTTATAGCAAGATTTTTCCATCCCAATTGAATCCTTCTCGATGTTGACTTCTTCAATCTAGATTTTTGACGGTCAAAGCGAAATATCCATGAATAAGAATGATTATATCCCTTTTGTGCTAGCTGGGTAACAGCTTACGCTAAAAAATCAGGTGATCGTCAACGTAACCAAATACCTTAATAACACGATCACATAGGGCGCCCTCTAAGTTTTTTTTCAATCGTGCTAAGATATAGGTCACTAAGGATTGGGACAACATTTGAACCAAAGAAAATTCCTGATTTCAGATTAAGGACGCTTTCTCTTCACCCAACCGTCGTCGACATTAAATACAAGGAAAGGTTTTTCCACAAAAGCCCTCGTTCAAAACACCACATTTTCCTAAGAAAACCAATTCCTAGACTTGTTCATTTTTCTGTCTATCACACAATTTAATAGCAAAGAGTAACAAATCTCTTCAATATTCATACGAAAAGAGCATAACCCCCAGAATTCTCCATTGTCAAAAACTGAACTTGCGCCTGGGAGTTGCGCATGCGAAAAGGGTCTGAAAAACTCAATGAAATTAAGCAATTCTGCAGGTAACTAGCTACAGCGAATTCCCAGGTCCCTTTCTCCGAAAAAATTCATCGAAAAAGAATGTCTTGTTTATGTTCTTGGCTGAAAAAAAAACAATTCTAAGGTGAACGATTTAGCGTTCTTGACATTACAAACGATCTTATCAAGATTGTGTCTTCACAGGAGGTGTACAGCGCGTTGCTTAACTACAGATTGTTTGAGTTTTACAGTCTGAAAGTTCTTTTTAATTGCTGATCATGCTTTTTATTTACCCCTTGATTCGAGGCTAGGCAATTTTCATGCTTGGCGATTTTAAACAGTTATTGTTAGCAGGTGGCCAATGCCTTGGGGACTTGTGTATGTGGACCAAATTGGCCATTGTGTTAGTGCGCAGTTAAAGAAACACACGTATTCCTTGAAAGCCTTGGGGCAACTGCCAGCTCTTAGCAGGAAATATGGCTGCCATTAATCAGAGAGAGACTGATTTTTTTTTTAGTTACCACAATAAGTACAGAATGCCTACGTATACTGGAGGCCTTATATTAAAAGAGAAGAGGCCAATAGCAAGCCACAAGTTGCATTCTGCGTAAAATGATTGTGGTTTGTAAAACAGCATACTTTTATTTAGCCTGAATTCATGTCAAGATATTTTTTCTATTTATTAGTTTTTTGATACCATGCGTACGATGTCTTCCTTTGAAGTGGCATGGTTTCTTCTTATTTGATGAACCTGGAAGTGGTTATTACGTGGATAGCATGGTAGAAACCACCGGATTACGACCATTCATGTGGATTAATTGACGTCGTCTTTTCATGTTTGTAGAAAACTGAAGAATGCCTGAGACAGGAAGAGAGCGGTGTGTGGCTCAGAGAGCAAACATGGATAACGAATATGCTAGTTGACATTAGGAGGGGAAAATTGAGCTGGACAGGCCATGTAATGAGCTGTATGAATAACCGGTAGACCATTAGAGTTACAGAATGGATACCAAGAGAAGGGAAGCGCAGTCGAGGACGGCAGGAAACTAGGTGGGGTGATGCAGTTAGCAAATTTTCAGGCGCAAGTTGGAATCAGCTAGCGCAGGACAGGGGTAATTGGAAATCGCAGGGAGAGACCTTCGTCCTGCAGTACACATATATATAGGCTGCTGCTGCTGCTGATGATGATGATGAAGGGTCCTCGTAATATATCCTAACCGTTGGTCGCATGTATACGATCTTAAGGAGAAGGCCTCTATCAAACTGGCCAGCTCTTTCGGTGGGTAGACGGCACCTCAGAAAGAGTTGATCGCAATGGATAATATAAAATTGCACTTATATGCTCAGTGCTGCTCGAATAATCTCCATAGTGCCTGAGCAACCTATAATCAAACAATGTAGATAACACGAAAATAACATGATGCTGGTCACACGTCTGCCACACTAATGTTCGTGAGCTTGCCGGTTCATAGTGTCGGATGGCTTCTATTATTGCTTTGTGACATTGGTGCGAGCCGCCGCAGCCAGAAAATTTGCTTTGTCCTTCAGCAGCAGATACTTTGCACAATAAAAGCAGCACTCAAAATTCTCCACGTAGCGCTAAAATGATTAAGAAAACTGGTGCGGCGTAGATGCATTAACAAGCAGTTAACGAAAAAGCATGTGCTCTTTGGTATTTCTATATGCGACATGCTTTGTTCTGTCTGAGGAGAATACAAGTCGCTACAAGGCCATCCACATGCTGACAGGCTCTCTACGACACAATGCAATGATAGATAGAATGCGTCATTGTCTCAAATGGCCAATGAACTTCTGTAAAACCTTCGTGCGTTCTGTAAACCTTGCGTCACATATTATAAGGATTAACTACGAATAAGAAAGGTCGGTATACGATGGAGGTGTCTGGAGCAATTGCGAGTGACATATATTTATTTATTTATTTGTCTTCCCTGTCGTATTATAGATTTTTCGCTATGCAAACACTGATTATCCGATACCTCGGCTGTTTCAAATATATGCGCTTCTGACAAGCTAACAGTATTGACATAAAATTGACCTTACAAAAAATAATACCAACGAGACTATGCACAGAAATTGAAATGACATCGAAATGGCGCAGTCTGCCGGGACTTTTCATGCTTTTGTATACTCAGTGTATGTTAATGTATTTCTTACACTCCTGTTGCGTGAATCATGGCAAAGATGCACGGGCAGACACCGGCGCGCTGGCGACAACACAGAAATTAAGTTGCTATGGGCACAATCATACTTGCGTGTTAGCGGCCACTAGAGCAGAACTGAACCCTGTAATTCCCAATGTACCATATATACTATGCCGAGTTTGATGCCTCAAAATGTCGATTGAAGTGTGGGAAACCTAATGCAAAGCCCATAGTTACGTTTTTATTATGCTGGAGTGAAGTTTCAGCAGGGACAGTGTAACAAACCATTTTCTAATTAATTAGTGCAGTAATTAAGTTATAATAGAAAAACGTGTTTTTTTCCTGCTATTGTACTCTTTATGACCAGAAATAAATGTCAACAATTTGTTCCAATTTTCTTTGGTGTGGAACTGTGTTTGGGCATTACAGGGTTAAACTGCCGTAAGTGAATTACAGAAACATCTTTGTCACATAAAGTCATTAGAAAGGACAAATTGACTGCTTGGGCCTTGATGGCGGACCCATACCACCAAGCGTGGATCTGTCGTACGAGGTAATGCGAGGATGCACACCAGCACGTGCTCGCAGCTTCTGCTGACTGTGCTAAGGGCTGCACCAATGATTGCATTTGGGAATTATGCTGGATAATTCATTTAACTAGGGCGAAACATCAAATATACTGTGCTATACGTTAGACGAATCAGACTAACATCATAATTTATGTAGCCGTCTTTTGTTATTCAAACTATATTTTCAAGTACAATGAGACCACTAGTTAATTGTGTCAATATATGAAAAGTTTGAAATATTTCCTGCAGGGTGTAGCGCACATGTGAAAAGTTATAGAGCGTGTTGAGAAACAATTAAAAACATCTTCCGCAGATAAGAAAGCCCGCGAAATTGCTCACAATTTTCACAAAGGTAACCCCTGCATTATAAGAAAAAGTATTCAGTGCATTTGAATGGGAAGCATCAGGAATGAGAATCACTGGTGTGTATATAAGCAAGCTACAGCTTGCACACATTGCCCTGCTAAGCACAGATGGGGATGAATAATAACAAATGATTGAGGACCTTTGATGGATTGACTGAAGAGGCTGAGGAACTCGAAGAGTATGGTTTAAGATTATTATACAGAAGACAAATGTAATGTTCAGGAGCCTAGTGATTGATCAGAAACTAATCAGTAGCGGATGGCCTTTAGAGTATGGGTCAACTACTTACAGAGGACCCTGATTCTAAACGTTCTATTTAAATTCTGGGGTTTTATGTGGCAGAACTACAGTACGATTATGACGCAAGTCGTAGTGAGGAATTCGCTATAATTTTATGGCCGCCGTTTTCATGTGGGGCCAATTTTGGAGTTTACGTGTTGAAACGCGCCCTAGCTTGGGGATGGGGAGCGAATGTAAGAGCGCCGTATCGCGTTCAAATGCGCGCAAGAGGGATGGGTACAGCTGAGCGTGCGTCTTCTGCTTCACCCTCGACGTAGCTGGGTATGGCTGTCAGAACGGCTGAGTGCATAAGGTGGCCGCGCGCGGTTTATTTGAGGTATTCTGCGGTGGTTGCAAAACTGGCGTGTGCCGTAATGGCTGGTCGCTCCCCGTGCACTCCTAGTTGCGAAGTTGGAAGTTGCGCAATATCAAGTGCCCGGCATGTGTGAATGCGACTGGAAGACAAAAGCCTTCACTTACGGATGCCAGCAATCTTCGCGCCAGTGTTATGAAAGCTTATGTTTGCAACCATCATGTTGCGTCGGCTCATATTAGGCTGCGCGGGGCTGACACTGTGCATGGTAATTAAATGGTGCTTGTTAATTTAATGATCAAGGGAATGTTTAGCGCTTTGTGTGCAACTCTGAAAAATATGAACTTCTCGTGCAATTGTCCAATACTTTGTTATCAATAAGCTTGCTTCCTGTTCCGGCAAAACTACACCCTTTGCCGTGTGTTTCACCGGCGAAATAAATATCAACAGAAATAATAAGAAAATGAGATATTTTAGACCATTTTGCCATAGCCATTAAGTATTTGTGCTGTAAATTAGGACACCCATGTCGAAAAATCACGTATGACACATGGTATATTAAATAATATTTTATTTTCGAGGTTACTCTCCTGTGAAAAATTTGGACTCGATCTTTCGGCATACCGCGGTGGTGAATTGAATAATTTCAACCAACTGGGATTCTGTAACGTACCTGTGTTATGAGTGCCCGATTGTTTTTGAACTTCTGTACCACCGGCAACTGGACACTGCAATTGAGTCGGTGACCCCGAATTGAACAGCGTAACACCGTAACCGCTGTACTACAGTGGCTGGTGCAACACAATAAACTGTCCAAAAACATTTTACGTATATTGTAGCACATCGATGAAACGTCAGTACATATATGAGGATATTGAATATGATGAAAACTTGCCACGTGAGATTTTTTTTTGTTGTGACAGAAGTTATGTGCTCGAGACTTGCTTTGATTTATTATTTCGCCTGCCTCGTCCGTCCAATCTGTTACACTGACGATGAGCTTTCTCGTCATGAGCCCACATAATGAAAACTTTTGCAGTCATTACGAAAGAGCGTAGAAATATTATACAAAACCGCCTCCTTCGGGTTCCGAACCCGTATCAGTGAAGCAATGGGCCCTTGGGAGTCAAGAAATACGGAAACATTGCCGAAAAGGAGGCAATAAGCCGGATTCCAGAGAATACTGACTGGTTGTTACTTGTGGCTGTGCACTAGTGTGGTTAGCTGAGACAGATGCCCTGTCACACACATAGTTTTCAACAGCTCGCTTAGTGTCACTAATGACCGTTGCAGCCTCGGTCGTAGCTAAAACTAGGGCGACGGCAGTCTCCTCAGCTATTTCCCCATTCGCCATAGTATATATATATATATATATATATATATATATATATATATATATATATTCGGTTCAGTGCTCGCGCCGAGGACATTGTATAGGGACGAAGTTCCCGTTTCACGGAACACGAAGAAGACGAGGGATCCAGTGCAGGATTCACCTCCCTCTTTCCTTTACTTCCAACCACAGAAGGTAAATAAGTGTCCCGATAGGTCTGCCGCAAAGGACAGCGTAGCAGATGTTCATGTAAGAAGCTGTACAAAAAAGTCCCCGAGGGCCGCGACATTAACGGCAGCACAAATGTAAGTCGGTTGCAGCAAAACATCAGTATTCGATGTGAAGGCACGCTTGGTACGATTGAGCGAAACAGCTACATTACGTCCTTAGTTGTGGATTGACAGCAACCCCTCTGTGAACTGCAGAAGTGTCGTTGTGTTGTACTACAAGCATCAATGACATGCTCTCTTCTTGGACAAAGTCGTTGATGATTTGCAAAGCTGTTTGCTCTAGTAGGATGCATCTGGCAAAGGGTCGATTGAAGCTGCTAAAACTGTATTGTAATTGTAGCCTGAGCGCCACTCGAGTAATATCTATAGCGCCGAAGAAATTTTGTTCAATTCGGACGAAGACCACCACGGCTACATTTTGAAGAATACATGTGTATCAAATACTGCATGCTGGCATGACTTTTCCTTTCACCCGAATGTTGCAGGTAATACTCTCTGGCACGTGAAAGATACACTGCAGCGCAATAATTAGAAGCATTCTACACCAGCAGCTACCTTAGACCATCCAAGCCGCACCCATATTGTGTAGCGCATCATTGGGAGCGTCAAGCAAATGGTACGGTCTACGTAGATGCGTTATCATGCAGTGTGCTACAATGAATATGCCCCTTAGTTTTTCTATGAGTGACACTTGTTCTCTTGCCGGAGGAGAATGCAAGTTGTTACGACGCTGTCCACATGTTGTCCCAGCCCTTATACAGCTCAATTCAAAAATAAGTGCAATGTGTCATTGGCTTGAATGCTAAATAATGTCTAAAGAAAACGTGCATTGACCTTGTCTATACATATGGGCACCACTACACACGGAGAGATATAGGCATAGTTTGCTTAAAATAAGAGCGGTAGGTATAGGCAGGTGCTCGTGACGTAATTTGTTTTGTGTGAATGCACTGTTCCTGCCTCTCTCCTTCATACTATAACTTATTCACTATGGAAGTTCTGCATCTCCTATAGCTTGGCGAGTGAGCTATACAGACTTTCGAGCCACTCGCAGCTAAAG
The DNA here is from genome assembly GCF_013339745.2 of Dermacentor silvarum. Taxonomy (NCBI): domain Eukaryota; kingdom Metazoa; phylum Arthropoda; class Arachnida; order Ixodida; family Ixodidae; genus Dermacentor; species Dermacentor silvarum. The sequence goes on from NC_051158.1 coordinate 2,753,466, forward strand.
ATATACAATAAATTTACAAGAAATGTTCGAATGAAGGAAAGTGGACCGCAAGGTACATCGAAGCGGCACAGTTTGCTGGTAATTTAGCATACAATTACATGCTTAACCCTGTCCTTTACACAAAAGACGCAGCGGCAGAACAATGTGTCGTTCAGTGCATGCTAATCCATCTCCTCCACACATGCTGGCTAAAACATTGAGAAACTGCACCGGCCGGCACCGTCGTAATGGCGACGACACAACAATGTTGTTGCTAAGGGCTCAGTCATACTTGTATAGTAGTAGTAGCTAGAGCATAACTTAATATATCTGAAGTGACAGACAAATGAACCTTGTCTGAGCAAATGATTAGGAAAGACAGAAGCACTGCGTGGGCTTTCGCAGCGGGTCCAGTATTAGGTGGGACACGCAGGCAGTCGCAGAGGCTGTTTACTGTACACTCGGCTGCACGAATGATGACATGAGCGGAAGTGTACAGGGCGTTACTCGTAAATAACACGAAACTTTAAATACCCGTTGGTGTACCTTAGACATATAAGACTAACAACATTGCGAATACTCATTGGTGAAGTCCAATAGCAAATCGCCTTGGTTTAATCCTTGACTGAAAAGATAAGCGAACATGAAAGACGAATGTTTTGTTCAGCTAAAGTTTTTAATTCCCTAGCCAACCGGGATATCTATCATTAAGTGAATGCTGAATATAAAAAATTCACTGACGATTACGATACTCCATAATTTGAAATTTTAGCGCAGCCATATACGTGTTTATTGGCTGCGCTAAAAGTGTGTATTGATATGTTTATTGATATATTGCCTGGCACGGATAGTTTGGCTCATGCGGCACGCTGCAAATGCAGCAATTTGTGGCGTGACTTCCTCCGTAATCGGGATATCGCCAGAGGGAAGGCGTGGGTGATACGTGGGCGCGATTGACAGCAGCCGCCGCAGAGAGACCTCCACTCATGCAGCGCTTTGTTTCCATACATGGTATCGCTGGGGTCATTGGTGAACAGACGTCACGCTCTAGTCTGGGGCCATCGTCGCCATGGTGCAAGTCTTGCGAGGCACTTCGCGTTTCTTCTCACGCTTTCGCTATACCCTCCTCCTTCTCCGCTTTCCTTCTCGCGAGCTTTTCGCTATCGCCGTCTTTCATCCGCGCTCCGCGCTCGCTTTTTAGTCCATAGCCTTGCTCGTTTACGAGGACACCAACGGACGACACCGACGCTCGCCGTACGAACGGGCGCCTTCGAGCTGCGCTCTAAAACACTAAAAATAGCAGAGAACACTTTTTTAAATAACACAAATTAATCATGTTGAGTAAAAATGCGAGATAGTTTTGGAAGATCGTAAGCAAACGCGATACTCGCCACATAGCTCATGCATTCAATTTGTTTTGATTCGATAAGTACTGTTTAAGTAATTCCAAACCTAAAAATATCGTCGGCAACTGGACTGAACAACATCATTTTGAGGTTTCTCATTAGGACGAATCTATGCAACTCCAATATGCTTTCAAATATATTTGAGCATCGACTTGAAATAGGCTGTATTCCCGATGCTTGGAAATTGGGAAGAGTTATTCCCTTTTCCGAGTGCGGAGACAAGCACTCTCCAAAACGCTAACGACTCCTTTCAAAAACCAGCATGCCATGCAAGATGATGGAATATATCATTTTGTTTTATATAACTGTGTTTCTAGAAGGTAATTTATTTTATTTTCAGCAATGCTCAACACGGAATATGCAAAAAATTTTCATGTGGAACGCAACTTTCGTGTTTCACTCATGACGTAAATTTCATTGTTGGCCAGAGGTCCCTTCTAGACTGCATATTTTTAATGTCTCAAACGCATTTGGCACAGTCACACATAAATTGCTCTGTATTTGATTACGCTGTTGTAATACCTGAATACCACCTGTAAAGTTCTTGCATGGTATGAAGGACTACTCAGAAATCGTTCCTTGTTTGTAACAGCTAATAAAATGACCTCCTCTCATCTTTCAGTTAGCTCAGAAATACCTTCCGTTACACCAACCCCACGCCTCCGTAATAGGTTCTGTGCTCTTTCCGATTTTTATTACTGAGTGGCACACAAAGATGGTGACTTCCATGAGTGTTTTCGCCGATCATTGTGCCCTTTATAGACACAAAAGAGTGATTTAGACTCAGCCTTCCTGCACTCTGACAATAACCAGGTTTACGTGTGGTGCCAGTTCTCAAGCACGAAATGAAACATTAACAAATGCAAATTCATGCGCGTTGGCCGACTACATAATAACCACCCAACATAACAATATTGCTTTAGAGTGTTTGTACTCATACAAATACATTGACACACTCATTTCATATAATGTATTTTGGCAAAGTCTTGTTGAGAACATTAATAAGAATGCCTGTCATAGTTTAGGCTAGTTTCGTAGACGTTTTTTCTTAGAACCCTGTATCTCCAAACTTGCTGCTTTGTGAAACATTGTCCCGAACTAAGCAAAATTATGTAATAGCTATATGGGATCCCGGTCTTGCGTCAGTCATAGCTGAGTTAGAGACCGTACAAGACCGTGTACCACCTTTCATTATTTCCAAATATCATTGCACAGCTAATGTAATAGCTATCAAGGACACAGTTTCCTTGCCCAGCGTTTCTGATCTCATTTCCGCGATGACAACGACAGCTGCACAACGCCATACAGCAGGAAGATCTTAACTTCAGGTCGTTGACACTTCAAGAGGATTATTGTTACACGTGGCTCCTCTGTTTGTACTAAGACGCAGATTGTTTTATTTCTTGCATATTGTTTTGCTCGCAAATTTTCACTTTTCAATGCATCTTTTCTCAGAAACTACTGACACCACGACCATTTAAATATGCACGTGTGTTCCACACATACCTTTCCCACACGGAACTTTAAAAGCATTTGGAGAAAAAAGTATGGTTGATCCTTCTTTCATCGAAATTAGTAGAGCACAAAAATGAAACGTGTGTTCACAGAAGCGGTTGCATGTTTATTGTACGTGAAGGATTAAGTTGCAAGTAGCCATTAGCGGCACCCTACCACTGCGCAGGGTTCGTCGACCATTGCCACAAAAGCGAAAGTTGTTGATCCACTCGTGACAGGGAAACATTCCCCGGAGACACTGCATTGCACGCGCCGGAGAACTGTGCAAAGCTGCCATAACCAAAAAGGATTCGCAAACCGTACAAGCGAAACCGAACGGGTTGTTAGTAAATCGCCGCTGAACTCAGGGTCCGCTGCAGCGAAAGTAGCACAACACTGTCTGGTGGCGTAGCCCCATACAGTGTTGTCTAGTGGCGTAACCCCAGACAGTGTTGTCTAGTGGCGTAACCCCAGACAGTGTTCTCTGGTGGCGTAACCCCAGACAGTGTTGTGCGCGTTGAAGTCTCCGGCAACGATCAGCGGCCTGTTCTTGGCTTGCGACGCGGCTGATGTGAGAAGTTTGTTAAAGTTCCTGAGTCTGTAAGTCGGGGAACAGCAGACGTTTAGTATGTAAAGGTTGGTCTTTACGGCCCGACTGGGAATGATTTCTGTGAGCATGGTTTCCAGGTCTTTCTCGTATGTCGGGGTGCCCCTTTTCACAAAGGGTGACGTCTCTGCGGATAAATGTGGCAATGCCACTGGCTTGTTTGAACTGGGGGTCCAGTGTCGACCTGAAAACCCTGTACCCCGAGAAGGACATGTTTTGAATGTTCTTTTCCGCCCCGCACTCTTGTAGGATGATGACGTGTGGCTTTTCTTTACATGATCTGACAAATTGCGTTAGGTTGGCCTTCTTATTGTTGAATGAGTTACAGTTCCATTTCCAGAGCTTGAAAAATTGCGGTGCGTTATCCATTGTAATGGTTTGGCATGGCCCCATTTATGCTGGGCTCACCCATTGGAACTGGCGGCCTGGAGGGTGCGGGCGGCGTAGGTGTTGGTCCCAGAACAGACATGGGCCTTGAGTCCGGCGTGGCAATTATTTTCGTGATTTTGGGGCGAGCGATTGGTCTTTCTAGGTGGTCGAGTATGCCGCAGATTTGCCTGACTGCCTCCTTAATTTCAGTAATTACCGATTGAAATGCTTTGTACTTGCTCTTCTTCTTGCTGCACTTCTTAGCTTTGTTGTCACTGACGGAGGCGTTAGAAGGAGCCTCGCTAGCATGAGACATAAGCGGGTCCACGTCGGATGTGTCGTCATCGGTTTGGATGACGACAGCCTGGCTAGGGTTGCCCTGAGTTCCGCTAGTTCCTGTTTGAGTGCTTTGTTTTCCCGCTCTAGCGTGTGTATTCGCGGGTGTGGCACGTGCTCTGACTGTCCCTTACCTTGCTTTGAAGTACAACAAAGAAGAATGTGCATGGGCTATTAAGTTAAACATTGTCAAAACATTCACCAGGATTCCACAAGCTCCCACCGCCCGCTCACTATTAAAATTTTGCTGTGATAACTAAAAAACAAGATATATTTTGCATATTAGGTAGCACTTATGTTGAGAGACACAATTACACTTACGAAGACAGCTAAGACGACACGCCAACGCCCGCAAAGTGTCTGCGAATATTAAGGCGTGCAGTTCTTCACAATTTTCAAATGTATAAATTGCTTGTCTACGCTTGCTGTTTCCAATACCTTGTTAGGATGTGTGCAATGTTTGATGCGAAGGCATCAATTGGCCCACTGGGCTAAAAAGCCGGTGGCTCCGGTGGCAACAAAATGGTGCCTAAATTTCCATTGGCGGCGAGACCCCGTCACGAGCTTGCCTCGACGAAGAGCGAGCGAATCGAAACACTTGCGACCGCAATAACCCCCCAGGTGTGGCGTGAGGGGAGAGGGTATCGGTGAGACGCCGCGTCACCAGCGCGCCTCGACGGAGCGAATACGGCGACGCGACTGCTGGCTACTCCTACTTGCTGACTCGGGGAGCACGTGGCGCTATGGTGCATTACTTGAAGCACAGATCTCGAAGGACCACTAAGTAGCCTTAAAGTGACCATTAATGCTTCCGCATTAGCCACTCATAGGAAGCGCTTAGTAGGCAGGCAGGCAGGCAATGAACTTTATTTTAGGTCCCGAGGAGCGACTCCGAGAACCCCTTACGGGGGAGGAGCCACCGCGGCTGCTCCCACGTCGGGACGGGAAGCCCGTGCCTGACCAACGCTTCGCGCGCCCTCTGGACAGCCCGTGAGCGGTGAGGCGGGACAGCCCTGAGCGGTGAGGTCGGAGCTCTTGAGCGCCTCCACCCACTCTTATTCCGTTGTGAGATTATTGTGGTCCCGTAACGAGGGACACCGCCAGAGCACGTGTTCTAAAGTGCAGAAGGGATTGCCGCAATCCGGACAATCGGGCTCGAATGAGTCCTCGTACCTGCTGACCCTGGCTAGATTGGGATAGGACCCGGTCTGCAGCATGCGTTGGGTAGAAGACTGAGGGCTGGAGAGCTTGGCGTGGGGCGGGGGATAGACCCTCCGGCCGAGCTGATAGTGCTTTGAAATCTCGTTAAACGTGTGGAGCGAGTCCTTGTGGAGTCCCGCGTCCGCGCACACGAGCGGCGTTTCCCCGGCGCGGTGGGTGAGTTCGCGCGCGCGGGCGTGGGCCAGCTCGTTGGCGTTGGGAACGACGGTGGAGACCTGAGGCCCCATGTGCGCCGGGAACCAACTGATGACGTGGGGGGAGACGCTCCTACCCCAAAGCAGGGAGGCCGCTTCCCTCGAGACCGAACCCGGCCCGCTTAGTGTCCTTGGATTTTTGACATAAAGATATACCAACGGTTTATTGGCCGGTTTACCCCGCCATCTTTACAGAATTACGAAGCACACATTTCACAAATCTCTCAATTAACAAATCGAGAGTGCTCAATTTCTTTAATTTCAACATTTGGATGAGAACTACTCCTCCATGGCACAATTCATTGTATCTGCAGCTGCTGATGGAGGACGCGAAAGTCACCACATGAGTATTGTGCAGTAGTCAGCTAACGTTTCGAGCAAAGTGACACGTAGGCGCGCTCTCCTAAGTTGCGAGATGATACAATAGCATAACATGAGCCGTAGGACAAAAGGTTGTGTGTATTTGAAGTGAGAACTTGTACATTGCAAAAATTTAAATATCTGCAGTCTTGACGCAAGAAACCCATTCATACAATGAACACGATCACATTTAAACACTGCTCGCGTTGTGCACAATCCAAACCCGGGGCAATCGGGTTCTAAAGAATGGAATTTTGGCCACATCCATAGAGCGAATATTTTGCAAAAGCTAACAATGATGTCGATATGGTACCTTTAAATATGTAGTCTGTTCACGGGCATATAAGCACACAGTCATGCCTATGCAGACTGTATAGTATTCAATAGTTTCACAAAGAGGTTTACCACCTGCGGGTAAGTGTTGCAAAAGCATAAGTGCTACTTATGAATATCGGCAGAACGCGAACAGGCCACTAAGAAAAATTTTGTTTAAAAAAGAAGTGAGGGTTGAACAATTTTTGTTTTCAGTATAAGCATGTCTTATTCAATTTCATGAACTACATAAACTGCAGAAAATGGTTCATTTTATATTTTAAACGCGCAATTTTCCTCACAAATCGTGCTAAAAGTCCAAGTCGCGCCAGCATTGATACATAACTAATCAATTGCTCAATTGAGTAAAGCGCTGGCGTTTATGCAGCTAAGTGTGGGACCTATGCAATGAACTAGGATAAATGCAATGTGATAAATATTACAGAGTGAACCAAATTCTGTGTAAAATGACCTTAAATGCAAAAATATTGCTTCAACTATTTTCGTTCTAGTTCATAGCACATATCTCTATGTGTAGAATGAGTGTGCAAAACATCATATCAAAATAATATTTGAACAAAAAGTTATCAAGGTTTGCATAACAGGAGGTGGAGCAAACTCTTGTTTTCAGAAAAACGCAAAAAAATAAAAAAAATACACGGGGTAGCTTGCAATAGTGGCGCAAGGCTAAATACATACGGGAGCTGATCGGTTCCTAGCTGGTCCTGGCTATAGGAAGTGATGCCAAGTGATGCCACCTTATACGAACTGTATAAGTAATTCCTCATGGTCCGTGGCATCGGGGTACGCCTCGCTAACCACTTGCAGTCCGAGCACACGTAGGGTAAGTGGGGCGAAAGCTATGCACAGTGTTCGGGCGGCGCGCAGCAGACGACACGCCGGACTGAAGTCACGGCGCATGCGCAGTAGCGCTCCGCTCGTCGGAGCTCAGACGAGCCGCTGCCAGAGGCGCCTGCTGCAATCACGGACACCGCGAGGGTTCAGTGCTAATGCGGGGAAACGGAGAAGCGCGGTTGGCGTCGGCAGCACCTCTGCGCGTTGCCTCGTAGGTGCTACTACAATTTGTTTCTATCTTTCTCTCACTCTCATTTTCTCTGTCTCTCTCGCGAGCATAGCGCGGCGGTCAGACCTGCGACGCGGAAGAGGGTGCTAATAATCTCTGGGACCGGACAGCGACTTTACAATTGCTAGTAGGTACAGCGGGGGCGGGTCACTGCGGGTCACGTGGCTTCCGCTTAACACGTGTTGTCATTGCAATCGTGGAGCTCCTAGGTGCCTAGGGACACAATCTTTTAGGGACTTTTGAAGCACTGGTCTCCGCTGAGCGTACATCTCGTATCTCCGGGAGCGGGCGCAGTGACCTTGTCGAGCGCTGCGCGCCGCAACACCCCAATGACCGCCGCTTCGCGTCGGCGTCCAGCACCGCGGCTTCCGCCGCGGCACTGGGGCACGAATGCGACCACACCACCACTACTACAAGGATATCCCTCACTAGAACAAACGCTACAATAATAAAGCGCGGCCTGCGTGGCCCAGACACCGTCAGACATTCAACGCGCCATAAGCGCTTCGCTCCCTACGCACGTAGGAGCTGCGCTTGGCAAGGTCGCTGCTCCCGGTCGCGGAGATTAGAGAGCCACGCTCAGTAACTAGTAGCCCCCGCGCGGCCGCGCAGACCAGTGCCTCAAATATCCCTAAGCGTTTATGTCCCTAGGCACCTAGGAGCTCCACGATTGCCATGACAACACGTGTTAAGTGGAAGTCACGTGACCCAGAGTGCCACGCCCCCCTTCTACCTACTAGCAATTGTAAAGTCGCGTCCGGACAGGCCGCCACTGGAAATTGAACCTGGCAACGTTCAACACTCGCACCATATCGAGTGAGGCTAGTTTAGCAGGGCTACTTGAAGAATCATCAGGTATTGCCTGGGTTATTATTGGCCTTAGTGAGATGAAAAGAACTGGTGAGGCTTATACCGTCCTAACTAACGGCCACGTGCTTTGCTACAGATGTCTACCAGATAAGAGAGAATTCGGGGTAGGATTTCTAGTCCATAAGGACATAGCGGGCAACATTGATGAATTCTACAGCATTAATGAGAGGGTAGCGGTCGTCATAATAATGATTAATAGGACATATACAATGAAGGTAGTACAAGCCTACGCCCCAACCTCCAGTCACGATGATGAAGAAATAGAACAGTTTTATAAAGATGTTGAATTAGCAGTGAGGAAGGTGCAAACTCATTATACTGTAGTAATGGGCGAATTTATTGCAAAAGTGGGAAAGAAGCAGGCTGGTGAGCAAGCGATTGGCAACTACGCATCAGTTCTAGGAACACTAGAGGAGAGATGTTGGTAGAATTCACGGAAAGAAATAGGCCCCGAATAATGAATACCTTCTTCAGGAAGTGGAGCAGCAGGAAGTGAACGTGGAAAAGCCATAATGGAGAGACAAGGAATGAAATAGATTTCATACTCTCTGCCGATGCCAGCATAGTGAATGATGTAGAAGTGTTAGCTAGGATAAAGTGCAGTGACCTTAGGTTAGTGAAGTCTAGGATTTCTCTCAATTTGAAGAGAGAAAGAATAAAATTAGTCAAGAAGAAACAGGCCAACCTAGACGCCGTAAGGGTAAAAGCATACCAATTTAGGCTGGTGCTCGTAAACAAATATGGAGCTTTAGAACAGGAAGATGAAGACAACATAGATGTAATGAATGAACCCGTAACAAGGCCGATGTCAGAAGCAGCAATTCAAGTGGGAGGTAAGGCACCAAGGCAACCAGTAGGTAAGTTCTCCCCAGTAACAAAGGACCTAATAAAGAAACGGCAAAACATGAAAGTGTCAAACTCGAGAGATCAGATAGAATTCGCTGAACTGTCGAAACTGATCACCAAAAAGAAAGTAAGGGACGTCCGAAATTATAACGTGGGAAAGATTGAGGAAGCAGTAAAATGTGGACGCAGCATTAGATCAGTAAGAAGAAAGCTTGGCATAGCACAAGGCAAGATGTATGCACTGAAAGATAAGCATGGTAATATCATCAGCAATTTAGATAACTCAGTAAAAGCAGCGGAGGAATTATATACTGACCTGTACAGTGCCCAAAACAGCCAAGCTACTTTCATTCGAAATAGTGATGTACCTGGACACAGAGTCTTATAACTAGCGATGAAGTTAGAAGGGCTTTGAAAGACATGACCAGGGGAAAAGCTGCTGGAGAAGATGGAATAACAGTCGATGGAATCAAAGATGGAGGAGATATAATGCTTGAAAAGCTTGCGACCCTTTATACGCAATGCCGCACAACTTGAAGCGTACCAGAGAGCTGGAAGAACGCCAACATCATACTAATTCATAAGAAGGGAGACGTTCAATAATTGAAGAATTATGGACCCATTAGTTTGCTTTCAGTATTGTATAAAATATTCACAAAGTTAATTTCCAATAGAATCAGGGCAACACTGGACTTCAGCCAACCAAGAGAATAGGCTGGCTTCAGGAAGGGATATTGAAAGAAAGAGTGGTCGGTGACGGCAGGTAATTGAGTGGTGTGAAGAAATTAGGTAATTCAAAAGCACAACAGGGCTAAATAAATATCAATGGGGGAGACCTCTGTCATTAAGTGGACATAAACGTTTTATGATCATGAAGTTGAAGGATATGAACAGAGCAGTGTGAAAGTTGCGGCCGTCGTTGTCAATATAACGTGCATGGCGTCGAATGAAGTTGCTGCATCTCCAGTCGTAAAGGAGCCCACATTGGTGAGTCCTCTGTTTTTCTTGCCGACTGTGAATATTTTCGAAGCTCGTTTTGAGGTAGCACTTCATTCAGCGCTTATTTCCAGGAGCTTGCGGCGCGTCTGTAAGGCAGATTAGTGCTATGGAGGGTCTACCTTTGGGATAAGTGCGAGGACGCTTCTGTAACTTCATTCCAGTGCGATTCTGCATTTTGAGAAAGTGTTTCCTACAAACGGCGTTCTCATTCAAGAACTGAGTAGTCTCTAGTTTCCTCAATTTTATTGCGACATCAATTACATTAACACCCCAGGCAAGTTTTCGCTGTCAACGTCCATGTTCCTATAAGGTTCCGTATAAACTCCAATTGCGATATTATCGCTCCCTATGCCCATTTGCGGTGGGTGCGAGGGTAGCTTGCGGGGATGAGACGAGAAAAATGGTGGCTTGATGGGCGCCGCCCTCCCGTGGGGCCAATTCCGGAGGTCAATTGATGAAACGGTCTCTAATTTGGCGATGGGGAGCTGAGGTGAGCCCGCCGTAGCTTGTACATAAGCTCGCGTGAGGGGAGAGCACAGGTGAGACTGCGTCTCCTGCTTTACCGCGGCCGCCACTGCGTATGGCTGTCCGCACGGCTGAGTTCATAAGATCGCCATGCGCCGTATCTTGGGAGTATTATGCGGTGACTACAAAGCTGGCGTGGGTCCGGATGCCTAGTCGTTTCACATGCACACGCTGTGTTAGAAGTTGCGTAACCTCAAATGTCAGGCGCGCGTTAAAGCGACTACAAACCCAAATCATTCATTTACCGAAGACAGCAATGTTCGCGCCAGCGTTATGACGCGTATTTTTGATGACATCAGGTTCGACCTGCTCATGTTAGCCTGTGTAGTGCCAACACTGTGCTTGTTAATTTATTCAACAAGGGAATATTTAGTGCTTTTTATGCAACTCAGAAAAATACAAACATTACGTGTAGTTGTCAAATACTTTGCTATCAATATGCTTACTTACTCTTTCAGCATCACCATGACCCTTTGCCGCGTATTACACGTTTGAAATAAATATCAAAACAAATATTAATAAAACGATACATTTGAGAGTCTTGTATCCTACGCCATTAAGCAGTTGTGTTGTTAATTAAGAGCTGCATGTCCAAAAACGACGCATGGCACACGGTAATAAATATATTTTATTTTGGAGGTTTCTATCTTGTCAGGTATTTCGATTGGATTTTTAGGCATACCGTGGTGGTGAACTGAGGAACAATTTCCACCGCCTGGGGTTCTATATACCGTACGAGTATTTAGGTACGCTATCGTTTCTGAATTTTCCTGCCACCAAAATGCGGCAACCGGGGACCGCAGTTGAGTCGGTGACCCCGAATTGAACAGCGCAACGTCATAACCACTGTGCTACAGCGGCGGGTGCAACACAATAAACAATCCAAATATCTTGTAGGTCAATTTCAGCATGAAGCATCTGTACAGATGAGGATACTGAATACAATGCAAACGTGACTTGATATCCTTGACTGCGATAGAAGTTACTTTCTCGAGACTTATTTTGATTTGTGCCTCCGCCTGCCTCGTTCTTCCAATCTGTTCGCTGACGATGAGGTTTTTCGTCATGAAGACACATAATGAAAACATTTGTTGTCTTTAGGCAATCTCATCATACCCAGCATCGCCACTAGGAAAGAGCGCAGAAATATTATACCCAAACCACCTCCTCAAGGATTCAAACCCATGTGAGTGAAGCAATGGACACTTGGGAGCCGAGAAATACTGAAATACAACCGGGAAGGAGGGAATGAGCCGGATCACAGATAAGTCTGCTTGTCAATATCTTGTTGTGATTTGTGGCCGTGCGGTAGAGTATGGTTAGCTGAGACAGATGCTCCAACGCACGCATAGTTACCAACAGCTCGCATAGAGTCACTGAGGATTGTTGTAGCTTTGGTCGCAGCTAAATCTAGGGCGATGGATGTCTCCTTATCTACTTCCCCGTTAGCCATAGTAATCTTTCGATTCGATGAAACGCGCGGGACGAGGATATTGTATAGTGCCGAAGTTCCTTGGTTAAGGCAAACGGAGAAGATGAGGGCACCACTATAGGGTTCTCGTGCCTACCTCTTTCGTTTTGTTTCAACCGTATTACTTAATGAAGTGTCGCTATAGGTATACCTCAAGGGACACACTAGCAGATATCCACGTAACATGCCCCGTAACAAAGTGCCTGAGGGCCGCGATATGAGGGGCGGAATAAATGTAAGTCGGTTGCAACAAAACGTCAGTAATCAGCGTCATTGAGCAAATCGGCTATGTTACGTTCGAAGACGTGGATTGACAGGGACCTTTCACGTTGTTTGGGAACTCAAAAGGGGTCGTCGTATTATGTTACAAGCGTCAATGGCTTGCCCTCTTCGTGCACAAAGACGTCGATCGATGTGGCAACTTCTTTGCTTGCTTAGTAGGGGGCATCTAGAGAAGGGTCCATCGAAGTTTCCAAAACAGTATAGTAATTATAGCCTGAGCGCCTCTCGACTATTACCTGTAGCGCCGAATAAATTTTATTCAATATGGAGAAGACGACGAAGACTGAATTTTGAAGGGTACATGTCATTCGCATATTAGTTGCCAGCATGACGTTTTCTTTTGCCCGAATGTTGGTGATACTGATTTCTGGAATGTGAAGGGGCCACTGCAGACCACTAATTAGCTGCGTTCAACAGCAGCAGCCACTTTAGGCCAACAAACCTGCACCGAGATTGGGCAGCGCAGCATTGTAATCCTGAAGTGAGTGGGGCAGTGTATGTAGATGCATTATAATCCTGTTTCGCTACAAGCCATATGCCCTTTTCTATGTGTGTTTGTGATGCCGTCATGGTCATTGCAGTGTCGTCATTTCAGCTTTGTTATACAACTTTCACGGTACCTGCACTTGAACCAATTGGCTTACATGAAACGATCCAGGTGTCTCAGGAGCAGCCCACCCACCAGTTTTTGGTCGCCTTCGTTTTAACAGCGATTCAAAAGCATGTTTCACATGAGTGTTGACTTCGAAAAACCTGACAGCAACGCTTCACCTTCGCATTGCCGACTACCTGCAAAATACATTGAATAACATCAGTTCCCACACTGCGTGGGATTTACGCAATTTTATCTCATCGTTTTGATGTAGAGCAATTGGGCCTTTATGTGGGGGATAATGAAATGGCTTTTGATGTCTAGCTCCTCTGAAATATATATAAGTTGTCAGCTTGTAGGCTAAGATGTAGATTCTTAAGTCTCACACTAGCATGAAGAAAGCCAGCACCGTAAAATGATATTAGGCTGGACAAATCAGCTTCCAAAGATTTCTCCTGCATTCTTGACCTCTTTACTACAGTTCCTGTAACAAGTTTGTGTGAAAGGACATTCCCGAAGCTAACATATGTAAAGACCAAGCCGAGAAGCTTCATGTCACTAAAACGTCTTAGCTGTCTGATGGTGCCTTTGGTGGAGCAATGAATTGCAGTTACATCAGTTTTGATGAAATAATGAAGACAAATAACACTAGGAGATCCAGACCTACACAGCAGCTTTCTTCTGTGCCACGCAACACCAACAAAGCAAAGCAGCAACTGCAAAGTAATCTGCATAGTATATCATAGCTGTAATGTGTGTGCCACATTAGCAGAGAATCATGCCGACCTTTAATTCATCTTTCCGGTGCAGCATGTCTTTACAAAGCCATTCCTTTACAATGCGTTCATAAGGTTGGTAGGCCTTTTCAGCTTCATGTCATCTTTGCTCTGTCAAACGCAGATTCACCAAAGCTGCGCACTGTTGCTACCTAATTTGCATTTTGCAACTTAAAAAAGAAGAGAGAAAAAAGGTAAAGGAAAGACAGGGAGGTTAACCAGAGATTTTCTCCGGTTGGCTACCCTGTACCGGGGAGGGGTAAAGGGATTCGACAGGAGAGAGAGAAAAGATAAGTATAAAAAAGGGGAAGAAAGGAAAGAAAAGACAATCACACACGGAAAAAAAATAAAAGGTCTTAAGAGAAAAACTTTAATGTGCGTATTTAAATATCTGTACAACCTTCTTTTCTCGAAGGTCATGGGGTGCTTACTGGTACAAAGATGTAGCTTGGCAAGTCAGAAACTGATGTGCTTTTATCTAACAATAAAATTTATTGATGCTTCATGGGACATAGTTCCTCGTGTCTCGATGAGCACCATTTATGGCTGAGAATATTTTTGCCACTGGGTCAGCTTTGAAAACACGTCAGAATCTGTAATCTTGGTACGTTAGAAAACACCTTGAGACTAAATGAACATAACCCTTAATGTCATTGAAAGAAAGGAGCTTAAAGCGATTCGATGAACACAGCAGAATGAAGTGCAAAGACTCCCTAGATGGGAAATCAGGTAAGAAATTTACCAACCACGTTATGAATGCAAGATTCTGACCATTAATAGAATAAGAAAGCCCTGGAGCAGGTCTCCGACTTGCATTGCAACAGCCGTGCCCACATATGATGATATAGCAGTATTCTAGGCAAACACGGGACCGTCCAACCTTGTACACTGCAACACACTGTGCATCTCTTTCAAATATTGTGACAACATGGGTAAACTGCATGTTGCAAACAGCAAAATTATTGTTATTGTCCTACACACAGTTTTCCTGTTAAGTGGATTTTCATTTTAACAGATGACCTCTAACTTCCAGACTGAGGCCTGGAGAATCGAGAGCTGGGCGATTTGGTGCATATTTAAAGGACTAGAAACAGTGTACAAAGTACGAAGGACAATGAAAGCGCAACACGAGCACTGACTTGCAACAGATTTTTTTTATTCAAGTATATATACAAAAACAATACGCAGTTATTAGGCAATGTGAAAAAAAAAGAAACAAGCTTATGAATTGCAGGCTGTCTATTAAACGTGATTGACATCCTACTGTTCCTCGTGTCCGCGTTATGCTTTACAAGGTCTTCAATGGAGAGCCATACATGCCTATAATCTTACTGTAGTACAAAATCTTTTTAAGTATAGGCCTGCATCCACACTGATTACACTGCAGACCAGAAGTGCAAAAGGGGGTTTTCACTAAACAACTTCTTGACGCCGACCTAATCTGGTATTACGACAATGCTGCTTTTGCGCAGTTATTTTGCATTTGCACTTGTGGTCACTGGTAAGCAATGTTCATTGAACATGGAACAAACTGAGTGGTCATTTAGGACGACTAGAAGCATTGACATATGTACCTTATACTTTTGTTCTCCTACTTTACTAGTGAACACAGATTTTTGAAGTATAATTAAAATGTTTCTTGTAATGGTATCACAGGTCACGCTACATATTTGCTGCTGTGCAATAACTCAAACATTGTATGCTAAGAGGTTTATTAGCAACGGATGCAGGCGAACGGGTAGCAGTCACAAGCGTTCGGCCAAGGACAGCAACCACGAGCTCATGCCGGTGGCGATGCTGCTGAGGCACAGGTTACTCTTCTTCATTACAATCGCCCTCCGCCGAAAAAGGCGCAATCCTGGCGGCTTAAGGCGAAGACACTACTAGTGGGTCGTAGTACGGCTTAATGCGACAGACGTGGACAAGTTCGCGGCCGCGATAGCGCAGGTCTGTCGGTGGCTTGAGGGGCTCCACGAGGTAATTGACGGATGACGTTTGCTCCAGAACGCGGTAGGGTCCGAGGTATTTCGCGACAAGTTTTGCAGAGTGGCCGGGTGTGGTAGCGGGTACCCGAAGCCAGACCAGAGAGCCAGGGGAAAATGTAGGTGCAGAACGGTCGGCTGGTTGACGGGATTGCTGCTGCCACTGGTCCTCGGTGGAAAAAGAGCGGGCAAGCTGGCGGCATTCCTCAGCATGTCGAGCAGCTTCAGACAGCGGAGTACTTTCGGACGCATCAGGTTTATATGAAAGAATTGTATCGAATGTATTAGATGGTTCTCGGCCATATAGGAGAAAGTACGGGGAAAATCCAGTGGTGGCTTGAGCCGCAGTATTGTACGCATATGTGACGAAAGGGAGAACTTGGTCCCAATTTGAATGATCAGAGGCGACGTACATTGATAGCATATCACCAAGAGTGCGGTTGAAGCGTTCTGTCATGCCGTTAGTTTGCGGATGGTACGCTGTACTTGTGCGGTGAATGATTCGGCATTCGTCGAGTAGTGCCTTCAAAGCATCGGCAAGAAAGGCTCGGCCTCTATCGCTCAGAAGTTCGCGAGGGGCACCGTGGCGCAGAACGAAATGGTGTAACAGAAACGATGCAACGTCGCGGGCGGTGGCAGTAGGCAGAGCGGCGGTTTCAGCATAACGGGTCAAGTGATCCACGGCAACAATAATCCAGCGGTTCCCTGCTGGAGTGGATGGCAGCGGTCCGTATATGTCAATACCAACACGATCAAAGGGACGACTAGGGCAGGGAAGGGGTTGTGACGGGTAGACTTGTCCGGGAGGTAATTTTCGGCGTTGGCACTCAGTACAGGAGCGAACGAACTTTCGCACGTAGTTATACATGCCGCGCCAATAAAATCGGAGGCGTAGTCGAGCGTAGGTCTTGAAGAGGCCGGCATGCGCGCACTGTGGGTCGGCGTGGAAAGCGTCGCAGATAAGGTCACGGAGATGTCGGGGTATCAGAAGAAGCCACTTGCGTCCGTCAGAAAGGTAATTACGACGATAAAGAAGGCCATCGCGAATGCAGAAGTGGGTAGCCTGGCGGCGAAGAGCGCGAGATGGTGAAGAGGTGGATGGATCAGAAAGGATGGAGATGAGAGCACTGATCCAGGGATCCTTGCGCTGCTCCGACGGCATGTTGTGCAGTGCATGTGATGCAAGTGCGGGCTCAAGGGCGGATAGGCAAGCGTTGTCAGCTGCGACCGGTGAACGAGAAAGGGCGTCAGCGTCCGTGTGTTTGCGGCCAGAACGGTAAAGAACGCGGATGTCGTACTCCTGTAGCTTCGGCCAAGGACAGCAACCACGAGCTCATGCCGGTGGCGATGCTGCTGAGGCACAGGTTACTCTTCTTCATTACAGTATACAATGTGCATTCACTGTCTCGAGTAGCCATGACATTGCGTCTGTTTGATTCGCAGCATCTAAACCAGTTCACAAGGTGCTGCACCATGCCATTAGTTTCAGCGTTGCAGTAATGATGCGCATGAACC
Organism: Dermacentor silvarum; assembly: GCF_013339745.2. Taxonomy (NCBI): domain Eukaryota; kingdom Metazoa; phylum Arthropoda; class Arachnida; order Ixodida; family Ixodidae; genus Dermacentor; species Dermacentor silvarum. Next base: position 2,770,686 of record NC_051158.1, read on the forward strand.
ATGACATTCATTTCAAAAGGAGCACAAAAGATGCAGTGCTGGTTCACGGTTTTTCTACAAATGCCCGTGGCAACATGGCGCAGTCGTTCTGGTACAAATCAGCAGACGATGCAGCCCGTAGACATAAGGGTCATTGAAACCCTGTTTACGCACGTCTGCTGTGCCTAAGCAACGAGAGGTGTGTTTATGCCTCAGTAGCCGACCATACCTGCAGTTTAGGACCTTATAAATGACATGAATGGCGCTCTTTAGGCGGACGAAACATAATGCCTGCACCGTGTCAGTACCTCGGCGTTTGTTTCGAGTATTGCGCGGAGTATTTCGCTGTGCCTGCAGCGGTAAAATTATTTCTGTCGCACAATTTTTGCAACTTCTGTGGCCCACGTGAACTGGTTCCTAGTGGTGCAGGCGAATCGAACCGCCCAATTGCGGTAGCTTATGTCACAAGAGCAAATATGTGCAGAAATGTCTGCAATGACTACTTGCTCGTATACAATAATTACGATGCGATTAATTTAGAATCCGAATCCTACCTTTAACAGCGAAGCTGCTTAAGCCAGCCGTAAATTGTGGATCGTGGTGCGTATCGGGAAACTATGAAGAAAAAATTCGGCAGATCCCACGCCCTGTTGGAATGGATGTTATGCGAAGCAGTGTGCGGGGAGCCTCCAAGTTAACGAAACGACCGTGAGAGCACCAAGACGTAGGCCGCTCTTTCATGACCTACATGACACGCATGTCGTGATTCCTCAGGAGTCCCTTTAGCTACACCTAAGAGACTTTAGGCCGAAAGCCCTAGTCATACTCGTGACTATGACTTCTACCACCATCCTTTAGTGTTTCCTTAACTTATTACCCACGTCCGAACCCATTTCAGTGGTTTTTGAGTGTTAATGCTTGTTCTCTAAGTCATTGTCATTTTTTCTCAGTCATTGTCATGACTATGACTTCTAGCTCCATCCTTTAGTGTTTCCTTCACTTAGTACCGACTTCCGAACCCATTTCAGAGGTTTTTGAGTGTTAATGTTTTTTCGCTGAGTCATTGACGTTTTTTTCTGAGTCATGCTCATGACTATGATTTCTACCATCATTATTGACTGTTTCCTTCCCTTAGCGTCCACGTCCGAACCAATTTGAGTGCCTTTTGAGTCTTAATCTTTTTTCGCTGAGTTATTGTCATTTTGCTGAGTCAAGCTCATGACTATGACTTCTACCATCATGCTTTAGTGTTTCCTTCACTTAGTACCCACGTCAGAACCCATTTCAGTGGCTTTTCATTGTTAATCTTTTTCGCTGTGTCATTGTCATGACCTACATGACACGCATGTCACGACATTTAGGTCATGACCTATCATACATCTTCGCCGTACAATCTTGTCATACTGTACCAATTTTGGTAACTACCAAGTTAACGAAGCGACCATGAGAGCATCAAGACGTAGACAGCTGTTTCATGACCTACATGACACGCATGTCATGACATATCATTTATGTTCGTCATATACTCTTGTCATAGTATGCCAGTTTTGGTACATACCAAGTTAACGAAACGACCATGAGAGCAGAAAGTCGTAGGCGGCTAGATAGATAGATAGATACTGTCAAAGTAGCAAATGAATGAATGAATGAATGAATGTTTATTTTCCACAAAACATGTACAATACAGTGTTGTGGTGGGAAAGTGGGAAAAAAGCTGCTCATGGCAGCTTGACTGGTCCCAAGAACCCAGAAACATCGGAGCAGCAGGGTGGAGCAACATATTTCGTAATGACTATGTAAAAAAAAATTGCGATTTTATAAATACAACAACATTTATCATCTAGTCAATAAAGAAAGACATATTTGAATCATAACTGAATCAGACATAGTTTAAACACAAAGAAGGACACAACTGAATCATTTAGAGGCGTGAAAAAAAGTTATAAAGATCAACTGGTGAACACGATAGTACATCAATTTCATTACTCAACAGATCATTGAGTAGCCTAGGCAGTCTAGAACATAGCATTTGCTTGCCGTAATTGGTACGTGAGTGAGGTGTGTACCAGTATTCTGGAAATCTGGTTGTGTAGGTTGCTTTACGCTTGTTGAGTTGGGCTATTGACTGTATAAGGCTTATATTGCTTTTGTGTTCCTTTTTATAGGCTATTGCCAGACGGTACTCCATAAGATTTGTTATTTTCAACGTTCTAAGCTCTTGAAATAAGGAGGCAGATGGGAAGTCGTACGGCTTGTTACATATAGCACGAACTGCTTTCTTTTGTAGTACGTACAACTTCTTAATGTTAGTTGCAGAAGTCGTACCCCATACAAGGCAACAGTAGTTTAAGTGGCTCATAAATAAGGAAATATATATCAACTGTTTGACGGAACGGGGGAGAAAGTTCAGTGAGTAGATAAGACCAGCAATTTCATGTTCGCCATGAAATGCTTCGCATTTAATAAAACAAACTTTCTTGCCGAGACGAGGCACTATAATTTTAAAAATCTTACTTCGCAACATGGCATGTTTATTGAGCACCCACTTTCAAGCTAGTTGGCCTTGCAATTAATTTATGAATATTTCATGCAACACAAACAAATAAAAGCTGACAAACACAGCCTCAACGCTTATACCTTCTCTTGTATTGGTCTTTTTCAATTACTCGTAACCTTTCAAAGATATTGAAGCATAGCAAAGAAGACCTCTTTTCAAGCCCAGATAGTGAAAATTTAACAGACACTTCTAATTCAAAGAAAACATGACTCATTAAGCGGAAAAGTCACAATCATACTGTCTCTAACCAAGGCAAATGGCCTTGTTCTGGACGGCTTCCCGGTTGTTAATATTGCTAGCTTGTGCACATTTCATACAACGGCACCATATTCTAAAAGTGGTCATATTAGCCCAATTTATATGAGAATTTCAACATTCTTTGGAGACAATTTTAGCATTTCCTGCCCCTATAGAAGCTCTTAAAAGTTTAGCACAAATAATATCAACATGCTTGGACCAGAATTATTGGGAAGACAAGATGAAGCCTAAACACTTCTATTGAAAAAAAAAACATTTCTTATGTTAGTCCGCTATCTGAGTAGCTAGAAATAATTGGCGGTGTATGTTTAATGAAGCACTAAATTACAGTTTTCTTGAAATCAATTACCGCCTGGAAAGCCTACCTCCAGGCACAAAATTGGGCAAATGAATTCCTCTTCGCGACCACTGCCCACATTTGCATACACTTCTTCTAAAGCCAAGTACTCCTAAGTGAAACGTTGCAAGGCAATGAAGTCGTGTGCCATTCGCAGGCTGGACCATGTTTTCCTCGGCTTTTTAATGAGGATGCCATATCTCTCCTAAGGCGGCCATTAAAAAATAAAAAAGATGGCTGCGAGCGTTCTTCCAAATCTCACTGTTCGCTACCAGAGTCCACATTTGTGGGCCCCCTTTATAAACCCAAGTGCTTCTCAGCAAAACGTTCGAGGGTATTCAAATCATGCTTCTTTATCAGCCTGCATCATGGTTTACCCTGGTTCCAAAGAATGGTGCCATACATTGACTGAGGCGGCACATAAAAAGAGAAAATGAAGATGGCTGCGAGCAGCCCTCGTGATATTTTCGCAACTTATGTCCACACTTGTGGACACGGCCGATGGCTCCGACATGCTTTTTTTTAGATCACCAATAGTTTTCTTAGAGTTGCTGTTATTCCTTGAAATTAATTTTTAAAAAGAGGTACGCATTGCGTTGCCTACATTTTTTTCGGTAGTGAAGAGGATAATTAGGCATCGTACAGCCGTGAGCAGAAATAATTTCGTGATATAAAACATAATCGTCAGCATACAATCAAATGCTACATTCTGTGTTACTGGTTACTTTAAAGAAAAAGTGGTAAGTTGGCCACCACAGACGCCTGAAGAACAACGCCTGATGAGATGCCCATAGCGTGGCAGAATGTTGAAACTAATGAACTGCAAACAATTCAAGAGAAAGTTAGAAATGTAGTCAAGTAACATTGTGTTCTAAGGATGATGTTCTAAGGACAAGCCAAACAGACCTTTCGCTTGTGTAAACTAGAAGCAAAGCGTTTAACCTCTACCAATGTTGTGGTGGTGTTGGTAGGAAACGAGCGGGCCGCGCCGCTTCTACTAAGACAGACCTCAAACGGCAGCTGGAAAACAATATCGTGTTAAAAGTGGTTGTGAGTTTCCACGTAACAGATTTATGTTTTCTGGTATATTCGAATTGCAATACGGTGCTATCACGTATGTAGGTAGTGTGTAAGTCTTAATTAACGAATTACTTTGAGAAATTCCGATAGTTCTGTAACGCCTCTGCGCCACGATTGCATCCCATGCATCCTGATCTGCGTGGATCGGGATGCATGGTTTGAGATGATTTTCTTGGCCCTGCTTGACCAGCATGCCCGACACGCAGGCTTCCTGCCAAGGGGAACGAAGAGAGCCGTTGCGAAGCCCAGGGTGAAGGGTGTAGAGGCCTTAGGTAAATGCGGCTTCAGCAGCCACAGACCAATGAATGTTGCCACATCGCTACGCTTTTATTGTGTGCCCCAATGAAAAGGCATCCACCGAATAGCGAAAATCTGCACGTAACATGCGATGGAATAAAAAGGGGCCTCATTACTTTAGCAAGTATTGCATGTAAGAGCATGCCCAAAACAAGTACAGCGTTCCCAGACTCAAATATGCTAAATGGTGTACCAGAGTAGCTAGGAAGCGTGAAATCACCCATACCAGTATTGGAGTTTAATATGGTGCCAGCTGACGCAAAGCTGGTGGTGTCGATAAACTTTGTCATATTTTCTAGGTTGTGTTGTTTAGCGTAAACGTAATTCATGTGTTACCACTGTACGTTAACACTATGTGAACTCTGTATTGTTTGCTTGTTCCAGGAGAGAAAGAAAAAAAACGTGGCGTGGTAGCACGGTGTTTAAGTGCGCCCGACTCTGACAACCACACTGCTGCAGATGGGTTCTAATCCGCCTTTTGCATGACCCTACAGCGCATGCGCAGAACAGTAGCAGCCAGAGTAGCAAACAATTCGTACGGCGCCGACGCCACCCACCCATTATTCTATGCCTTGGCCGTGTACCCCACAGTCGTGTTGGAGGCGCGAGCAATAACGAAATCGCAGTTGATAAAAAAATGGTCCTGTCAGCGCGATGCCGACAACATCCGCTGCTTATCGTGGTAATGAACATCTCGAGGTGTGCCCGGTCGCAACAACCATTTCTTCTGCTTCCCGTCGGTGAAAAGTGATCGCCAGCGCCGTGAAGCATGGATCAGAGCTTCGAGGCACCATATGAAGACGGCAGTCTGTGGGAGCCTTCAGGTTTGGCAAGGCTGTGTGAAAAACACTTCGTGAAAGGTGCGTATGCAAACGAACTATGAGCATTATGTTTGCGACGTCGCTTATGCATTCGAGTAACTGATGCGGCATGTTGCGTCTTCTGCAAGTTATTTTCAGTGCGCGGCGGTGTGGCACTGCCAGTCTTGGCGCGCAGCTATTGCTTTCGTGTATTAACAGTGATGAAGCTCGCGCTACGGCTCTGAGCAGTACGACACAGCTGTTTACCTCTTCTGCTTCAAAGGGCAGTATACGACGACAAAAACAGAGAGCTATGGCTGAGCAAGTGTAGACGAACGCGCGCCCCGGCCGGGTCTGCGCGTCGGTGCGGCATAACACGCTGTTGTTTACTTTGCCCATCAAATATATACCCGTAAATTATCCTTGTAAGTGTGCTTAACCTCCTTCATTCACAGCTAGAATATATTGAATGCGAAAGAGTCCAAGGCCGGTGCGTGACTGACTTAACGGTTCATTTCAGCCGTTCAGCGAAGAAAAAAAATCTGCCTTTATGCGGCAACGTGATTGCAGTGCATTGAGTCATAACTCTTGCGGTGTTCGCATATTTCTGGTGAATGTCTAACGTACTGTACACGCTTTGGCTAGTCGCAGTCGTGCTACATTTAATCGGGTTATGTTTTGCAGGATCGCCATCCAGCTCGCCCTGTCACCCTGAATACGTGCAATCTCTGTTTGTTTACACCGATGAGTTCAAGAAAAAGGACGCTTTTCATCGCTATGTACGCACGGCAGCGCGTATGAAACAACACAGTGAGCACCGTGAGGTACAGCGGTGAGCACTGTTAGGGTGAACACGCGAGCGCGTGGCCGACGGCACTGTCAGCGCCCCGTTACGGTCATCACTGGAAACATTGCGCATGCGCATCACGCCTTCCGCGAAATAATTGTTCCACCGCGCGCATGACGTCATGAATGCACTTGTTCGTCGTCTGCTAGCCGCATTTTTGTTTTCTAAGCCCATGCATCCCGCATTTTAAGATTTCTTTAAACATCTGTGCTTGAACAGAACAAGACAAAAAAACTTGTATATCTATGGGGGCGTGTCTATTCGTTCCCTTCAAAGTTGTTGTGCATGCAACGCCGTATATAAAACAACCAAACATCTTTCGCAGCCGTTCATCCTGTCGCCAGATCGTATTATGGCTAGGGTTCCCGATGATGAACGGCGCTCAATTGTCGATCTTTCCCTGAAAGGTTATTCCCAGCGGTATATTGGCGCTTTAGTTAATAGGCCCCTGAAGACTGTGAACAGGATAATTCAAGCCTACAAGTATGAAGGTCGCATTCAGGATGCACCCCGCGCGCCCCGCCCTAAAGCTACCACAGACGATGAAGACGCCCTCATAGTTGCAGCTGCTGTTCGTAACCCTTTCTTGCCAGCCCCAGCAATACGCGAGGACTTGGATTTGGACGTTTCGGACACCACTGTTCGACGTCGCCTGCGTACTGCGGGCCTTCGCAGTCGCGTCGCAGCGCAGAAGCCACTACTAACCGCGGCAAACAAGGACGCACGACGGCAGTTCGCTGAGCTGCACGAAGCATGGACATCAGAAGAGTGGGGTCGCGTCATCTTTTCGGATGAGTCGACGTTTTCGACGCGACAAGACCAAAGATTGCGTGTTTGGAGACTACCAGGCACACGGTGAGGCAAACTTCCTGCTTTGAAAAGCAATTGTTTTAGTTAACGTCACAATGCCACGCAGGAACGACCCGGACAACGTGCAAGGTGTTTCTGCCAGTGGGAGATCGAGTGTGAACGTGTGGGGTGCTGTTTCAAGATATGGTTTAGGGTCCCTGCAACGTATACGTGGACACTCATCGTCGGAACAATACTGCAACATTTTGAACAATGTGCTGTTGCCATATGCGAGCAGTTTATTCCCAGACGGTGATTACCTGTTCCAACAGGACCGGTCACCGATACACACGGCGCGGGCTGTCAAGGAGTTCCAGGCGGAGCAGCACATGCAGCTACTGGAATGGCCTCCGAAAGGAGCGGACCTGAATGTGATAGAAAACGTGTGGGGCCGTCTGAAAGCTTCTTTGGCAAGGAAGCCCCTTTATTCCGCGACTTCGGACCAGTTGTGGGCGCAAGTCAGCAACGAGTGGGAAAGGCTGAAAGCCGATCGGGAATATGTTCGATCACTTTACGACTCGTTACCGTCCAGAATAGCTGCAGTCGTTGCTGTAAGTGGTCACATGACTCGCTATTAGATTTACTCATTTTTTATATTTGTTCTCATGGTCTTGTTTAACTTGAATTGCAAAAGTGCAATTTTCTTGAATAAAAAGTTTAATAATTATCCCTCTTACACTCACTTTTTTCCTTCACGCGCCAATCTTCAATCCAGATGGACCTTGAAATGCAGAAGGTATCAGCTCAGCGAACAAAAAATGCGGCTAGCAGACGACGAACAAGCGTATCGATGACGTGATGCGCGCGGTGGAAAGAGTGTTTCGCAAAGAACATGCTGCGCATGTGCAATGTTTCCAACGATGGCTGTTACGCGGCGCTGATAGTGCCGTCGGCCACGCGCTCGCGTGTTCACCCTACAGTGCTCACCGCTGTACGTCTTGCGGAGGCGGATAAGAGCACGTTATCGTGGGATGCGCGCGCTTGCATGATAAGGAAATGCCAACTATTTGACTACGGACGCACGAGTTGACGCGTCTTCCTACCCAGCATTGGTACGGTATCCATCGGTCACACTATTATATGCAGTCGTAAAGGCTTTTTTCCGGAATGAATTTCGCGATGCTCAGTAAGGTGTGGTAATGTATAGCTCTTTGGCGACTAGTCCACACTCTGTCAATGTGGAAAGGTCGTGCGTCCTTGACAAGCCTTCATTTTTTGTTGCTCTTAATTCCATCCACAATAATGACCTGCCTATTAATCTTTCTCTGAGGTTACCTACGCAGAAATATCGGCATCTCAAACAAGACTATGAGTGCGATTAACTTGAGCTAGAATGAGTGCCCATTTGTAATTTATTCACTTGAATGATTTGCTTTTTATAACTTTAGCTGTTTCAGAGAAGCAGGCTGACCTAAAACAGGACTCAATGGCAAATGAGACCTCTTCAAAGTGTGAGTAATCTTTCTACTAAACTATGCTATATTACTTTTATGCAAGAATAGTATGCAACACACATGCGACATTATTTCCTCAGGTGATAAAGACTCTGTGGAGATGGAACAGACGGACATGTCCGATTCCGAGGGCACATCAGGCAAGCATTTGTCATGCATAAACCATCTAAAAAGTTGCATGATGCACTACACTCAATGACAGGGCTGAGTGACACCTGTCTGTGAAGGAATCAAGTTTGTCATTTATTCGCAGTGCTTCTTAACCGGGGCACTCTCACACACGGGTGGAGGGCAGCCAACAGGCAGGTTATTTAACAATTGTTGAAACCGAGAACGTGAAGAAACAGCTGAACACCATAGTGCTCTAATTTGTATTGCGAATTTGTACAGGCCAGTGAGGTTCCCTCTTAGACCTGGTACAAACTACCAGTTTATGCTGCATGCTATCTTGTCTCCATGGCATTCGGACTGCTTGTGCGTGTGATGTATGAATGCCGCACATTCATTGTTGCTGAAAATTGGAAGCACTTGTTCGTGCCTAGTGCAGTCTAAGGAAATGTCTTGAAGAATAAAGGCACGAAGGGCAGGTGATTCATGCTTTTTTCCGGGAAAATCATCTCCTGCATGCTTGACATGTCTTTGAATATTACTGTTTCTGATATCGAAAAGCATACATGACATCCAACTTTGATTATATAGATGGAGACCCTAGAATGCCGCCAAGGCGGACATGTGCAATTGTAGCAGAGATATACACCTGTGATTCAAAATAGTAATTTCCAAAGCGTGAATAACATTGCACCTATTCTAACCTGCCTCGCATTCAGTTGCATGTACAGGTTTCACTGCTTCATCAAAAGAGTGTGAAGGTGTAGCTGCATTGCTGATGCGTCACACTACTGCCACAGCTAAGGAGCAGCTAGAGAATGTCAGCACAAGTAAATTCAGCTGCCTGCTAGCAGAACATACTGCAATGAAGAAGAGAATTCAAGAGCTATAGGTCCGATGCAATCACAAAGCTTTTCTGTGGACACTATTCATAGTACCGCATTTAAATTTTACACTGCACTTACGAGCACAGCGTAGTTTGATGCTTTGCATGGACACCTTGAAGCGAACGCCCAGAGAATGGTGTACTGGGTTCCCTAAAAGAATGAGCATCAACAGCAAATTGAAAAAGACAGGCAGCTTTCAAAGCTAGAAGAATTGTTCATGGTTTTGTACAGGCTACGAACGGGAGTTTGTGCAAGGGAAGTAGCCAGGTTGTTTGGCATATCACAATCTAGCCTGAGCCGCATTTTTTGTAGCTGGATTAACTTTTTAGATAAGGACCTGTCTGCCTTCACACGGATGCCATCTTTAGCTGAAGATACAATGACACATGCCAGAGGCATTTTCAGATTTCCCTAACACGAGAGTGGTTCTCGACTGCACTGAGGACAGAATTCAGAAGCCCATCAAAGTTAAAAGTACAAAGGCAAAGTTTTCAACCTATCAGCATTTTAATACCTGTACGCTCGCTTAATCGCCTGCACATTTTTGCGCAGGCGAAAGGCATCATAGTTTTCCAGAAAATGTCCCCAAACGCAACGAATCGTCGTCGTAAGGGTGGCATGGTTGCCTTCACAAGTTTGCAGGGCGAAAGGTTTCCTTGCTTCCCTGAAACCACCCCGAAACTACAGTGGCTGTACCAAAACGCATCTAGTCGTCCTTGAGGTGGTCCTCCCGGGTTGTTGGGCGCAATGTCGGTTACCGACGCCTCCGTTCGCAACAGCCTTCGAGCCTATCTGCTGCTTAAGCGGCAAGCCGCGTGCGTTACCTGCACGCTTAACCTGCACGCTCGGTGCGTTACCTGCTTGACTTAACACAGACTCAAATGCTTAACACACTTAAATTCCGTTCACTAACTTCGGCTCGCGTTTGCCACGCCTACTATTGGCGCATATGCCGAAACCCCCGCAGCCATGCCCGCAGCAGACGAAACAAAAGCCACCAAAGCAAACCGAGAAAATCTACCGCTTGTCTATTACGTGAGGGCCTATTTCCCAGGATCGCTTTCCTCTTAATTTTTAAGACTAGGCTTCAAGATTTTCACGTGACGCTCCCTCCTAGTTTTTTCCTTCCTCCATGTGTGTGCCTTCGCCGCTCAGTTTCCGTTAAAGCGATAGACCGCACGAACATTCGCTCACTGCTGCAGCTGCGCTTGCTCACACCAGCGTTTTCGCAGCACTTGTCTGAGCTCGTCGAATAGGATCTATTCATGTTTGCTTGTACGCGCTGACACCATGCTTGCTAGTTCAGTTAGTAAGCGAATGTGTGCAAGTTTATACAGCCGATAAAGCTACTATCCTTGCTCCGCATAGCTCTCTACTAATTTGCTATCGCAATTGATGCTTCGCCTTTCGGGCGAAACCGCGACTTTTTTTCTGCATCCGGTCGATACCATCGAAGACTGAGCCCTTAACAACTTCTCTGTAATATCAAAGAATTCCTTGCTGCCTTTTCCCATATCTCCACCGAAATCTCTGACAATAATCTCGTTTCAGAGCTTCCCTCTTTTCTTTCTCCTTCTGTATTTCCTTCTGCGCGGCACAAAACCTCTGTCGTATCGCAAACTCTGTTTTTCGCGGCAGATCCTCTCATCTTTTCACCGTAAACCTGGTAGTTCTCGCGCTCTAGGCAATACCACTGGCCAGGTAGCTGAAACCTACAACCCTTGCTTTGCAGGCGTGAGGCTTACTGTTGTGATAACAAGTGGGCGTTTGTTTTACAGCGTAAGCTGTAATGGGCTCATTCCAATAGCCGTTTCTGGTCGCGATGATGCCGCTGCCGGCGGCCGCCTGACCGCTATTGCCGGAAACGCGAAAAAAGTACCTGATTCTCGCTGGGATCGAGCCCGCGCCCGCTGCGTGGGAGCCGGCTACTCTACCCCGGAGCCACGGAAGCACTTGCTGTCGGGCCGCGGAAAATACCCTAAGGCAAACGCAGGGTGAGACGACTAGAGCCTCCTCCAGTATGGTGGCGCCATCTAGGTAAGATGCCTGCAAACGCAGCGTCCGCAGGCGCAAGCGACGATATGCGATTCAGACGAGGAGAGCAATCAACGCGCTCCCGAGCTTCCGAGCCTCCGCCAGTATGATGGAGCCATCTCGTTAAGGTGCCTGCAAACGCGGCGCGCCCTGACATGTAAGTTGTAGTTGTAAGCCTTGATCTGGATCAGCAGACCGCTTGGGAGAGAGCATTACAAGCAGCTGCTCGCCGTCGACGCCGGGCGGACAGTTCAGATCGTTCTCTTCAAAACGAGGCGAACAGGCTTTGCTGCGAAGAACCTGTTGTGCGTGGTGCCGAAATTGGAGCTACTCTTGAGCCGCCCCGCCAGCTTACGCTGTGACTGTGCTGCGTGTGCCGCACAGGCCTTTGACTTTCTATTCCTAGCGTCGTCGCAGCCTACGTAAGATGTATATTTTACAGACGCCATTGTCGGTGCGTTAATTGATATTCATGGATAGCACATGCGCAATACAAAACTGCCTATGCGGCCCTTAAAAGTGGAGTGTCGAAGCCTCGTTTTTCCATCCCTGGTTAGTGTCGTCGTGTAAAATGATATAGTTAACAAAAACGGTAATTTAGCTGCTTATGTCCGAGCTTCTCGCATCGGAAAGACTGTTGGATTTTCACTCCAAAGACAGGCAACTTTTCGGGTGCTTTCAAGACAAGAAAAATACAAGTACTCGCGGAAATGCCTATGTAAGGAATACTTTTCTGCCGGGAAACTACCCAAAAAACAGTAACTTTCAGTGTTTCATAATTGTGTTCCCATTCAGTCATAGCAATCAGACGGGGTAGCATACTTCACAGGAAAATGCAAGTACGCGATAACATCAACGGAAACTTCCGTGAAATTGCTTACTGAATGTGCACTTCTAGAAACATGCACAACTTACGCTCAGAATGCGCTCTGCTGTAGTTACACAAAGCTCATTACATGAACCATAAGCTACAACAACACGCACAAGCGCCAAACTTGCTTACCTTTCAACACGTAGTCAGCAAACGCTTCTTCTTCTCACAGGTACCGTGAGGGCGCAAACACTGTTGAACAGCCGATGAACTACAGCGCCACGAAAGCACAACTTCAACAAATTCTTCCATACTTTAGGCTTTTCACGAGAGAGCGCGGGCAGGCGGGAACAAAGGCAGCACCGACGGGCGCTGTAGTAAGCCACTGTTGACACTGGCGCACCGCACGAAACACACGGCGAAGACACGGCTTTTCACAAGTCCAGAGGTTGTCCGATGCTTAATGCACACGATAAGGAGCACATTTTGTCTAGACACTTCTAATATAAAATTCCACTACCGCCTCACTGCAACGAGCACTCGCGCATAGCCAACGTGGTCCATACACTACTAGGGTTACTAGAATTCTAGCCACCCTAACACTACAGCAACTTGGATTGGATTGTATTTATTGGCAACAAAACTGCACCAGCGCTACACTGCGGTTAACGAAGGGGAACTTGCCTCCCCGATTTGCATCGCTTCAGGAGCATGGCCTTCGAGATTTGCATTTGTCACTCAGGGGAAGTCGTAGCTGAAGCATGAGCCAATACACGCGCCGGCCGCGCGGCTCCATCTGCTTGCAATGGCGGATGGCCTACGGGCTAATATGACATTTACCGAGCACACATTCGTGATCACCGCCCATATGCACGTTAATTAGGGCGCCAACTGTAGTGTTTTCGAGAATATGTGCCCTCTATTTGAATTGGTGAAACCATATTTCCTCTTAGCGTCAGGATTAAAGGAGACAAAACATGGCGATGGCTTTCGTGCTAGAGCAGCTGAAGCTTCGCCTGAAGTGCAACAGGCGTACAGCTTCCACGCACGCGTAAACAAACAGATATGGCCATGCCAGGTACGCAACTGACTACTCAGCCAACTGACAATCAAAAATTATTCACTTGTGCGCCCAAACAAGCATTTACGGAATACGTGCTGCCGTACGAATTCCGCCAATATATCGACCGCCAATATATCAACACAGCAATCACCCGTAGTTTTGAAAAAAAAGGCTCTTTTAACTGCGACCGCAGGCATTGCATTTGCGAGAAAGCCAAGCTTTGTGTATAGTTTGCATAAAATAGTAACGGAAAGATTTCTTAAGTAGCCGAATTCCGAAAAAAAAAGGGTAAGCGTCGTGAAAACAATAAACGGCCTTACGACATGTCAGAAAGTGTAGTCAAAGCATTGGTCCTGCAAAAGTTAATGTAATACGTAGAGCGGTGGTAGCGTCTCTGGCTCACGCGCAGAAGTTCCGGGTTCGAGTACCTATGTATGACAATCTTTTTTTTAAGTAGAAAAAACGTAATATACAATTTTACTGGGGCGGGCAATTATGTTTCACCTTATCTACTCCTGATTATATATGTACGCGTAATAGCAAAACTTATTCAGTCTCCTCGCTTTCTCTTAAACTCCAGAAAGCAATTATAAGTATGGCACTCAGGTTATTCGTACTAATTATTGTATTAGCGATATTGCTTGTTATGCTTCTTTATTGCTGTGTTAAATGAGCAAATGTATGAAACAAATACAATTGTTATAATTTTCTTTACACAAAAGTATGGACAGAGCCTACCAACGTTCTTTAAACTTTATTCAAATGAACTTGCTTCAAGCGAAAACAAGAACGGAGCCTATCAACTTTCTTTAATGTTGCTTTAAACAAGCTTTCTTCAAACGAAAATAAAAACAGAGCCTGCCAACTTTTTTAAATCTTTCTTTGAACTAACTTCCTACAAACGAATGTTAAAACAGAGCCTACACACTTTCTTTAAACTTTCCCTAAACAAAATTTCTTCAAATCGAAGTTCCTACCAACTTTATTGTATTTGTTAATAGAAAGTAAAAGTACACAGGATGTTACTAAAGTTTATAGAAAGTTGGTAAGAGTTCTAAAAAAAGTAAGGAAGTATTTTTGTATGGGGAGCACGTTTTCTTTTCACCCCCATCAGAATGTAGCCGCCGAGGTTATTGAAGATGCTTTTTAGGGGCGAAGCTCCTTGGGGCGTGGGTCTGTCCTTCCTCCGATGTAGTATGTAGCCACCTGTAGTTTTATGAAGTGTTCACTAGATGGCGTTCCGGTTCCGGTTCCACTTCCCGTTCCACTTCCGGTTCCACTTCCGGTTCCACTTCCGGGTCCACTTCCGGTTCCACTTTGCGCGCGTTCGGTGCGAACGCGGGCAAAACGCCGACGGCGTCGACAACAGTTCTGCGCGTTGCTGGTGTTGCTGCATGTACAAGTTTATACGGCTGATAAAACTACCTTGAGTCGACCCCATGGCTGCTTCCCATACTACTCAGGATTCCCCTACGGGAAGATGGTGTTATTTTCTCTCTCGTTCCCGACGCGCGCTCTCTTTATCTCTCGTCCGTAGCTGTGGTTTACCCGAATGATCCCCCGGTGCTTCGCCCACTCATCATCATTCACTTCGTGGATATGCTGTGACTTTTATTTATATATATTCAAATAGTTTGCTCACGTAAAATGTGTCAGCTTGCCTTTTATGTCAGCTCACCCGCTTTAAATGAGGGAGTACTTTACTGTTCCGACAATTCATTAAAAAACATTTTGTCGCTAACTTCAAACCTAAGCAATAGAATGCAAGACAGATGCATCAAAGTACTAAAGAACGATGACTCGTTCACGGAGGCAAGACATTTATTCAGAGATCGCAATTCGTATGACGAACGACATGGAGAATTGTTATTTTGCACAATATTGCACTGGGCGGCAATGCGCACTGAAATGTCCGATGGTCCGTGCGGCCATGCGCTGCCTAAAGGAAAAGCTTATCCCCGTCTATGTCCACCGGGCACCGCGACTGCAAGAAAAGTGCAATTAGTTAAAACTGCGTATTTAGTGATTGTCGAAACAGACATACATCGTTAAAAAAACACGAAACTGCATTTATTTTTTGATTATTTTGCATACAGCTAAAGCAAAGAAATTTTACAAAGTTTCCGACAGTTGCCGAATAGCCGTTTTTGAAATGATACGTAGATTGCACGTACACTCACATTTATTCTTTTTGTCACCTAATTACCGACCCAAACGCGATAAAACCTTGCATTGAGTAATATCAATAACTACAATCTGTGTTCGCGTGCCCGCACTCCTAGAATACTTTTGTCGAATTTGAAAAATGAGTTATTGCCGCATAGCGTTTTCAGTAGTCATGATGTGAGTTGGCAGAGCATAATGTACGTTCCCTTGTGGCCTTGTTTTAACTTACATGTATATATTCGCTAAACCACCTAGATAAATTCCTTTTACACTCAGCCAGATTGCAATACATGTTGTGCGAGCTGAATGATTTCATTGAAATATTTTAGATCTAACTCTTTGGGTGGTCCCATGTCGCAGGCTAAAGAGCAAGTTAATGAAGCAATAAATTCGTTAGATGCATATCAGGCACCAAATAAAGAGACACAACGCAATCAATGATCACAAGTTCCATTTCTATTTCTCGTCGAGCCGTTACTTACACATTACAGGGGATGCATGTCCTGCCTTATTTAACGAAAAAAATAGCATATATAATAACCTGCAGTCTGAAAACATGTCTTGGTCTGTCTCGTGCAAATCAAGTCGTTTCTATTTTAGCGAAAGCAAGGCAACCAACAGTTTCTTCTTTTTGCATAAAGAAATATGCCGACACCCCCGCACACTATCAGCTCGACACGAGGATATTCTTCTTCGAAACGAAATCTTTACAGATATGGACTAGTGTGCGATACTGTAAGAGCACGTAATGTTAGTCTGCACCACTTTTATCGTTCTGTACGCCCTAAATTCGAAGTTTTTGCATAGCAATTCCCGAAACCTTGCAGGCTTTGACCATTTAGGACGCTGAGAAGAAATCATCTAGTCATCCATCCAGACAAAATAATAATATTTCTCCTTATAAGCTTATGTGCACTCGGCGCGCACAACACGTTAGACGAACTTATTGAGGCCCAGAGAGTGGCGCAGTATGAAAGACTTACGCAGAGTTTGACGAGCAGACACATCTTAGACGACATTGGAGTATCCTACGAAGCACATCATGGACTGCGGGGAGACATCCCAAGGAATATAAGGGAACATCTCTCAATACTCCCAATCCCCAGAAACATGCACCCAGAGTTTCACGAAGATAGAAGAATCGCAAGAGCGAGAGCTCTCCCCAAAAGATTCAGTAGTACTGGGGACGTGGTCTATGTGGACGCGGCGGAGTACACAAATAGACATGGTATGTCGATAGTTGCTACCAGTCTAGAGGGTGACTCCAGAGTTAGTGGCACTGTAAAAACAGGAAAGGCTGAAGTGGCGCAGGAGGCTGCCTTAGCACTGGCAATAGCCTCCACGGAGGCCAACATCATAGTCAGCGACTCCAAGACCGCCATCAAGAACTATGCCAAAGGAAGAATCTCGGCGGAAGCGCTAAGAATTTTAGCCAACTACGGTGAAGATCGAGATGTTTACATTATATGGGCACCCGCACACTCCTCCCTTCACGGGAACGAAATAGCGCACAACCTGGCTCGAGAACTGACAGACCGAGCAGGTGACACGCGAATACTGGGAACGGAGAGAGACCGGATGACCAGCTTTACCGAGATAACAAACACTATAAATTGGGCAGGGCCCGTTTCCCCCCGGCACACTCCTCGCTAAGTAGACGGCAAGCGACAGCATGGCGCTCGTTACAAACAGAAACATATGCGAACCCGGTGGCCTACCACCGTTACTATCCAGAACTTTACACCGATAGATGCAGATTCTGTCAAGACAGGGCGGACTTACAACATATGGTTTGGACTTGTCCTGGGACACCCACACAGAATAAAACGCACAAGACCAGAGAGCAGTGGGAGACCGCACTGCTCAGCTCTGCACCGGACGACCAACTTAAGGCCATCCAGCAGGCTGAAGATGCAGCCACCGTCCAAGGGCTCGAGGCCGTCATCTAGGTAGAGAGGCCTAGGTCTCACAAATCTGCTACACAAATAAAGTTTATTCCTCCTCATCCTCCTTATAAGCTGTTTGCAAGATTTCCTAGATTTGTTTTTTACAAGCGGCTGAACGCCATTTGAAAGACTGACCGCAGCACTTTGCGTCCAATAATATATTGTGAGCAATAGTAACCAATTCTCCCACCAAATTTACCATGGTTGCCGAACTCCTCCATTCACAAGAGCTGTGAATTATATAAGAAAATCCTTGCATTGAGATATAGGTGATCAATATCTCCTTAAGGGTGTTCCTAAAAATGTTGCAGTTTCGCCCGAAAAGTGAAGCATCAATTGTGATAGCAAATTAGTAGAGAGCTATTCGGAGTAGGGATAGTAGTTTAATCGGCTGCATAAACTTGGACACATTCGCTTACTAACTGAATTAACAAGTGTGGTGTTAGCGCGCACAAGCAAACATGAATAGATCACACTGAATGGCCGCAGCTACTTCTAACACCGTGGGCCGCAGACAACGACTGTCAAAACGCTGGCAGCAAGCGCAGCCGCCGCAGCGGGCGAAGGTTCGTGCGGTCTATCGCTTCAACGGAAACTGAGCGGCGAATGCAAACTGCATACAAAGGTCAGAGCCGTGTGGAGATAAGAGACGGTGCGTGCGACCGCCACAGTCAGGCAAAGTACGAGCGCAGTTGTTGGCAGAGTAGAAGCGGCGCCCCCCCCCTCCCTCCCGCGCTGCCTTCCCGCTTTCTTGCTTTCGCGTGGGAGATTGAGTGGCAAATTCCCCTTGCGCCCGGTTGCAAGATACGCCTTTGGTGCCGAAGCACAGCGTCGCCCCGCCTCCCTCCCTCCCATACCCCCACCGCCTTTCGCGTGACGGTCGCGTTTGCTTTCCGCCGTGCGTTCGCTGTCCGTGATAGCGCGCGTCCCCCGCGCGCTTTC
Organism: Dermacentor silvarum; assembly: GCF_013339745.2. NCBI lineage: Eukaryota > Metazoa > Arthropoda > Arachnida > Ixodida > Ixodidae > Dermacentor > Dermacentor silvarum. The sequence goes on from NC_051158.1 coordinate 2,789,101, forward strand.
GCTCGCGCTTACGGCGCGCGCCGACGATTTGATCGCCCTTGTACTTTATACGGAACCTCACGGCGACGACGACGGCAGAAATCCGCTTGAAGTGTCCATATAATTGCTATCGCAATAAATACCTGATTACATGGCGATATTACGACCACAGTAGCTTATTTTGCTAGAAAATCTCAGTAGTACTACAAATTGCGTCAATTTGTAGTCATAGATTCAGTTCTCAGTGAATTGAGGGCTACGATATGGCATTGAACGAAAGGAAGTCGCAGACAGATAAGCCACTATGGCAAATATATTGGATGCGTTTAGTACCACTGAATATCAGATAATAAATACGAATCGCGTTTTTATAAGGACAGTGACGTTAATAACTTCGTGAAGCCAGGTGGTGTGACAACCAGGCAAATTCACTTTTATTTAATGATGATCCGTACGTACATTACAACTTACAGCGTTCAAGAAAAGGTTCTTCGCTGCTTGGACCCACTGTGACCCATCGAATCTGTCTGTTGAACATGTGCTCCTTGAGAGTCCTCAATACAACCGCCTACGAGAGACCCTGCACAACCACTTTAAGAGGCTGACTAGGCTTCCTTGAACTGTTGACCAAGTCCACCGTTCGTGATCGTGTCAAGACATACACAAAACACGCCCTGACATTTCTTTGTGACGTTCTCATAGATAGGGATTTTATGCAGTTAGATTGAAAGGCCGATTTATGTTGAACGCGCTCACTATATGACCTAATGCATGACTCTGAGAACTTGCGCTACATTTACCTGTTTCATTATTCACTGTATTTCCCCTATTTGTGCGGTGGCGTTACAGATCAAGAATGTTTTGGTAACACTCAACCTGTTACTTTTTCTGGCAAATCGCTCAAACAGCGTGCTCTATATTCTACAGCAGGCTAGGCCGCAGTTAGGTGATAATCTTCGCTAAGTGGTCCCACTTTCCTTTTGTATTCCTTTTTTCCTGCTTATTCTATTGCATCTTCGGGGGTACATTCCAATGTCTCCGAATTTTATTGTTATGATGGACATAGCCAGCCTATCGTTGGCCATCTTTTCCCATTTGCTGATCAAATAACAAACAAAACCATGCAATGTTACTGCAGTGCCATAGATTATATCTATTTACCTAAGATAAATAAGCAAAGAGTAGTTTATTGAGTCTAACAACTGTAGTAGCACAACACCTTTCGGTATGATAAAAAAGTACTTGAAGTTTAAAAGAGCCAGAACAAGATCGAGGACAGTCGAAACTCAGCAATGAAAAACTAAGCACGAGAGCTGGCGACAAAACGCAATCAGTGTGCATCGCAAGAACAGGCCCTTCGGTGCATGAAATTTAGGATCAGAAAAAAAAAATTAGGGGCAGCTTCACACTAGGTGTGCGAAGACTGGACAAACAGCGAAGCTTGCGACCCCACCTAGCTTTATCTCGGTTCGGCCAAGTTTTTGCGAGGTTATGCTTGGAGATTCGGTCAGGTTTTGCGCAAGATCACCCCGGAATCATCGGCATGCCAAGGAGCAATGAACACTCAGTCATTAAAGCATCTGGACGCTTCTGGACGCTGAAACGATTTTGCTCGGTATCTCGGACTCGTTACTCCGGGTCTTTTGCGAATCGCCGGATGTTCTGCGCCGCGGAGACGGCGGGGCTTTTGTGTGGCCGCGACGTCTACGCGGAGCTATACATCCCGTGGGTCGGTGCAGGGACGCCACCGCTTGGCTCCGCCTCTGCGCAGCGGCGGCAATCCCTCCGCACGGCGCGATGACGTCATGGCTCGGCAAAGTTAGGGTGAAGCGATGCGGCGCGCGCGATGGCGTCACGGCTCACGCAGCTGCTTGCGAGGTTCGGCGCGGTCGGCACAACTGGGGCGAAGCGTTTCTAGGGGACGCATGGTGACGTCAACGCCAGGCGGAGGTTTTGCGGCGTACACTCGACGGAACTATCCTCGAGCTTAAATAGCTTCTCTAGTTCACAGGAGTATGTGCCATAGCGCTTAGACCCTTTCTGTGCTACCACCAGGATCGGCCCACGTTTCGGCGTTGACACCTGACGGCAAACGCCTAGGTTAAATGTGTTCGCTGGTAAAAAAATGTGAAAGTCAAGTAATGTTCCTTTAAGCTCTGTGAACTATTGATGTGCGTTCTTCGCGCTTTCTGGTACTCTGCCCGCAAGTTTTGCACTATTGACGAAGTGCAAAATAAGCGGTGAAACAAAAGCAGGATCTTTTAATGACACAATAGGGCTAAAAAAATTTCCACACTAATAAATTTGTAGGTTGCCAATACCATGCCACCGCTGTTTAAATGATACACGCATTTTGACTTTGCGCGTTCGCGCATGTGACAATGCGGTTACTGAACGAATATATTCCTTCGAAAAAAAAAAAGAAAGAAAACAGCTTTTTTCTCACCGTTACCATCGGGGCGACGTGATGGTGTTGTATTAGGTCGACGAGTTGTGGTTGTCGGACGATATACAAATACTCTTTCCTCAACAATTACTTGATGGTGCTTGGCAGAAACAGACAACTCACCAGATTCGTTCAGTTTGGACATAATGAAGACAAGTGTCATAAGAACTAGAATGTATTTCACGCTGGATGCCTTGGTCATCATAAGGCGGTGTAGAGTAAGCAGTGCTTAGCTTCTCGGCATTACACCTTTTTATACGCATTCCAACACAATGCACAAAGACAAAACAAGATTCGCTTTCGCGCTCACGTACGTCATTCCATGTTGCTCTGTTACATTTGTTAACCTTCTTTTATGTAACTTGTAAATATTTTAGCATCATTATAATGTCTGTAAATCTTCTGCTTTTCCCAGTATCGGGTGCTTAAAGAGTCCATATAATAGTGGAGTATGGATGACGTAAATCGGTGAGATGAAAATTCTCACTCGGTTAAAACGTCTTAAAACCTGACGCTGCTGTGGTAATTCACGGAAAAGCACTCTATTCGGTTTTTGTGTCGGCGCATTGCTTAACAGCTACCCATGCGTCACTGTTCGACCAGTTTTAGCGTCGGCAAAACACGCATCTAGAATGCATTATCGAAATTGTATAATCTCTCTTATAAAGAATAGCGCACCAACAGGCAGTGGACAAACACCACTGTGCTCCTCCCTCCCCTTCTGTTAGCCCCAACCGAGGAATTCGAAGGGTACTGAGAATAAGTTGAAATAATAATTATGCAATATTCCAAAAAATGGCTGCTACTGGCCGGTAGCAACATCAATTAGTTTTGATGAGTGAACTTCTTCCTCATATTGCTTTGTGTATTTATTGATGCGGTTTACTGAGACAGTAATAGAAAATAAGCGTCTCTAACTTTCAAGAGGAATACGTACTTACATAATAAATCGACTGTTGGCTGCTCACGCTCGCCTATACCCCTGACCATATACGTAAGTTATTTTGGGCATACAGTGTTCTGATGGCGTCGCCACTGGGTCTCTCTAATTTCAATTATTTTATTGCGATAGCAATTATATCGGCACTCCAAGCACAATTCTGTCGTCGTCGTTGCCGTGAGGCTCCGTACAAAGTCCAAGGACGATAAAATAGTCGTCGTGCGCCTTATCTTGTACGTGCGAGTGAAAGCATGCGAGGGTGAGCCGGCGATCGCATCTCTATCTCGCCCACGCAAAAGAGCGAAGCGGGAAGCAAGCGCGCCGTCTTCCAGCAGCGCGCAACGCTCTGGAGAAAAGGTAGGGAAGAGGCAGGAGGGGGGAGAGCGTTTACAGCGAACCGCGCGAGCGACCACGCGTACCAGCCGGGAGGAGGATACGGAGGGGTGAGAGAGAGAGAGAGAGAAGTCATAAGGGAAAGGCAGGGAGGTTAACCAGGCTGAGCCCGGTAGGCTACCCTGCACTGGGGAAAGGGGAGAAGGTATTGAAAGGGGTGAGGCCGCGCACTACCGGCCGGCCGCCTCAGGGGCGTAGCCAGACATTTTTTTCGGGGGGGGGGGGGGTTTCACCGGCCCGACCGGGGGAGGGGGGGGGGGGACAAGCGTCTGCTTTGCTCTACGTGCCGTGATCGATAACAAATATCGGTAGTTTAAACAGACTGTATACATGTATGTCAAAGACATGGGACCCCTCCCCCCCCCCCCTCGCGTGTGCTTGTGCAGAAATTAAGTAAAAAGTAAGCTCAGTAAAATACAGTAAGTACGACATGTACAGTGGGCGTTAGGAGCAACGGTCTCGCATCGTGCCACTGAATGGACCAGTCTTCGAAAACGCATCATTGAGACGACCCGCCCGATCGGTGAAGACATCATTCGTTGTTAATCTTCGTTAAGCGTAGATGGCGTCGTCCTCGTCGGGGCGAAGTGCGTTTCACCAGTCAAGGCCGGCTATACACGTGAAAATGCATGCGTGACCAGGCTATACCTACTACCATAGCAATAGCTTGTTCGCTGCGTCTTTGCGCTAGAAAACTTAAGTACGCGCAAAAACGCGTAAGGCTTTTTTTTTTCGAAGCTTTCGTCGCCCTGCTCCCTCATACGAGAGGGTTGCATTTCCTGCGGCAAGAGCATGGGCCGCTGTGTCTTCCGCTGTGTGCGAGCGTGCAGCCGCCATTTGCATTTACGTCAACAGATTCAGAATGTGTACAGAATATTTCACCGCACAGCATAGATATGGCATGTGTACGCATTTTAAGTAGTGCGTGCTAGAGCACTGCACGGGCCGATTATTTAAGCCCGGGCCCGGCCCGGGCCCGTTTTTACGTTGGGCTGCACGCCTGAGCCCGACCAAAAAATTTATGGGGAGACCCGGGCCCGGCCCGGGCCCGGAAATTTTCTACGTTACCCGCCCGGCCTGGCCCGCCACCCCTTTATCTTAGGCCCGAGCCCGGCCCCAGCCCGGCTCGAAACGGGCCCGAACCTGGCCCGAGACCGAAAAAGACATGTTTTTCAGAGTCGAGACGCGCGAGGATAACTCGCTGCACGTTACATGCACACCACCAGAAAGCCCGAGCCCGGCCCGGGCCCGGGTCAAAAAGCACATGCAGTGCCCGAGCCCGGCCCGAGCCCGTGAAAAAACTGCTCTACCCGGCCCGGCCCGGCCCGTGGGCCGGGCGGGGCGGGGCCCAGGCTTTCGGGTGAGCCCGAGCCCGTGCAGTGCTCTAGTGCGTGCAACTCATTTCTGCTTCACTTATGCCGGTGCAAACAGGAAGTGGCCTCGTACCTCACAGAATCTCGACTGTTTGGTGTACTAGTGATGCAGGAATGAACTCCGGTCTTGTTCAGTGCATAGTGGACATAATCAATTTCTCAGGACGCGTGAACTCCGACGAGAACTGTCAGCGCCTGCAACAAGAGTTTACTTACGCTGTACTGCGCACAACAGTAATCCATGCTTGTCGGCTGTGTGTTTCGTGCATTCTGTTGCGAGTCGGTGGAATTTCACTGCTGGCATCAACCCCTTCGTGTGTACATTGCTGGTTTGGGATTCCACAACACAACAGCAACTACCAGCCTTGCGTAATTGCTGGTTTAGGATTCAACACAACAGTAACTACCAGCCTTCCGTATGGGCGCAATCGCAAACAAGAGACGTTTCGCGCGCAGACTGATCCTGCGCGAGCGCGGCCTAACCGGCACCTGAAGGGAAACGGCGGAAATGTATACCGGAAATTTCGACCACCTGGGGTCTTTAACGTGCACCTAAATCTAAGTAAACTGGCCTCGAGCATTTTCGCCTTCATCTAAAATGCGGCTGCCGCATTTGTTGCTTCAGAATGCGGCCGCCACATTCTCTCCCAAAACCTCGGAGAGTGTCAAAGCCTTGACACTCTCAAGGCTTTGACACTCTCAAGCCTTGACAGTGTCAAGCCTTGACACTCTCTCAAAGCCTTGACACTGTGGCAGCGACGGCGATGGTGTGCGGGCGCAAACTAATTCTACTCTTCGACTACATTGCAGTTGCCTGTGCCTGCCCAATCTGATCGGCCGGATTCCATGCCAGAACTGCCATCTGTGTGAGGCTACCGCAACCTCGGATTATCGCTCTCATCTTGGGGGCGGTGTACCTGGGAATCGCATTCTTTTCACTGTGGCAGCGACGGCGACGGTGTGCGGGCGCAAACTAATTCTACTCTTCGACTACATTGCAGTTGCCTGTGCCTGCCCAATCTGATCGACCGGATTCCATGCCAGAACTGCCATCTGTGTGAGGCTACCGCAACCTCGGATTATCGCTCTCATCTTGGGGGCGGTGTACCCGGGAATCGCATTCTTTTCACTGTGGCAGCGACGGCGACGGTGTGCGGGCGCAAACTAATTCTACTCTTCGACTACATTGCAGGTTGGTGTATTCTTTCTTTCGCGCTCTTGCGCACATTGCTCTCCCGTCGCTGTTGCTGCCATGAGTGTTACCATGAATAGTGTATTACTTTAAGCTAATGTAGAGCCGTACCTGGTCACTTGCGCTGGGTTTTAATCTTTTGTGAATGCCTTCTACTTTCTGCTGTGTTGTTGTCTTCTATTGTTAACCTTGAGTCGAGCAGTGAAATGAATTCTAGTGGCCTAAATGACCTTGCTAAGGTTATGGTTGAGAAGCAGCCGGGAAGCATCAAAGAGGTCGTCAAGGTATTGACTGAGTTGGTGACTAAGCTCGATTCATTCTCGTCAGACATTAAAAGTGACGTTGCTCGTATCAGTACCTCAAACGGTGAAATTCGGTCGGAAATCACTGGTCTTCAACGATCTGTACAATTCTTGAGTGATGGATTCGAAAAATTCAAACTTGATGTTGAGGCCTTCCGTGGTGAGCTTTCTGCTGTTAGGGCTGATAATGAGCAGTGCCACATTGAAAGTGAACTCCTCAAAAAAGAACTGAAGCGGGCAAGGAGTGAGATAACCGAATTGAAACAGTACTCCAGAAATATGAATGTTGAAATTCAAGGGCTTCCGGTTGTACCACATGAGGACCTTCTGAAGGAAGTTGGAAAACTTGCGGGGTATCTGAAGGCCGGCGTCACTGAGAATGACATAGACGTTGTACATCGTGTGCCATCCAGAGATAAGAGTAGGCCGTATGTGGTCGTAAAGTTTCGTTTGAGAGCCGCCCGGGACAGAATGCTTTCGGCAGCAAGGAAACGAAAACTGAATGCAAGGGATTTAGGGTATGACACAGATGCTTCGATCTATGTAAACGAGCATCTGTGTCGCGAAAACAAAATTTTGCTAGCAAAGGCGAGACAAGCAAGGAAAGAGAATAAATGGAAGTTTATCTGGGTGTCTCAAGGCAAAGTTCTCATGCGGAAACTGGAAAAGACACCAGTTCTGCGCATAACGTGCGAAGAGGACTTGGCGCAAGTTGTTTAACAGGTCGTCACGGTGGAAAAATGGTTTTCTTAGTTGTGATCCTGCATGTAATTTTCCTTTATTTTTTTTATCGCTTTGTTAGACAGGAAAACATAACCCTGTCCTTCTGTAGAGTGTTATATGGGTCCAAACCCATTTCTCCATATTACACAGCACTTCGTGTAACCAATGCCCCTACTCATCATCAATATTAAGCAACCGAACTTTTGTTTAATGCTTTCAATATTTCTGTGTACTGGATTAGTGCCATATGTCACTTTTCTGTTGTCTATGCTAGTTATTCTAACGTTTTACAACGAACGCATGGCTTCCTAATGATTCAGCAACATTTCTTAGTGAATACGTTTGCGCTATTCAAGGGCTGCTGTTTTGTTATACTTGCTATAATTAATTTCTGTATACATATGTTATCACCACTGTCGACTAATGGACTCTAACACGATAGGTTCCAGTCCATCGGAACTAAATTCACGCATTGTAGACCAGCGCATATCACCCCTTGCTGTGCTTCACATTAATATGCAGTCTGCTCGTTGCAAAGAGGACAACCTCTTAGTTCTTCTTGGTGAGTTTAAATTTGATTTCTCCATAATTATGCTTACAGAAACATGGTACCGTGATGACTCAGACGTTATTAATATCGCAGGTTATAATTCAGTTTATTTAAATAGGAAAACAAGGACAGGAGGTGGCGTATGTATGTATGTTAAACATGAGATGAGGTACGAATTCCTTAACGAATGGTATCAATGCACTGATGATATTGAAATTGTATGTCTTAAAGTAGGAAACTGCGTGTTTGTTGCAGTATACAGACCACCCGATGGCAGCATAAACAATTTCATACAGTTGTTAGATAACATATTTTCCTTTGTTAATGACAATGGATATAGACTCGTTTTGGGAGGCGACCTGAACATTGATATGTTAGGTAGCACAAATAAGCAAAAGGATCTTTCGGCACTTCTTGATTCCCACTTTTTATCGAATGTTATTGTCACTCCTACTCGTATTACTGATTCGAGTGCAGCATTAATAGACCTGTTCATAACAAACTTTCCTTCCGATTCCGTAATTTATGGCACTATTTGTACCGCTATCAGTGATCACCTACCTATTTATTTTATGGTACACCAATCCCGCTGCACAACCAGACAGGCTGCTTCTGCTATATATTATAGGGCTGTAAATTTAACCTCTCTTTCGCGCTTTCGTGAGGAAATTGAGCAAACGCAATGGGATGACTTATTTTCTATCACCTGTGCTGACTTAGCTTACGACTATTTTATCCGAACGATCTGTTCAGTTTATAATAAACATTTCCCACTTCAGGTTTTTAAAAAACCAAAGCGTGCCCGCAAACCTTGGATGACTACAGAGATTCTAAAAATGATGAAGGAGAAGGATAGGCTATATCATGCATTCTTAGTTAACCGAAATCCAGATGCTTTGAGGATGTTTAAAAAATGTAGAAATTTGATCATTAAGTTACAACGGCAAGCAAAACGAAATTATTATTATACCATGTTTGAGGGCGTCACAGATGTCAAACAAATGTGGAATAAATTACACTCCATCATATCTCCAGGTAGAGTAAGAAATAGCTTAGAAGAACTTGTAGTTGACAATGAAGTTATCAAAGGCAAGGAGTTAGCCGACAACTTCAATGAATACTTTACATCTGTAAGTGAGAGCTCACATCAAGATAGCGCCTTTGATTACTTACCCGTGCCGCTAAAGGAATCAATATTTCTTTGCCCAACTGATGAAAATGAAGTATTAAGAGTATTTAGAAACTTTAAGATGAGTAAGAGCGAGGATATTAATGGTCTGAAAATGGAGCCGATTAAATATATTATTGATCTTATTAGCCCATGTCTGACACATATTTACAATCTTTCCTTACGAACTGGCATTTTCCCACAGAATATAAAAAATGCTAAGGTGACGGTAATATACAAAAGTGGAGATAAAAACATTCTCGGTAATTATAGACCAATTTCAATCCTTCCCCTATTCTCCAAGGGACTTGAAAAAATTATTAATCTTAGACTGTCAAACTTTCTTGACAAACATTCCGTCATAACAAAATCGCAATATGGATTTAGATCAGGTTTTTCAACAGAAAGTGCTCTACTGTTTCAAAAAGAGTTGATTCTTAAAAATATTGAAGCTAAAAAATTCACACTCGGCATATTTTTAGATATGTCCAAGGCCTTTGATAGAATTATTCATGAAACATTATTAGGTAAGCTGCAGTGTTATGGAGTTCGTGGTGTTGCCCTTAATCTAATTCAGAACTACTTAGCTAACAGACATCAATGCGTATCGATAAGCAGAATTCTGTCTTCTATGCAACCTGTTAAATACGGAGTTCCCCAAGGCAGCATATTGGGGCCGCTTTTGTTTGTTATATTTATTAATGATATTGTAAATGTTGACCCTTCAGCCCAATACATAATGTATGCTGATGATACAAGTCTTTTCTTTTCAGGAACAGATATACATGATCTCGTGAATCTAGCTAACTTGACACTAGATAAAATATGTGGCTGGACACTTAACAATTCTTTACAAATTAACTGCTCAAAATATAAAGCTGTTCTTTTTCGCTCAAAATCCCCGCTTTATGAGCTCACTCGTTCTTATAATCTCATGTTGAATAATAATAAAATTGAATTTTCTTCTACAGCAAAATCTCTAGGTGTAATGTTTCACGAATATATGAAATGGGATCACCATACGGAACTTTTACAAAACAAACTTTGTAAGGTCTTGGGCGTACTGAGAAAATGTCAGCGTACATTGCCAGTTCCTCAAAAGCTTTCGATATTTAAGGCACTCTTCTCATCTCATCTACGTTATTGTAACTTAATTTGGGGTAACGGAACACAGCAATCCATAAATAATCTTGCTATCCTACAAAAAAAGGCCATTCGTTCTGTTGCAAACCTTCCATATAATGCACACACTTCAGAACTATTCGTTAAATATAATGTAATTAAATTGAGCGTGCTATATGAATACACTTTATTACTTTCCTTTAGATCTGATATTGTGAAAAATCGCGATTATATACACAGTGTAGCTAACTTGCAACTAAATCCTTCTTTGCGCCAAAACAGACACTCGGAACAATGGTATGTGCCACGGCCGCGCACAAACTATGGCTTTCAAACTTTAGGTTATTGCTTGCCGAAGACATTAAATAAATTCAAGACTTCTTATGAAAATGTTCGCACACTCTCTAACACTTCTGTTTTAAGCATGCTGTGTTAAATATGTTCATTGCTAAATTTTACTTTTTGTAAATATGTTTTCTGTGGATATCATGTTTTTCTCATTTGACACCGATGTTGAAATGTACTTTTATTTTACTGCCATGCTGCCATAGTGAACCGGGGACGTGGGGCTAGTCAAGCTGTTTTAATGCAGCTTTTTTTCCCTCGTCCCAACCACTTATGTGAAACTCCATGTATGTGGTAAAAATAAATGAACTTGAACTTGAACACCGTGACAGTTTTTTTCCATATGTAGAAATTATGCACTGTAAATTACTAACCCAAACGGAAGCGCCCAGGAAGGAAATTGTGATAGTAGCACTGGTTCCTTGAATTATGCCGGTGCGAAGCGACGAGAACAAAGGGGGGGGGGGGGGGTTGCGGAAAAAAATTTCGGGGGGGGGGGGGGGTTGAACCCCTCCAACCCCCCTGGCTACGCCCCTGGGCCGCCTGTATCTTGAAAACCATCTGCGGCGCGGGCAGGGCCCTTCCTCCCTGCTGTGCGCTTTTACGGCTTAGGTCGCGTTGATGCGAGCGGCGCGGCGACGGTCAATTCGCTCGCTGCTGTTGCCGCGCCGACTCACTGCAGCGTTTGACAGCGAGTTTCGGTTGCAATCGAACGAATCGAGCTGTTGATAGCAATTCAAAATGTACAATGATGATGTGGTTACTATTCGTCGGTAAACCTTGTGCAGGATAAAGCCACCACGTATCACCACTAGACTGGCGCAGATTAGTGCGAGCGCACAATCCAGCCCTTCGACCCAATCGCAAAAGTTGCGCTACACAGCCTATATGCACTACCTTTGCACTACACTGCCTCGAAGTCACGTTGATCGTTTCAGTTTAGGCAGCATGCACTAGAGGGTCTTCGCGGCAAAGTCACTTTGTTTCGTTTTCACAAGAATCACGTGAACTGTTCACCTGGCGTCGACATAAACCTGCCACTTCTGCAGCTCTCTGCACAGCGTTTTGCTGACCACGCGCGTAGCTTTACGATTCGCTTTTTCAGCTGAAGTTCGTACATTGCGAGGAGGCCCCGTAAAGTGTACCGAACGGTAAATACAGGTATCCAGACTGCGCGGCACACATGTCACATCCCTTGACCCATGGCACGATAAGATGCTGTTGATGATGATGATGATGATGCTTTATTGGCCCCCCCCGTTTGATACGGGGCGATGACAAATAGCCGCGTAGATTGCTTCAGTTAACCAGGCCCAGCTATAGGCAACTGCTACATGTCGCGACACCTGGTGGAATACAACCCAACTGGAATGCAAAGTTTGCACGTATCGATTCTACGCAGCGCGCATGTCTGATTGCGTCACAAGTGGCACGATTTGATTCAAATCATACTGATGATGATTATGGTAATTTATTGCCATCCCCTTAGAATGGGGGCTGCGACAGTCAGTTCGCATGCTTGATTTACTGATGTCATACATGTTTTTCATTCTAGCAATTGTTAATAAATATTCTTAATCTTTTTTTCTTCCTCAAGACAATCGAAAAATTTCATGGCCTAACCAGCGTAGTGGGTAGAAACGTGGCAATAGTTGCGACGAATACCGGCGGTGGCGGCGGACAACATCGCCAACAGAAACGGCTATTGGAATGAGCCTATAACAGCTTACGCTGTAAAATCAAGTGATTGTCAACGTACCCAAATACCTTAATAACACGATCACATAAGCGTTCTTGAAGCATTTCTCAATCTTGCTAAGATATAGGTCACTAAGGATTGGGGCAATCTTGGAACTAAAGAAAATTCATGATTTCTGCACAAGGATGCTTTCTCTTCACCCAACCGTCGTCGACTTTAAATACAAGGGAAGAATTCCCAGAAAAGCCCCTGTTGAAGCACCACATTTTCCTAAGAAAAACAATTCCTACACTTGGTCATTCTTCTCTCTTTCACACAATTTAACAGCAAAGAGTAGCAAAGCTCTTAAATATCCATACAAAGAAAGCATTACGGTTGGAAGCCTCAACTGTCAAGAACTGGACTTGCGCCTGCGAGCTGCGCATGCGAAAAGGGTCTGAAAAACTAAATGAATTTAAGCAATTCTGCAGGTAACTAGCTACAGCGAATTCCCAGGTCCCTTTGTCTCGAAACAATTGCTCGAAAAGGAATTTCTTGCTTGTGTTCATGGCCGAAAAAAAAGTTCTAATGTGAGTTGTTCAGCCTTCTTGACATTACAGACGACCTTATGAAGATTGTGTCTTCGCAGGAGGTCTACAGCGCGTTGCCTAACTAGAGATGGCTTGAGTTTTACAGTCTGAAAGTTATTTTTAATTGCTGATAATGCTTTTTATGTATCCATTGTATCATACAACAGGTGCGATAAATCTTGTAAAACAATAGAGAGGAGTTGAAGCATGGGCTCCTATTTAGTTAACTGGTACTGAAATATACAAAGCTAGATGTTCATGCAGCAGCGCTAATAAGTGCCGCATTCAATGCTTGAAACGGCACGAAACGCTAAATTCTGCAAATCAGTTACGCCAATTAGTGTGCATATAGTGATAATTTCTCTGAAAGAACTTTCTGGGCAGAATTTGTCTAGCCGTGCAAGGACGTGTATGTATTGGTAATACAGGTTCATGAAAATAACGATTTCATTACATCCCCAGTGAAACGGAGCTATTACAGATGGTCACCTAGCCTGCTTGATTTATTCAGGTATACCGTAGATGTTTTTATCTAGCATTTCTGTATACATATCTTTAATCTTTTTTTTTCTTCTTTCAATATCTGCCTTGTGCCGCTACTTATGACTATATAAGAGATACGGTCGTATCAATCTCTTCCTTGCGTTTTTTTTTTCACCAATACACGCGATTACAGTTACTATATATGGCTCCCGCGGGGAGCCAGAGTTGGGCCTACGTTTCCCACGTGCCGCTCCGTTGTCATTCGCCAAGCGCGCTCAAGTGGAACTCCGAATTGCTGCAGAGAAGCTGACCTACCGAGGTGCCGTTCGTCCTTTTGGCCTCGTGAATTCCAGCGCCAGCGCCATCGCCATCTGCGCGGCGCATTTGATTTTGTCTGATAGACAGGGCAGTTTTCGCTCGAGTCCATTAATTATCTGGGCATATCGCGCAACGTCACCACTCACTCCACAGAACTTTGAAGCTTCGTCCTATTTGAATATGACCTTGCGCCCTAACACGCCTTTAAAAGAAAAACTCATAACCGAAATTGTTGCACCTTTGTCCACCCGAGTCATCACAAGTACATTGTTCACAAAAACGCGCACTTTGTTGTTAAGCATCAGCACACGAGGTATTTCTGTGAGTAGCACATCTCCAGCAACCTCACCTCCATTGGCCGCGCTAGCTAGTTTTCCAGTGACGATGGGGCGTGGTGTGACGCAGCGGTGAGGGAGAACGGGAAGCACGAGGACGCTGTGGAGGCGTCAAACTCCTGTCAGATGCCGGTTAGCGATTCCGGGAGCAGCGCGGCCAAAACTCGTCGGCACACGATGCATATGCTGGCCACGGGACACCATGGGGCCGTTCGGAAGGTCGTGAAAACTCTGAGGGCTGGCCGTACCACGTGTTCATACGCTGGTTGCAAAACCGCGATATGTGGCCCGGGACACCACAAGAGTAACACACCGGGGGAGGTCGAAACCTTGGTTGTTCGTCGATGAAGCGAATAGTGTCATTTTCCCTTGTGTACTGGGTTGGTTCAAGGCGTGTGTCTTGACTATACATCGGGCGTCGAGAAGGCTTGCGCTGTGCGCGTCGGTCAAAGCGCGGAGTCGGAGAACGTGTTGTCATCCTAAACTGTGGGGCTGCGCTGTACTCTACGGCAGTGGTGCTAACCATCTGTTGCTAAGGGGCCGAATGTGGCGCAGTCATAGCCTCACGGGACGTGTACATGCCATGGTGGTCAGCTGCATGACGCGACATCTCTTCGCGGCGGGGAAGTTCCTCGCGTACAATCTGTCGGATGGTCGAGCGAAGGGCTCGTGTCCACACTGCCAACCGTCGTAACGTTTGCCAGCCGACCAAAATTTGGCGCAATCCGACGCATCTTGAGCCTTCAAAAGTTCTGCAGTGCCGCATGACGTCGGACACAGAACTTAGGTTTTCTTTACCGATTAGAAAATTGTACACGTCCTCGGCCACTCCTTTCAAAAAACGTTCGACTTTATCTATCTTCTGACATGCGAGCACTGACCACCTTACGCAGCTTTAAAACTTCTTCAATATACGTGGTGCATGTCTCACCTGGTAGCTGCGCCCGTTGCGACAGTGTCTGCTCAGCACGCTTCTTCTTGGCGAATGAGTCCTCAAAACAGGCCTTGAACTCTTCAACAAAAAGTTCCCACGTCCTAAGCGCGTCCTCGCGGTTCTCGTACCACACGAGTGTGTTGTCGGTCAGGGGGGAGAACACCACATTGGTGAGCTGAGCGGTTGAATCCCACCCGTCGGACTTGCTCACTCGTTTGTAACGGACGAGCCACTCGTCGACATCTTCCCCTCTATTCCTCCGAAGGCGGGTGTAACTCGGTAGTACTGCAGCGGACTGCTGGGCGCTGCCCTCGGAGCGGCTCCTTCTTCAGGCATTTCGAAGACGGTCACGGCAGATGGCGGGAGGCCGGCAAGTCGACGGCTTCGACGAAGCTGCAGCAGTGACGATTCCGTTGTTGTGAGCGCTTACCCCGCACCTCCACCACTCTGTTACGCGCGAAGGAGACCGTTTACGACCCTTACGGATGAAGGGGGCTGGTTAATTTAAGTCTCGAAGCGCCCAGCTGTTTGATGAACGCAGCGTCGTCCTCTTCTATTCCAACCCGGGACCGCCAGCACGTTCACCGGTCATCGTTTTTCGCACTCATGCGTACGTGCAGCAATATATATATATATATATATATATATATATATAACTCCCAATTGCGGCGTAAAGGCGGTACAATTAGTGCGATATCCACGTGTTTAAATATTACACGAAATAAAGCTCGTAGCTTTGGTGGCAGTATACATTGCAGTAAACATAAGCTGGCCAAGTGCACACGCGCGGCTTGACGTGATCATACATACATGAACCGAAAGAGCTCGATGACTGTGCACGGCGTAGACTAGAACTACAGGGTCTCGTCGGCGTTTCCGCGCTGCGCCGGTCCCGTGATTCTGTACTCAGGCCTACTGATGACATGCCCATAGTTATGGCAACATTGATACCTTTCTTATTCATATCGGGGATTATGTCATCAGGACTGAATCCTAGCCGAGATAAGTGGGCGTCTTTCTTACGACATTTCTTTTGTAGGTGAAATACATTTTGCAGGTGATATATCCCAGTCATGGCCTAGTTGTTGAGTGCCCGTCTCGGCTGCGGGAGGTGGTGGGTTCGGTTCCCACCACTGGTTGAAATGAGCAAAAGTGTACCTCGGCCTGCCATTCCGCTTTCTTCAAGAAAGATACGCTTAGGAAATGAGCATGTGCCCAAAATTTACGTTGAAACCTTAGTGAGCACAAAAAATTAGGTTTCGCCTATCCAGTGGCGACGATTTCCCCCGGACGCACGTATTCAGGTAAGGCCGCCTTCGGTTTGGGGACAAACACGCCTCTCCAAGCGTTGAGGCCCCTTAATGGCCGAGCACCAGGCCGGGAGTGGGTTTGTACCTGCTTATCGGTAGGTACCCGCTGGCAGACCTTGTCTCCCACAACCGCGGAGGATGCTCTTCAACAAGGATATCTGTGGTTGGACAAGAGGCGCCCAGAGACAACTCGGGAACTCTCTATTGGACTCCTTTTCGACATATGAACTTCCACGAGAAGCCGAGCACCAGGACAGGGAAGGAACCCGGTGGCCACCGCTGCGATACAGCTCGGTTAAACATCGGCTTATCCGAGCAGAACTATCAGAACCGAAAAATAGATAAGAATTCTCCAGGAAGCTTCCGGAAGCTATATTGGTGTCATTGCGAAATTGACGTTTAGAGACTGATTGCTCGGCACCAAACATTGTTCTGCGAATGTTCTCTGTACAACTAGCGTGCATTTACCGATCAAGTATGGCTACTTCTGAGCTCAAATCAAAATTCCTTCAACCTATAGGCTCCCTAAAATTATTCACCCAAGAAATCTCTCCATACTTTGCCCACGAAACATGGTGTCACCTGGAAAACTGACATTACAGACTGATTTTACTGCAACTGTCTCCTCGTAACGCAATTCCTCGTAACGTGTTATTCCTAGTTTGTTTTCATTGGTGCATCGGGAATGCATTTAAGCTAACAAAAGGTGTACGTGACCAACGCTACAGATTTACGAGACGTTCGGCTCACGGGCAACAGTTTTATTTAGGACGGTGCCATGTTTAAAAGGTATGAATAAACTTTCAGTGTTAAACGTTGTAGAAGACAAGTTTTAATTATAAACTTTCTTTTGCAGCAAGTTCATAACTACTGCCCACATTGCCCGTGCCTAAGACGAGCATTTCTAGAATTTATTCCTCGTTTCGGCCGCCATAACAAGCTGCCGTATTCAAACTTTCAACCACAGCGCCCATAGTTACATCATATTCAGTCGTATCGCTTGGGTCGCCGTCAATGCATGAAGGGGCAGATACACGCAACAAAGCAGATTGACGCGCCAATATGACATTTTGTTGCAGGTAATTTAACTTAGTCCTTTAGATTTGGGCCCGAGTATTCACAAAAACGTTCCTAAGCAAGAATTGTTCTTAATAGCAGATACAATTTAAGCACACAGATGAACATAGCATCAAATACGGCCAATCAATGGCAAAGAGTACTTACGGACGAAACGTTTTGTAGATTAGGGCGCAGGTGTTAACTCTACATGACAATTGAAGTACCAAGGTACTTCTGAATGACATTGATTAACATAGTCCATTAATTCATGGGAGCTCTCATACATTTGTGCAATCTCAAAAATCCTAGGAGAAATTGTGGCAATAAAATCCCTAAATAAATGGACACTACCTTGCCCTTGGCTTTGAATGGTTGACAGGACTGTCTTTAGGATATACAGGGTGTTTCAGCGAACACTTTCAAAAATTCTTAAAGGTTGCCTGTGGCAGATAGCGCAATTCTACTTCATGAGCTGGTCTACTCAAAGAGGTGCACATTACTTGCACAAGAAATTGAAATGCGTAATCGAATAATTAACAGAAATTCACTAATTAAGTTTGTAACTAATTACTTGATGGCCCATATTGCAATTTACAATTTGTAGCCGTGGAGCTCGCAAGGCGGATCCACTTGGAACGAATTCTCGGGATGACACCAGTTTCAAGATATTAATTCCTGAACTTTGCGGAGAAATGCAATGGTGTTCCAGTTAGGTTGTTAACAAAACGTCGCTTTATGCATTGAAGCACAAAATAACTGGAACGGCAATGCATTTCACAGCAAAGTTCGGGAAATAATATCTCGAAATTGGTGTCATCCTGAGAATTAATTCTAAATGGATTCGCCTTGCGAACTCCACGGCTACAACTTGTAAATTGCAATATGGGTCATCAGGTGATTAGTTAAAAACTTAATTAGTGACTTTTTGTTAATTAGTCGATTATGCATTTCAATTTTTGTGCAAGTAATGTCCGCCTCTTCGTGTAGACCAGCTCATTAACTAGGATTGGGCTATCTGCCACAGGCAACCTTACATAAATTTTGAAAGTGTTCGCTGAAACACCCTGTATGTGGATTCGCTTGCGTGCAGTGTGTCAGAAGCGACAGATATGATAACGAGAATGACACACCAAAGTGGTTATATTCAGTGAACTGCTACCGCAACTGTCATAAATTTCAAATCATGAGCGAGAAAATGATATGCTGTGTTCTCTTGTTAGCAAATTGTATTCAGTTGCACCTTGAGGTGCAGAAAAAAGCAGAATTTGACGAAGGTATTTAATTGTGCAAAACATTTATTTCTCCATTACGTTCGCTTTCCAACCCGGTAAAAGTTATGTCACCACACGTAGAAAAGCGTGGTGCTTATTTTCCTTGAAGATGCGTGTCCTTGCGCCGGACAAATTATAGGGGGAACAAGCCAATTACATATCTGCATAAAGGAACACTTCTATTGTTTCACACGTGCCAACCACATGCATGTGTGGGAAGCATAAAAAGAATATTTTTTTTTTAGAGTACTTATGCAGCAACGACAATAGGTCCCACGAATACATGTTCACGCACTAGGTACGGAACAATACGCATCGAGAAACAGTGGCAGGGATCTTGTGTTGGCGTTGAGAAAGCATTGTTCACGTTCAGCGCGATCCGTATTACACAGAACTGCGCCAGAGAAGCATACCTGCGTTCGCGTTGCTTGCGTAGAATTCATCGTGCCATCTACCGAATGAAAAGCAAGGCTTCTGCACAATACAGGAAATAATTTTTTGAAGCACCGACTCAAACTGACATTTCCAGATGCAGTGGCTCAGAGGTGACGCTGTATATTTTTACGCACTTGAAGTATGAAGACGTGTTTATTTGCAATATGTGGTGGATAATAAAGGGAAGCCTTCTTTGCCTTATGCCTCATCTATCCCGCTGTTGTTGCTGTCCTGGCGAATAACGCTTGCTGCATACGATGGTTATATTAAAAGTATTTTCAACATCCCACCGTCGTGAACGGAAAGTCATCATTCCTGCTGATTCCTGGCTAGTCTTCGCCGATTGGCCAGTACCGCATACAATACATGCAAAATCTGACATGGTGCGAATCGAGGCGGCTATTGGCGTATGCATGGGTCGTATCGAAAGTAATGTAAGCACGTCGTCTTCGTTTCTACATTTTCATCCCGCCTAATTGCTGGCTACAGTCCCAGACCGCTATCGGTACAGTGCGCAAACAAAGGATATAATGCGAATCCAGGCGGGCCACCGTGGAAGGCGTCGCCAGCATATCATCGCCGTCAATCTAGCATAGTCATCCCATAGTCAGCATGCTATTGTGGTCTTATCGTCATGATTTCGTAATCATCATTCCCTTATTATCATTGAATCGTCATCGTGCCATAGTGCTCGTTTCGTAGTCATTTTGCCGCATCGATTGCAGTGATTCATGTCATTATCTTGATGCCATCGTCGTCGTTACGTCAGGGTCGTTCCGTCGTCGAAACTTTTTCGTCGTCATGCGTTACGTGTGCATGGTGTACGGTAAAAAGTTTTTGTCCACTGATGCAGTTTACAGCGTCAATGTGTCCAAGCTGGCCGTGGTGTCTCCCATTTGCAAGTGATCGCTGAGCAAAAAGAGCATTCTTTACAAACACCAGTAAACGATTCGTTTAAACCGATCCTGCAGAATCATGTGGGATCTGCAGATATTTTATTTTACTGTATAACAGTCCACGAATATTACAGTCACGATAAGTCAACATTCAGAAACTCCAATCAAAATGAGCACATATAAAAAAATGGTTTACAAAGATGGCATCTTTTACAGGTGAGAACGGCGGCTGGGATATGATGTATACACAAAAAATATATATTTCTTTTCTGATATAGAACCCGCTAACTTGAAATATAGCCTGATTGCCTCCAGTCGTAGTTGCCTAAATACTATGGTCAATATGCCTGCCCATTGGGCACATCTAGTTTTGCCATTGCACTACGCAAAAGAATGTCTTGCGCAACCCCTTTTCACAATCACTGTCGACAACATAGCAATTATCATTCAAGCAATGCACTGCCACACCATATTGCTAAAGGCTCAAACACCTACGGAGAATGAATCGCCTTCTCTGCCCTCAAGAAAACTTTCAGTGCCCTTCCCCTGTCGAGGAAATGAGGGTAAGCGAAGCTTGTGGCAAGACGACGGCGTCGCAGGCGTTCTACTTCGTTTTCCCTAAACTCAAGGTAGGCAGCTCTTCGCCTACGTTTGGCCTCAATATCACGCTCCCGTAACGCTGATTTTCACCTGGGCTTCGGAAGCCCTCATCCTAGAATCGGCTCGTCGTTACGTTGGACGCTGGGACTCAATGCGGTTATATTGACCGCGCTTTTGCGATCGCCTTGTTTGGAACAGCAGACGATTCCTGTTAGTATTTAGCGGCTATTGGACGAAATCGCGTCTTTTTTTTTGTGCAGGAAACTGACCTCGCGTGTCTTATGAAACTGCTAACGCAATATTGCGAAGAATTGCCGAAAGGAACACGTCTGACATTGAGCTTTGAGTGTCCGACGCCTGTTTCAAGTATTTTGGCAGCATCATCTTCTACACTAGGTGGCGCATATACGCCAACGGAAAAGAGGTTCGCAGGAGCGCGCGTTCCACGGGGAATGAGGTGCATGGACCCAAGGAAAAAAAAACTAAAATCGTAACACTAATAGCTGACTCATTGTGTCCCTATCTCAAGGCTTCTCCGTCCCCTGACGACGAAGCCTGCTCTTTCTTTCCAAAACGCTCTAAATTTTACAGTCCAGTCTTGGGAAGGAACTGGCCTTTTTCTGGCTATCCTTCCCTTTATTCCTGAGTCCTTTCGATGGAATTAGCATTATTAGGATACTTCACTAACTTCCTAGTGTCAATCTGCATGTCTTTATGTCTGTCTCTAACCATTTTCCTGCCAACTTGATCCACTGGGTATGTCGCACTGTGTTTTTGCTGCTGTGCGACATTGTTGCCAGTTTATTGATTTCACCTTTCGAGTTATTAAAACATTTTTGCACGCGAGTTTTAGCACAATATCTGTGGCACGTGATTATATGCGCACTTGATGAAGTGCGTATAATGTAGTGCAGTGTCCAATATATTGGACATTGCACTGAGCTGAAACTATCAGGGCTATTGAAAAATTATTTAACGCTTTTTACCTTCATAACCCTACTGACCTATTCTGAAAGTTTGGGAAAACGCTCTGCACCCAAATGCATCCCGGGTGTTAGGAGCATAAAAGGCGCCTATGACAATGTTTGAAACGAGGCAATCTTATAAAAAATTGTAAAAAAGAAATGCCAGTGGCAGATAGCACAATTCTTGTCCATGGGCTAGTCAAGTCGAAGAGGCAGACATTACTTGCACGAGAAATTGAAATACATAACCGACTAATTAACAAATATTCACCAATTCGGTTTTTAACTACTTACCTTATGGCACATAGTGCAATTTACAAACTCTGGTGTGTGAGACTGCACGGCATATCCACCTAAAAAATAATTGTGTAGATTGCCCATTTACGATATATGCGCTGTCAGACTTGCGGTAAATATGCACTGCCGTTACTCCTACGTTCATAAAAAAAACGTCCTTTAATGCGTTGAATCACAAAATTAACTGGAACGCAAATGCATTTCTCCACAAAATTTGGGAATTGATGTTTCGAAAGTGGCGTCATCCTGGTGTCCCTCCATTTCTAGTATTTGCGCCACGCGAACTCCCAGGTGCTCCAGTTACTTTTGTGGTTCGGTGCATAAAACGAAGTTTTGTTACGAAAGTAACTGGAACGTCAATGCAATTCTCCGCAATGTTTAGGAATTAATGTCTCGATATTGTGTCATCCTGAGAATTTGTTGCCAGTGGATCCGCCTTGCAAAACCCACGGCTACAAATCTTTAATTGCAATATGGGCCATAAGCTGATTTGCTAAAACTTTACTAGTGATTTTTATATTAGCCGATATCGGATTTGAATTTTTTTGCAAGTAATGCAGTAAGTGCACCAGCTCATGAACTAGAATTGTGCTATTTGCCGCAGGTACCCTTTACAAGTTTGTTGAAGTGTTCGCTGAAACACCCTATATATGCAACCTCCTGTCTGTCTTGATTTACCTACCTTGCATTTCATACGTAAAACACGACACATAAAGGCACTGCCGTCTTTTTACTGCGTATTATGTCGAACATATAAGTTGATATATTTATTTCGTAAAAATAGTTCTGCAGCCTTGGGGTGGAACTAAGAAGATAACCACGGCAATTCTTTTGCGTCCAGGATGGCTAATTAGAGTGTAGTAAACTTTCGCCTAATTTAAATGTTTTTTAGTACATCCCGCTCGTCTTCCAAGGAAACTGTAATCTCTACATGAACATTTATTCAACACTTCACTATAATGAAAAGAATGTGAAATGTTTGACCTGGAAGTTGCTGCATTTTCAGCTTTTAATAAGTAAAGAATGCTTTTAATTCTTCTTTGTACCGGCTGCTATTATAATCATAAAAAGCATCAGAACGTTTGTGAATATGCTCCAGAATTGAATGAGCACAATAACACTTCACACAAACAAAACACTGTGCCTTAGTATGTGCTAGAATGTGTTTTGTCTCATCTTGCAAGCACTGTAGTTAGGCAGTTCTTTCAGAAAACTACCAAGTGGTCACCGTATATATCAGAATGGCTCTATGACGCCGGTCAAGCCAATTACAATAGCACCATTAAAATTTCCGCGGTCCATTTTGATGTGGTGCCACAAAAAATCCTCAGTTCCCTTTATACTTCTCGCACGTGTCACCTGACATCTATGCCACATCGAATGCCTTATTGTTAAGTCCAATAGCTGCATATAGATTTCAGCACACTTTACTGAATTTTCAAAAGCCAGAACAATACGATTGTGACATAGTGTTAGATATCGATCCTTTCCAAAATTTACCGGACACATTGAATCGATTCTACTCAGCGTATATCGAGTTGTAGTTAAAATTGCTGCAATATACATCTTGTATTTAGCAGACAGTTTTGCACGGTAATACATCTATAATTCTACTAGGGCCTTTCAACACATAGAAGGGCCTCATCCTTACACTCTAGGATGGCCGAGCTTGCGAGATAACGCGAAGTGTTCAACAAAATTATTCACCATATTTGTTGTAGTATGTTCCCAGACTAAACATGCAACGCGAACTTGAAGCGAAATTTGATGCGACACTTGCCTATAAGTCTGGTCAGAAACACACCGACGCCAATTGTCTCTCCCGCGCCCTCGTCAAACCCTCACCAACAAAAAATGAAGAGGACTGTGCTTTTCTTTGTACTCTTCCATCTTTACACCTAGCTCAACAGCAATCCCAAGATTCAGAGCGGCAGCCTCTGACTGAATACCTTGAAGGACGCCGCCGACAACCCCCGCGGCAGTTCGCGCGTGACTTGACCTCTTGTACAGCGACATCCTGTACAAGCCGAGCTTTCATCCAGCGGAAACCGTTTTCCTACTTGTTGTTCCCGCTTCTCTCCGCGACAACAATTTACGTGCCACGACGAACCAACGTCCGGGCATCTTGGTTTCACGCGTACTCTGGCAGTGACCAAGCAGAAGTACTACTGGCGAAAACTTACAAAAACCGCTAAGCAGTACGTCAGAAGTTGTTGAGATTGCCAATGTCACAAAGTTGCCAATGAAACCAGCTGGTCTGCTTCAGCATGTGCGACCTCCTTGCTCACCTTTTGAACAGGTTGTGATGGATTCACACGGCCCCTTTCCCAATTCTTCAGCTCATAACCGCTGGATTGTTGTCGCCACCGATTACTTGACTAGATACTGCAAAATCCAAGCCGTTCAACGAGCCACTGCTTTAGATGTGGCCAAACTCTTTCTCAAATATGTCGTCCTTCAACATGGCGCTCCTGCCGTCATCATCACAGACTGTGGTACGGCCTTCACTGCATAGTCGCTCCGAGGCATTCTGCAGCTAAGTGGTGCATGCAACGCACCGTACTGCAACTGCGTATCACACGTGACCGATGGGTTAACTAAGCGTCTCAACAAAACGATTCCAGATATGTTTTCCATGTATGTCGCCACGGATAATAAAAAATAGGGAAGAACTGCTCCCGTGTGTGAAATTTCCGTATAACACTGCGCGTCAAGAAACCACCGCGTTTCCTCCTTTTCGCCTGGTCTACGGACGCGACGTCACCACTGTGCTCGACGTGATGCTCCTACCAACTTCATCTGATACGACCACCCCAGATACAAACGCTTTTATTCAGCGCGCCGAAGAGCCACGGCCGCTTGCCCGGCAACGAATTGTACCTCGGCAAAGTCATGATTCTCGTCGATACAACATACGCCAGCGAGATGTAACATACCAGCCGGGAGATCTCGTCTGGGTTTGGACCCCTTTACGTCAACAAGGCCGCTCAGAAAACTTATTGCGCTGTTACTTTGGACCCTATATTAATTTGCATCGCCTAAGTAAAGTCACCTACGAAGTTGTCCCAGCAGAAACATCGCACTAATTGAGTATACCACGTTCCTCTGACATTGTTCACCTCACAAGGTTGAAGCCTATACGTCTGGCGCTGACTCCAATTGCCATATTTTGTGGTGCGATCCCGATCTTCACATGCGTTGTTTTTGTCATTTCTATTATTTTGTTATTGTGTATTTTGTTACCCTCCCTCCCGCGCTGCCTTCCCGCTTTCGTCCTTTCGCGTGGGAGATTGACTCGTCAGTTCCCCTTGCGCCCGGTTGCAAGATACCCATTTATTGCTGCAGCTAAACGCCGCCTCCCTCCCTCCCATTCCCCCATGGCCTTTCGCACGGCCGGAGACGTCGTGTTTGCTCTCCGGCGTGCGTTCGCTCTCCGTGAAAGCGCGCGTCTATCGCGCGCTTTCACTCGCACATACATCAGACGGCGCGCGGCGACTAGTTTATCGCCGTTGGATTTTATACGGAGGCTCACGGCGACGACGACGGCGACGGCAGGAATGCGCCTGGAGTGTCCATACAATTGCTATCGCAATAATACGAAGCACATCATTCAACGACAAATGAGGCCCATTTTATTCCTCAGTTTGACCGTAATGCCCAACGGTGCGGTGCGCAATGGAAATCTTCAGTATACTGTGCTGCTTTAAAACGAACAATGTCATTTCGTCCGTGATCCTGCGAAAGGAGACAAAATTATAGCAATTTTGTTCAAAACTGCTTTCCTTCAATAAGATAACTGGCTTTAAATAAATTAGTTCTTTATGTGACAAACTCTATAGGATAGCAGGAAAGAGAAATGAGTGATGACCTGAGGATTTGAAAGCTTCAGCGGGGCATGAAAAGTTGTCTGCGGATAACGAAAAATAATAAATTATGGGGTTTTGCGTGCCAAAACAACGATCTGATTATGCCGTAGTAGGGAACTCCAGAAAATTTCGACCACCTGGGGATCTTTAACAGCACCTAAATCTAAATACACGGGTGTTTTGGCATTTTGCCCCCATCGAAATGCGGCAGCCGTGGCCGGGATTCGGTCCCGCGACCTCGTGCTTAGCAGCCCAACATGCGGATAACGAACACTTTTTCTGAGAAATATGGGCGAACATAGCTGTTAGCGTAATTTAATCTGCTTGTTTCACTTATTAACAGTTTCATGTTGATGATACACACCAAGGCTGTTTTCGCTTTACCTGTGAGATGCAAGATATGTTCATGACTTTTAAGTAGAGAGGACATTATACAGATTCTATGCACTGTGGAATCGATAGAAGTGAAACTTTCTATGCTGTCTGCGTTCTTTGACAACTGGCACTGATGTTGACGGCAACCGACAGTCGCTAAGTGATGTCCAATATTGCGTCCATGTACGACTTGCGTTTGTCTGCATATTACACGGATGATACAACGAGATGCACTTGCTTTAGCCATTTTTTGTGTGCCATTGCTCATAGCCTGCGAGAAGATTTGCACTGTCATTTCTCCCACTGCGTATCGTATAATGGCAAAAGTGTTAAACCTTCATTAAATTGCAGGGTTTTATTTTCCAATCCCACAATCTGATTAATAGGCCCGTGGTAGGGGAGCACTTCGGATTAATTTTGAGCACCTGGGATTAATTAATGTACAACTAAATAGGTGCACGCGAGCATTTTTGCGGTTCGCTCCGGCCAGAGTCGCGATTAAACCGGCGACCTCTTGCAACACCATAGCCGCAAGGTTACTGATGCGGGTACTAAAGTGTTAATTGCTTAAGCGGCCGTTTCCGCAGTTACGTATAGAGGCTTCAGTCGTTTCGGGACTGCGTAGATTCTACCAGTTCTAGCCATTGTCTGCCTTCTCTCTCTGCCTCCTTTCTACATCTCTATCTGCCGACTCTCTGGACTATTACGAGTTATTACACAGATACGCATTGCAGGAACTGCAATGCTTATACGCAGGGACCACGGATAGTTGCAGCAACCAAGCGGTTGTTATGGCGACGCCCAAGGAGCTCCAGAGGGCATTCTGGTGACGTGACGGAATGGCCCACGAGAGATTCGCGAGTCACCTTTCCTCTCTGCCACGTTTTCTGCCATGAATATAAACTAACTGTCCCCCCCTTGTCGACACGGTGTGCCACAGAGCTAAAGCTGCACCAGCACTAGCACCAGGGCCCGAGTCGAAGATGCAAAGAACGCTTCAGTTTACAAAAACAAACGTAGGCTACGTTACTTCAACCAAGATTGCGTAGCGACATTACTACACACGCTTTTTTTTTATGAGATACTATAGACAATATTGAGTCAACCTACCTCTGGCCTGCTTTCATTCCTTGAAAGGACAACAAGACGTGCCACTAGGGTCCATGATCTGAAAACAAGGCATTTTATATTGGAAAGCGTCGTGTTCAAGGAACTGAAAATTGTTTTAAAAAATGGTTGCACGTCACGCAATATCCGCAACGCAATAGCGGTATAGACGAAATATCGGTAGCGCTTTCTACAGGTAATTTATTGTAGCAAATCTGCATGCGATATGATGTAGAAAAACGTGTATAAAATAGCCCAATTTTGGGGAAATTGTAAAGAAATCAACATAATTTTGGAAAAGCACTGCAGATAGAAACGTTGTGCTTCATAGGGTAGGGGGTGGGAAAAGGCTACTAGATGCTTCCGAAAATTCTAGCTTTAGTTCAGTCCATTCCTAAGAAAGCATGAACTGGTGACAATATTGACATTTTCATGAGAACTTCTCATATTCAAGGACACAATTTCAAAGACCGCCCCCCCCCCCCCCTCCTAGTGCAGACAAGTAGTTAATTTCCGAAACCTTCCATTGCTAAGCTTATGCGTGCTTAGAACTTTGCCTTCTCGGAAATGTTGTGAGAGAGCAGTCTAGGTGTATTAGTCTAACCGTCAGAATGACTTCAGTTTTCTGTCGCATGGCAAATAGCTACAATATTCTCTTTGTGTGGGCTGCTATCATTCAGTTTTCATCAAGAACATCAAAGTGAAAAAATTGTAAGTTTGTGAAATGTGGGAAGTTGATCATTTTAGACACAGAATACATGAGTGAGCTTAGAAGAACTTGTGCGCCTACGCCTCAGCTAACGTGAGCTAAGCTTTTAAATCGAAGAAACAGGTTTCGGAAATATGGTGCCAGGTACAGTTGCAAGACCTCTGGTGTTTGCTTATCACAAGTCTGACCACCGAATACTGCGGGTCCTCAAGGTTAATTGAATTCTGGTGTTTTACGTGCCGAAGGAATGACTTCATAATGAGCCACGTTGTTGTGGGGGACTCCGGATTAATTTTGACCACCAGGGGATCTTTAACGTGCCCCTCATACATGGCACACTGGCGTTTTTGCATTTCGCTCCCATCGATATGCGGCCGCCGCGGCCGTGATTTGATCCCGCGACATTTTGCTTAGCAGCACAATACCAGAGACTCTAAGCCATTGCGGCCGGTGGTCTTAAACGTGTATCTTGCACCATGTTTAATAAATCTTTTTTTTGTTCCAGAGTTTGGCTTACTTTAGCTGGGATACCCTATATACTATATGCTGCAGCGAGAAGCAGGGAGTCCAGTGTCCTATATGCCCGCTGCTACGTGACGTAATCAGAACGTCACCTGAAGATGGCGCAGCTTTGTACTCGCTGCAGCCTCCCAGTTTCGGTTTCTCGTGCTCTGATATCCGCATTGCGTCATGCCACAATTTTGAGGGCATTTGCATTTTTGCATTTTTCTAGATACAAAGTGGATATGGCTTGTACGGAGAGCTCGCTTTAATTTCCCAATTATGACGAGCCCACTGAAACTGAAAGCTTTAAGGTAATTACATTTTTTTTAATTATCGACTCATATGTATCACTTGTCACCTCGTGGTCGCCACCGAAGATGACACCTCACGGAAGGAACAACATTCCTATTCCAAAAAGTCAATCTTCAAATATTACCTAACATCTTTGTTGAAGCACCCTGTGTATGTACAGCCGCGAGCAAATGTTTGTGGAACAAAGTAGCCACGATTTTAATTTTTTTTCTTCGCAATCTGGGCATTGCGGCTGAAATCAAGAGCGCACGCCTACGTGCACGTGTTTGACCAATACAGCGTACTATAAAGCCAATTCGAGGCCGCGGAGCTCTGCTTGAATTATTTAAATTTTTTTGCTGATACTGTGGTCTCCAAACTTTTCCTCGCGACTGTACATAGTGCAACTGATGGTGCTCAGCTACGGACCACCGTCACTTCCGCTTAGGTCCTCGATGTAGCTCTTGAACAACACTTTTCAATGTAGGGAGCGAGGTTTGAATCATGGATCGTGAATTATGGAATGTGGTTTGAAACGTGGATCACACTCCAAAAAGATGCGACGTAATGATAAAGCACTTTTGTCGCAGTTATCGCTAATTCCCACGGAAATATTATTTTTCTAATGTTTCCGCAGATTCTTCCATGAAGTATTCTTATCCGCATATGATGCATGCCTGACGTTAAGTACTGTCGTAAACTGCAGAAAAAGACTAGGTTAATGCTGGATGTGAGGGTTCCTGGAAGAGCCACTTTAGTACGATGCAGCGTAGAGTACCATGCAGCCTGTTCGACATAAAAATATACCGAATGTGAGTGAGGTGTGGTGCATAGATTGCCGCTCTCTTTGGAGCCTTTTACAACATAGGCCAAAGTGCCCGCTGAGCCAAGGAAAAAGCAAGAAGGCACGCAAGTACGCATGTACGTTAACAGGCCTCATAGTACATTGCCGTAGCTATTGTTATAATTATTTTTTTCAGATATTCGTGTCGTGAGCAAATAGACTGACGCAAACAGGCCGTAGGGCAATATGCATGAAAGGCAGTGGCTTTGTTAGTATACGGTCAAGTGTGCTATCCGATAACGAAATGAAATATATTTTTCCCGCGCGCGTTCACAAGCGTCCGATAGCAATGTAATTTAGGCACTGAAATCTAGTTTTCTTGTCTTTCTATTTCTTTAGTTTAGTTCGCATGCTATATATATATTCATTAATAAACCTCAATTGTTATTCAGTGCAATAATGTGGTGGCCCAATCGGTCTTTACGCAATCAGCCGCGTATCATTTAACACATGAAAATTTCTCTGGCAGTATCCGGTAATGCACCATAGGTTCCACATCTTTGGTTTTTATTCCCTTGATTTGCTTGCACACCAGCTGTGAAACGCGTTACTAAAGCCACCCATATTTTTTCGCCATTTGCGATTGAAAGAGTGACTTCAGTTAATTGTTAACGCACATTAAGAGAGATATATACAATACAATGCCTGCCCAAAATGTTACTTCCACAGACGTTTGTTTGTGTTTCTCCGCAAAGCTGGATGCAAATGACTTTCCTGCATACCGGGAGAGGAGGAATTCCCACAAAAGTGACTGAATAGCGCACTTCAAACTTTAGCTGCGCTCTTGGGATAAAGAAATAAAAAACTGGTGTAGTATTGATGAATCACGCAACCGTATTTTTGTCATTGATACAATTTTTCAGCGACAACAGCAGTAATTTGCTTTCGCGTTCGAACATGGGCTGTGCTGCAACAATCTGATCGGAACTTTGAAAGTCGCTACAGTGTCTTTGTCGCTGGTAAAACACTGGTATAAGGCTCGTTTAACACTGCTTTAAATCTGCATAGTCATCGGAGTGCATTTTTTCTAAATGGACATAACATTTTTCAGCAACTAAGAAGTACTCACGTTTGAATACCATACGCCTGGTTGCAATAGATGATGGTCGACGAGTAGTAGTAGGCCGATACGTGAAAACTCTTGCCTCAACTTCTACACGATGTTGTCCAGAAAGAATATACGAACGACATTCTCCTTGTATCGTGAAGGAAAGTAAGACAAAGGCTGCAGACAGTAACAATACCTTCCAGCCATAAACGTTCGCCATATCAGCTCGGCGCGTAAGTGAGAATATTTGGAGCAGGCAGGAGGGTATATATATATGAGTTCTCACATGGCAAATTATGCACAGGGACCATAAGATTCTCATTTATGTTTCCAACCTCATTTCAGTTATAACCTCATGGTGTGTGCAGATTTTAACGGGAACAATATACATAATTCTCATGCTTGACAGCGAGGCAGTCTTTTTGTTCAATTGAAATCTGAAATTAAAATATGAACAAGCTTACAGTTATAAGACAATTTTGAAATGATACGACCTATGGTCACAGGTTCCATTTCTATCATCAGTATTGTGCATACCTCCGAACAGCCAGCACTTTTACTTGTGCGCATATGAAACACGTTTAAAGATACAGATTTTAATGTATACAATGAACATGAGAATCCCAGGCACAAGCGGTGGGTCTAGAAAAAGAAAGTTTGGCTCTTGTTGCCATGCACCTGCATGCTCAAACGTATGCGACTAAAATTATGGATTTTCATGTGAATTACGAAGCACGTAACGTACAGCCATTAGCCAAATATAAGGGCCGTCGTAACATTGCACCAGTTAGGACGTTGAAACATGGGTGCAGCTGGCCTCTCGACAGGCGTCAATCGCCACATTGCGTCTGCGCCTACGTCGTAGGTCTCGCGGGTGTTTAAGGTAAGTAGGAACGTTGGCGACGATTTATGCCCGTGATGAAAATGTCGCCACGGAATTTAGCATTCTGTGCGAACGCAACTCTTGGCACCATTGGCCGAAACCACCTCAATGCGACCGTTGATGTGCATTCACGTCTTTTCATATTTGTTGAAAACTGAAGAAGGGCCGTGGTAATATATCGTGAACGCCTGCCGCATGAACACTTTCTATGGCGATGACCTCGGTAGAAGTGGCAAGGTCACTTCGGTGGGTAGACGGCCTCTGAGAAAGGGTCGATCGCAATGGCTAATACATTATTCTACTTGTATTGTGAGCGCTGCTTGAGTTATCGTCATAGTGTCTGAGGAACTTATATTCAAACATCTCCATTTGCATGTGCATGTAAATGAGTGCAAAGCAGTCATTTATGGCTAAGATCGGCGCCACGCTGAAGCATAGTTGCATATTGTTTCTAAAAAAAGAAAAAGAAATAAAAGCAAAAGTACACATTATTATTTCCAGCGTAGGTTGACAAAGCACAAGAAAAAAATCGGCGACTTATTGTTGTTTATAGTGAAAACTTTACATTCTTGTATGCTGTCAAGATCTGGCCGTGAAATCTGTGATGCCTCCGATGTTGCGGTAGTTCCATCGTGTCTGAGTGGCAGTTGGTTGCATTACGATGACGGCTATCAGCTGTACAATTGCAAGTCTACGGGGTGGTCATTTAGAAGCTTTCCGTTATTTCGAAAAAAAGGTCGCCTCTGGGAGATAGCTTATTTCTAGTCATTGAACTCGATTATTCAGAGCGGCTGACATGACTTGCACAATATATCGAAGCACATAACGAACTAAATAAAAAATTATAATTAGCTTTTTAATTTGTTAATTTATGGCACATATTGCAATTTACGCATTGTCGCTTGTCAGTTTGCAAGACATATCCACTTGAAATTAGTTTCCAGAAAGACACTCGCGTGGAGATAGGCGCTATTAAACTAGTTGTAAAAATGCACTGTCGTTCCGTTTATGTTTTTTTAAAGATGCTGTTTTACGGATAGAAGAAATAAATTACTGGAACGCTCATGTATCTCATCCCACACATTGGGAAACGATATGCGGAAACTGGTGTGATCCAGGAGTTTCATTTCAAGTGGATACTTCTTGCAAACTCACCGACTACACTCCGTAATTTGCGATATTTGATATAAAATAAATAATTCTCATGGTAATTAGTAGACTTGTGCTAATTAGGTTAATACGTATTTTCATTTCTCATGATAGCAATGTCCAGCGAAACCGAACATTAGTGCTCACGTTTGTGTACAGGGCGTCCTCAAAGCCGCCTTTCCAAGCGAGCTGCCTTTTAAAGCACATGACGTATTTGGGCTAAAATAATCAAAACCTTTTATTTTCTTCAAGGACTTCTAAGCATGCGGCAGATACAAAAAAGGTCAATAAACAGAATGTCGACGAACTTTTAGCGACAATTAAAAATGGCGACATCTCCGATGCAAATCTCTCGAATAATGAATTCACGGAGGAAGATTTACATGATTTGGTGCATACGGTAACGCAATTTCTTTTCAATTTACAGCGCTTGGAAATAATTCTATCGTTTCATACGCGAAAGCATATCCTAGGACATTCCTCGCGTTCTCATGGGTGGTGATAGTCTCCATTGGCGATGGTGTCTTGACCGGACGGTATTTGCACACTTGGAAAATGCACCTGAATGGGAATTGAGCAAGCGTGTCAGTGTTGGATAATCTTGGCTAGCGATTGGGTGTTGGCGGTACAGGGTGAGAGGAGGACCGAGAGCGAGTGAGGAGAAGGCTGGGGAAAGAGAGGATAAGACTTTGGAGGAAAAAAGAGAGGGAGGGGACGAGGTAGGAAGACGTTAAAGAAGGCAGGGGGATTCTGATAGTGCATTCCTTTTGCCACAGCCCAGGTTTAGGCAATATGTCGCTTGAATTCCGTGGCTAATCCCCAGATATTGGATTTTTTCCTATTCTTTCTTTCTGGCCAAGCGTTCCTTCACATGCTCGTCCTGTTGCTCCTGCGTGCTGCATCCTCTCAGAATAACCGACCCCGTAATCAGTAGATAATTATTGCCGGTATTTGTTTTTTGAGACTGTGGCTATGAGTTCCACAGTAGCAAGTTCTGGAAATTGTCCCACGACTTCGGGCACACAAGACACAGAGCTGCCAGAAGCATCACCGAATAAGAACGTGAGGCGTCCCACTGACCTTTGGTTGCCATCGTACCCCTGACTTCAAGCAAACAACCGCATTTCTAAATGTAAGCCCTGTAACCATTACACATTTCCGCATGCCCCGGAGCACCTCGTACCTATTGTATCCCCATAGCGCTCTGGGTTTCATTATGGCTGCATTTCTCTTCCCTTTTGCTATTATTGGTTTTTCCTGTGTCTCCAGATATCTAGCAAGCAGCACAATGTCGTCCGCATAAAATAAACCTGGAAGCTGCTGCTCAACTATTGTGCCAGCTTGTTTGTATGAGAGTTTAAACCCGATATTGATTCCATCTAGCGCCCTTTCCATCTTGACCACGTATATCATAAACAACAGCTGGGATAAAGGGCAACCCTCTCTCACTCCCTTGTTGATATCAACTTCAACCTCGCTCTTCTCACAGTCCATTCAACACAAGCGGTATTTTCTCGGTAAATCTCCCTCAATAGCTGTATACAGTTGTTGCCTATACACAGTCGTTGCCTATACATAGTCGTTGCCTATACACAGTCGTTGCCTATATACAGTCGTTGTCAGTCGTTGCCCTTCCAGAATATTCCGCAAGATGCTGCGATCTACGTTGTCATACGCTCCGGTAATGCCTAGAAAAGTCACAGATAGCGGTCTCCTTTCTTCTCTGGATATTTCAATGCACTGAGTAAAGAAAAATAAGTTATTATCCAGACGGCCTACCGATTCTGAAACCATTCTGAAGCTCTCCCAATATGCAATTATTCTCGGCCTATGCTTGCAGATTCAACTTATTCGCCTGCAATGCTAACCTGTATATTAACGATGTAATTGTCATCGGCCTATATACGAGTGAATGCTATCTTTTTTCACCTTACCTTTATAAATTAAATTATTTCCACTTTATCGCCAACTGTCTGGTATTCGCCTATGATTTAAGCATTTTTCGACTGCTTTCAACAGAGCTTCCTTACTTTTTGGTGCTAGCTCATTATTCAGTCTAACGGGAACTTCGTCTAAACCTGTGGCTGTGCGTTTAGAAATGTTCTCTTCAGCTTTCTTCCAGTTGAAATTACTCAGCACCAACTCCTTTCCCATCTGGTTGTCGTTCATTCTCTATTTTTTCCTCAGAAACCACCTCTCCATTGCCCTGAAATGATTCGGCTGTTTTTCGAACGTAATTTATAGTCGCGTCTCCTTCCAATTTGTTTCCCTTTTCGTCAAGAATATGTTGCTGTACTGTACCCAACTTCCTGCCTAATACGTTATTGTGGTTGCAAAATATTGTAGGTGCCCCGAGGAGGCGAGCGCCATCTGGATGGGGTTTTCGCAAGCACTCTACATGAGTGCGCCGCTGTTCGTTATGGTAGAAATGCTGGAAAAGGGGTTTGTGTTTGAGTTTCCTCGTAATATAATTATGTTTTCTCGTACATTCAAATTAAAATTCGACGCTATCTTGTCTGTAGGTTGTAGGTAACTCATACTTTACGATCTTTCTGAAGGATTTTACTTTCAGAAATTCTATTTTTGTTCACTAACACCTTGCGCTACGTGGAGGGCCTGTATGGTCGGAGTGGTTCGGGGTGAATTTCTCTTCTGCGGACGCCGGCGATTACGCCGACACCTGACGCCCGATTTTTTGCGAAACGAGGCCCTTAACGCTGTCGCGTTAATACGGCGCGGGCGATTAGCCGTAGTCGCGCAAAGTACAAGTGCGCAGTTGTGGGCAGATCAGAAACCGCGCCCCTCCCTCCCGCATTGCCTTCCCGCTTTCCTCCTTTCACGTCCGAGACTGACCCCCGTATTCTTAAACACGCTTTCACTCAACGCTTCTCCTCGACTCAGCCAAGTCGAGGCGACGAGCGTTCCTTCACTCAAGGCACCGTTGCGGTTCAGGAACACTACACGTTTGCTCCAGCGAGGAACACCTTGAAAGTGAAGTGACTCAAGTGAAGTGCGCCGATCGAGAACAGCGTGTGATATCGACACTATTCTTAATTTTGCTTAGCAAAAGCCCAATTATTTAAGACTAATATGTGTTTTCGTTATTTCTCTGCCTTGTCAAACGACACCATGGCGCAATGGACAACTTAAGCTTGGCAGCGCTGCCACTATGAGCGTTCGACTGATAGATCAAGTGGTAGCTGTGTTTCAGATCTGGCAACAATCGCACTCCAATAGCTGAGCATAGAGTGCTGCTGAAAACAGGCCTGCGCGCCACACGCAGCACAATCAGAGCGCAAGCCAGTGGAGCGGCTCAAGAGTAGCTCAAATTTCGGCACCACGCACACCAGGGTCTTCGCGACAAAGTCTATTCGCCCCGTTTTGATGAGAACAATCTGAACTATCTGCCCGGCGTCGACGGCGACCTGCGGCTTTCAATGGTCTCTGCACGGCAGTCTGCTATCCCGATGATGTCTGGTTGTAGCCACGCACGTAGCTCTACGATTCGCTTCTTCAGCAGGAGTTCGTATTTTGCGAGGAGACGCCATAACGTGTACCGAAGAGGTATGCAGAATAGGTGGCGCACATCTCACATCGGAATTGCGTTGATGGCGCGTCGACTGAAGCGCATCTCGTCGTCTGCGCCTGCACACGCTGCGTTTGCAGGCGCCTTACCTAGATGGCGCCACCATAGGAGCCTCGGGTCATCTGCGCCTGTGCGCCTGCCTAAGGAGCGTTTATAGATTTTTCCGCTGCCCGATAGCAAGCGCTTTCGTGGATCAGTGTTAGAGTATTTGGCCCCCACGCAGTGGGCGCGGGTTTGATCTCGGCGGGAACCGGGTACTTTTTCGCATTTCCGGCGATAGCGGTTACGGTCGCCAACGCGGCGGCGGAGGCGGGGGACACCATTGCGAACCGAAATGAGCCCATAACAGCTTACGCTGTAAAACAAGTAAATTTGCTCCCACATTTGTCTGGTGCTCCTAGTTTCCTTGCGCTTAATTTGTGGTTCAAGTTGCAGTTGTTAATCGTGGTTATATGGGTGATGTTGTCCGTGTGTTTATTGCGACCGAGCCGGACTGACTTCGAAGGAGGCAACGGATGTAACGGTCGGCCGATGGGCAGCTTTATTTAATTTAAAAACCGAGGGCTCCTGAACACTTTTCTGAACGCAACAACAGGACAGAAAATATGGGTTAGTGAGCAATTTCTGCATGGAAGCACATTACGTTGTTGCGGTTTGCTTGAAGTTGTCGCCGCGCTGTCAATAAAACGGTTCCGACGTATGCAAGCATGACTGGCCTCAGTTGCACATGCTGCGGGAATTAGCACCTGAAGCTGACTATTAGAGGCAGTATACGATCGCGCGACACGTTTCTTTTTCTTCTTTTTTTGCGAATTGGAGCATGTAGGAGCTTAGGAGCGACCATCTTTTATTTTTTGAGATTTCTAAACATAAATGCATATGGTACCCCTGCTTGGGCCTTGATGGCGGACCCATACTACCATGCGTGGGTCTGTCATATGAGGCAATGTGATGATGTACACCGGCACCTGCTCGCAGCTTCTGCTGACTGTGCTAAGCGCTGCACCAATGATTGCATTTGGGAATTATGCTGGATATTTCATTTAACTAGGGCAAAACAACAAATATACTGTGCTATGCGTTACACGAATCAGACTAACGTCATAATTTATGTAGCCTTATTTTGTTATTCAAACTATATCTTCAAGTACAATTAGACCACCAG
Organism: Dermacentor silvarum; assembly: GCF_013339745.2. NCBI lineage: Eukaryota > Metazoa > Arthropoda > Arachnida > Ixodida > Ixodidae > Dermacentor > Dermacentor silvarum. The sequence continues at coordinate 2,826,332 of NC_051158.1, forward strand.
TTAATTACGGTCACATACAAAAAGTTTCAAATATTTCCTGTAGGGTGTAGCGCACATGCGAAAAGTTATAGAGCGTGTTGAGAAACAATGAAAAAAATTGCTGCCGCAACAATAAAAGCCCGCGAAATTGCCCACAATCTTCACAAAGATATCCCCTGAATTATAAGACAAAGTTTTCAATTTATTTGAATGTGAAGCATCAGGATTGAGAATCAGTGGTGTGCATTTCAGCAAGCTACAGCTTGCACACATTGCCCTGCTGAGCACAGATGGGGATGAACAGTAACAAATGATTGAGGACCTTTGATGGAATGACTGAGGAGGCTGAGGAAGTTCAAGAGTTTGGTTTAAAAATATTATACAGAAGACAAATGTAATGTTCAAAAGCCTCCCCCGCAGGGGCGTCTGCGTAAGCAGGCGTTTGGTGTGTTGCGACACCACGGACCCGAGCACACGGGGGTTGGACCCTCCCACGCGTAGCCGTGCGTGGCTTAGCCGTGTCTGGGGAAAGGGGGATCCTGGAGGCTGAGCTAATGCCGGGTGTTTGGACCTTTAAGGCCCACCGGCAGAGGCAACACACCTCTTTGGCCTCTGCTTCACAAAAGACGGCACCCCCGGACTGACCCAAGCGGGGACCTTCTGCTTGAGCTACGTGATAAGGAGCAACACAACAGGCTCGGCAAACTTGTGACTTTTGGTGATGTCCCAGTTACTGTTTCAACGCATCGTTCCATGAACACAGTACGCGGGGTAGTATCCGAAGCAGACCTCATCGACCTATCTGAAACCGAGTTGTTGGAAGGATGGAAGGAGCAGAATGTCACGAATGTGCAGCGCATTGTTATGAGACGGGACAACAAAGAAATTCCCACGAAACATCTGATACCTACCTTTGAATCGAGCATATTGCCACAAACCATTGAAACAGGCTACACAAAGATAGCCATAAGACCATACATCCCTAATCCTAGGCGATGCTACCAATGCCAAAGATTCAGCCATGGCTCGCCGACTTGTCATGGTCGTCTCACCTGTGCTAAGTGTGGATCACAAGGTCATGCCTCAGACAATTGCGAGGCCACACCTCACTGCGTTAATTGCAATGGTGACCATCCAGCGTACTCCCGATCTTGTCCAAGCTGGAAAAAAGAAAAAGAAATAATAACACTGAAAGTCCGTGAAAACATATCGTTCAGGGAAGCACGCAAAAGGTGCTCACCATTCCACACTACCACTTATGCTGATGCGGCGCGTCAAGGGGCAGCGTCGCAGCGGCTACTGCCACCTGCACAGCCCGCGCGCAGCGAGCTGTCGCTTGTGGCTCCTGCCCCCAGGGTGGAACCTGCTAAGCCTGCTCCACCCAACCAGCAAACAGGCCCGGTTACCCTAGGGTTGCCGGCGCCACAACAGTCCTCGGTGGCAGCCTGCGCTACGCGTAGCGAACCCGTAGGCCCGCCAGCAGCTCCCACGGTGGGTGCAGTCAAGGCTGCCTCACCCTCACCGGCCCCTGCTGGTGCTGGCAACAGCCGGCGCAGCTCAGGCCCAAAGGCAGCCCCATCGACATCCGGGCTGGTGGGCGCAAATGTCTCGTCCTTCGCGGCGAGACTTTCTCGTGAAACTTCTCGCTCGCAACAGCGCGTGTCCGGCGCCTCACAAGAGGCAATGGACACCACACCCACCCCAACGGCGCACCAAGCGCCTAAGGAGCAGCGAGGTTCCCTCGACCGCTTCAGAATAGACAAATACCGCGTTACAGGGCCTGGAAAGGGCTCTGTAATCTAATGCAACACTTCCTATTTGTTTTTAGTACACACAGCACCCATTTACTTTAGGTATGGCCACACAAATTATACAATGGAACATCAGAGGCCTTCTTAGGAACCTCGATGATGTGCAAGAACTTCTCCACAAACACAATCCAAAAGTGCTGTGTGTACAGGAAACTCATTTAAAATCGACACATACAAACTTTCTTTGACAGTATGTTACGTTTCGTAAAGATCGTGATGATGCTCTCGCATCATCAGGCGGTGTTGCCATCGTAATCCACAAAAGCATAGCATGTCAACGTTTGCGGCTACAAACGCCCCTCGAAGCAGTGGCAGTTCGACTTGTTCTCTTAAACAGACTCATCACCATTTGCTCGCTTTACATACCCCCACATTACCAACTACACAAACATGAATTTCAGTCATTTATAGACGAATTGCCAGAACCTTATCTTGTTCTTGGCGATTGCAATGCGCACAGCGGTCTCTGGGGCGACTCTCGCATTGATGCACGAGGCCGTCTAATTGAGGACTTTCTTTTCTCATTCGGTGCATGTCTGCTAAATAAAAAAGAAGCTACATATTATTGTCTCGCAAATAAAACCTTTTCCTCCATAGATCTGAGCATAGCTTCTCCATCCATACTACCTGAACTTGAATGGGAAGTTATAAAAAACCCTTATGGGAGCGACCATTTCCCAATACTGCTGAGAGCACAAAGACAATACGAATCTCCACCACATGCCCCCCGGTGGAAGGTCGATGCAGCGAACTGGGAGAAATTCCAAACACTTACCAGTACGATTTCGTGGGCCGACATGTCTTTGCTCGGAGTTGAAGGTGCTGTCGAGTATTTTACTAAGTTCCTAATTGATGCAGCATCTAAGTGCATTCCCCAAACAAGTGGACTTCCTAGCAAACCCCGTGTTCCGTGGTGTAATGAACAATGCCGGAATGCGCGTAGGCAGCAGAACAAAGCATGGGGGCAGTTACGCAATTCTCCTACTGCTGAAAACCTTATCAATTTCAAGAAAATTAAGTCCGAAGGTAGGAGAACGCGCAGACAAGCCAGGAGAGACAGCTGGCAAACATTCTTATCAAGCATTAATTCATACACGGATGAGGCCAAGGTTTGGAACAGGGTCAATAGAGTAAGAGGACGACCAACACATCCGCCTCCCCTGGTACACACGCACGGAGACAGCCTGGAGGACCAAGCGAACCATCTGGGCGCACATTTTCAACATGTATCCACTTCATCACACTATTCTCCAGCATTTGCAAAATACAAAGCAGCAATAGAAAAACAAAAACTAGACCGAAAGAGCACTGGGAACGAGCAATATAACATGCCTTTCTCTCTTGCAGAGCTGCATGCATCACTCACCTGTTGCAAACAATCTGCCCCAGGTTCTGACCGCATACTATACGAAATGTTGAAAAACCTGTCCGCTGAAACGAAGAAAACCCTTCTTTGTCTCTATAACTCTATATGGACCTCTGGCGAGATCCCCTTTGCCTGGAAAGAGGCCATAGTGATCCCTATCCTGAAGCACGGCAAAGACCCATCGTCCGTATCCAGCTATCGGCCCATAGCTCTCACTAGCTGCATCTGCAGTCTTCGAGAAAATGATAAACCGCCATCTGATACATTTCCTAGAATCAAGCAAGTTGCTTGACCCATACCAGTGTGGGTTTCGCGATGGCCGATCCACCACTGACCATTTGATACGCATAGAGGCTCAGATTCGTGAAGCTTTTGTCCACAAGCAATTCTTCCTGTCTGTTTTCCTCGATATGGAAAAAGCATACGACACCACGTGGCGGTTCGGAATACTGAGAGACCTCGCACACTTTGGAATACGTGGCAATATGCTGAATATCATTGAAAGTTATCTGTCCAACCGCAGTTTCCGTGATCGTGTGGGTAATGCTCTATCAAGACCATATGTGCAGGAAACTGGAGTACCACAGGGTGGTGTGCTTAGTTGCACCCTCTTTATCATAAAAATGAACTCTCTGCGTCTGTACATCCCACGCAACATATTTTATTCAGTATATGTCGACGATGTACAGATAGGGTTCACCTCATGTAACCTTGCAATCTGCGAGCGGCAGGTTCAGCTTGGTCTGAACAAACTGTGTAAGTGGGCAGATGAGAATGGGTTTAGGCTTAACCCACAGAAGTCCACATGCGTCCTCTTCTCCAGAAAGAGAGGTCTGCACCCTGATCCCAATATTGAGATGCAGGTCGAGGGTCTACCTGTAAAAACTGAACACAAATTCTTGGGCGTATTTCTAGACGCGAAGCTAACATTTATCCAACATCTGAAGTACCTAAGAAACAAGTGCATGAAAACGATGAACATCTTAAAAGTGTTGTCTCGCACTGCGTGGGGTAGTGACACAAGATGTCTATTGAATCTCTATAAGAGCCTCATTCGATCACGTATAGACTACGGTTCCATTATATATCACTCCGCGACTTCCGAGCGCCTTGAAGATGTTGGACCCTGTCCATCAAATGGGCATCCGCCTTTCTACGGGTGCATTCAGAACAAGCCCCGTAGAAAGCCTTTATGCAGAATCAAATGAATGGTCGCTACATCTGCAGAGAACTTACTTATCCTTTGTATATTTCTTAAAAGTAAACTCAAGCAATACACACCCTACATACATAACTATAAATGATCTGTCCAGTGTCCAGACCTTTCAGAACCGCCCTTCCGTAAGAAAGCACTGCGAGTAAGAAGTCTTGCCGAAGAAATGGATCTGTCGCTACATGAACACGATGTCATGCCCCCTCCTGTACAGCTGCCGCCATGGCAGTGGCAGCTGATCGACTATGATCTATCTTTCGTTGATGTTACAAAACATGCACCGGCCATAAATATCCGTATGCACTTCCTCGAATTGCAGCACAAATACTCTTGTCCGGAATATTTTACTGACGCTTCAAAGTCGCACACTGGCGTGTCTTACGCGGCGGTCGGTCCATCCTTTTCAGCTGCCGGAGTTCTACACCCAAACACAACCATCTTTACAGCGGAGGCCTACGCCATCCTGGCGGTGGTTAAACACATCAAACGTCTAGACATACCCAAGGCAATCATTTATAGTGACTCCTTAAGCGTATTGAAATGTCTAAATAGTCTAAGTAGGCAGGCAAACCCCGTAATTATAGCTCTTTATTCCATAATTTGCACCGCGTATGCATCCAAGCAGCAAATTGTGCTGTGCTGGGTGCAAGGACACCGCGAGATCGAAGGAAATGAGTTGGCCGACAAGCTAGCCACATCTGCTCATGCAAACGCTGCCCCTTCGCCCATAGCCGCCCCTGTAACGGACCTAAAGCCATTTATCAAGAAAAAGGTCAGGGGCTACTGGCAACGTCTGTGGGACAAAGAAATAAGCAACAAACTACATACTATCAAAGCTCATCTCGCGCATTGGCCGCCAGAATCGAAGACACGCCACACACAGGTTACACTTTGCAGACTAAGGATAGGACATACATACAGTACACACGCATACTTACTGTCCGGTGGCGATCCGCCTGTCTGTGATAAATGTGGTGAGCCACTCAGTGTACTTCATGTCCTCTTACAGTGCCCTGAACAGGCACTGTACAGACAGTGCCTCAGAGGAAAAGACATTTTCCATTACCATCACGGCAGAATCTCCCATTACATCCTTCAATGTTTTATTGCGATAGCAATTATATGGACACTCAAAAGCAGATTTCTGCCGTCGGCGTCGCCGTAGCCGTCGCCGTAGCCGTCGCCGTCGCCGTGAGGTTCCGTATGACGTCAATGGGGATGAAATTGGCGCCGCGCGCCGGACGCTGTATGTGCGAGTGAAAGAGCGCGAGGGGCGCGCGCTTTTACGGGGAATGAATGCACGGCGGAGAACAAACGCGCGTTCTGCGCCGTGCTCCCTTAAGGGCTGCAGAAGTAGGCGTCTCTTTCCTCCTTTACAATCACCATATATGTAGAGCAAACGCGCCTTCTTCCGACGCGCGAGAGGCCGTGGGGGAGGGGGGGGAAGGGGGAGGGAAGGGAGGCGACGTTTAGCTGCGGCACCAAGTGCCTATTTATATCAGAGGCTCCGGCAACAGTCACCAACGCCGCACGCATTTTGAGCGAACGCGGACAAAACGCTGACGGCGTCGACAACAGTTCTGCGTGTTGCCGGTGCTGCTGCATGTCCAAGTTTACACAGCTGATAAAGCTAATATCATTACTCCGTATAGCTCTCTACAAATTTGCTATCGCAATTGATGCTTCGCCTTTCAGGTGAAACTGCGACAACTTTTTTTTTGGGCAATACACCTCTTTTTAAACATCAATCACTTCTCACGTTTTTAAAGGATATATCTAACTTTCGTGTTATATATCCAGGTGACTTGTAGCACGGCCTCTCTGGAGAGGCCGCTGCTGCGGTATTTTATTAAAGAAAGCACGTGCCTCCTGGTCTTTGTCTACAAAGGCTTCCGGTAGGCGTCGTGCTACTTTTATACTCTTAATACTCTAAGCACCATGACCATTTCTCACCCATTCACTACCCATAGATCATTCCACACGTCACTGCCATAATTCTATTCGATATATGTTTTACGCTTCTATACCGCGATTTGTTCTTAGGCCCCTTTACAGCCACATTGCATCCCGTCATCGGAACTCACTGATCATGGCAAACATACCATTCATTGTCTTGGCGCTCTTTAGGCCACACTTGGCCCTTGCGCCACAAAACACCAATTATCATCAATGTTCAAAAGCCTCGTAATAGAACAGAAATTAAGCAGTAGCAGGTGGTCTTTAGAATATAGGTGAGCTATTTACAGAGGACCCTGATTTTAAAAATTTCAATTAAATTCTTGGGTTTTATCCGCCAGAACTACGGTACGATTATGATGCACGCCGTAGTGAGGGATCCGGTGTAATTTGATGGCCGCCGTCCTCCCGTGGGGCAAATTTTGGAGTTTACGTGTCGAAACGCGCCCTGGCTTGGGAATGGGGAGCGAATGTAAGAGCGCCGTAGCGTGTTCAAATGCGCGCAAGAGGGATGGGTACAGGTGAGCTTGCTTCTCCTGCTTTACCTTCGCCGTAGGTGGGTACGGCTGTCCGAACGGCTGAGTTCATAAGGTGGGCGCGCGCTGTATATTTGAGGTACTCTGCGGTGGTTAAAAAATTGGCGTGTTCCGAAATGGCTGGTCGCTTCACGTGCACGCCTAGTGTTGTAAGTTGCGCAATCTCAAGTGTCCGGCATGTGTGAAAGCGACCGGAAGAGCGTTCACTTACCGATGCCGGCGATCTTCGCGCCAGTGTTAAGACAGCGTATGTTTGGAACCATCATGTCGCATCGGCTCACGTTACTCTGCGTGGTGCTGACACTGTGCTTCTTAATTTAGACAGAAAGGGAATGTTTAATGCAACACAGGAAAATATTAACTTTACGTGTACTTGTCAAATACTTTGTTATCAATATGATTGATTCCTTTGTCGGCAAAACTACGACCCTTTGCCGTGTGTTAGACCTGCGAAATAAATATCAACAGATGTAATAATAAAAAGAGATATTTTAGAGCCTTTTACCCTAGTTGTTAAGCATTTGTGCTGCAATATAAGATACCCATGTCCAAAAATCGCGAATCACATAGCGTAAAGTAAATGAAATTTTATTTTGGAGGTTACTACCTTGAGAAAAAATTGGATTCGATTTTTTGGCATACCCGGGTGGTGAATTGAGGAATAAATTCAACGACCTGGGGTTCTGTAACGTACCTGTGTTATAAGTACACGATGTTTTTTTTTTTTAATTTTCATATCACCGGCAACCGGGGACCGCAGTTGAGTCGGTGCACCCCGAATTGAACAGCGGAGCACCATAAGCACTGAACTACAGTGGCGGGTGCAACACAAGCCACAATCCAATAATCTTGTATGTATATTTCAGCACATCGATGAAACATCAGTACATATGAGGATATTAAATATGATGCAAACTTGACATGTGAACTTTTTTTTTACTGCGACAGAAGTTAGGTGCTCGAGACTTGCTTTGATTTGTTCGTCCGCCTGCCTCGTCCGTTCAATCTACTACGCTGACGATGAGCTTGTTCGTCATGAAGACACACAATGAAAACTTTTGTCGTGTTTAGTCCACCTCGTCATACCTAGCATGGCCATTACGAAAGAGTGTAGAAATACTGTGCAGAACCGCCTCCTCCGGAATTCGAACCCATGGGAGTGAAGCAAGGGGAACTTGGTAGTCGAGAAACACGGAAATATTGCCGGGAAGGAGGCAATAAGCCGGATCCCAGAGATCACTGACGGGATTTAATTTGTGGCTGTGCACTAGATTACGCTTTCGTGAGGCAGACATTCTACCACGCACATAGTTTTGAATATCTCGTTCAGATTCACTCATGACGATTGTATAGCCGGTCGCAGCTAAAGCTAGCGCGATGGCTGCTTCCTCAGCTAATTCCGAGTTCGTCATAGCAATATTTCTATTTGATAAAATACGTAGCTCCAGATAGGGCAGACGTTCACGGGTCAAGGCGCACCAAAAATACTAGGGCACAACTAGAGGGTTCACCTCCCTACCTCTTTTTTTTTTTTTTTTGGTTCCAACCGCAGAACTTAAATTTCCCCATAGTTATACCATAAGAGGCATCGTAGCAGATGTCGACGTAACACAGAGCCAGATTACAGCGACATGAGGGGCGGAAAAAATGTAAGTCGATTGCAACAAAATGTCAGTATTCCGTTTGAAGGCACGCTTCTCTCAATCGAGTGAAACATCTATATTACGTCCGTAGACGTTGATTGACAGAGACCTTTCAGTTTGTTTGAGAGCTGAAAAGGCGCCGTCGTGTTATATTACAAGCGTCAATGGCTTGCCCTCTCCTTGGCCGAAGACGTCGATCAAAGTGGGAACATAATTTATTTAGTTGACGGCGTCTGGAAAACAGTGCACCTGAGTTGCTAAAAGAGTATTGTAATTATAGCCTGAGCGCCACTCGACCAATATCTATAACGGCGAAGGAATTTTATTCAATTTGGATGAAGACAATGAAGGCTACATTTCGAAGAATAGATGCCTATCAAATACTGCATGCTGGCATGACTTTTCCTTTCGCCCGAATGTTGCTGTCGCCCGAATGTTGGTACGTGCAAGATACACTGCGGACCAGTTATTAGCTGCATTCTACACCAGCAACTACCTTCGACCATCCAAGCCGCACCCATATTGTGCAGCGCAGCATTATAAGCATCAAGCAAATGGTGCGGTGTACGTAGATGCGTTATCAGCCAGTTTGCTACAGTGCATATGACCCTTAGTATTTCTATAACTGACCCTTGTTCTCTTGCCTGAGGCGACTGCAAGTTGTTACGAGGCTGCCCACTTGTTGTCCCAGCCCTTGTACAAAACAATTCCACAATAACTACAACATGTCATTGGCTCGAATGGCAAATGATATCTAATGAAAACCTGCATGGATTTGTCCATACATATGGGCACATGCTACACATGGAGACATATGGGCACAGCTTGATTTCAATAAGAGAGGTAGGTATAGGGAGGTGCTAGTGAAGTAATTTGTATGGTGTGATTGCAACATATCTGGCTGTCCCTGTCATACTGTAAATGAATCAGTATGGAAGTACTGTGTCTCCTATGGCTTCTCTAGTTAATTATAGAGATTTTCGAGCACCTCACAGCTAAAGATGTAGAAAAATTTACAAAAATACTGAAACCGAAAAAGCGGACCGCAAAGTACATTTAGATGGTGCAGTTTGCTGAGTATTTAACATACAATTGCATGCTTGAACTCATTTTTTACACAGAAAACGCAGTGGCAGAACAATGCGTTGTTCAGTGCATGTTAATGCATGTCTTACACACCTGGTGCACGAAATATTGAGAAACTGCTCGGGCAGGCAGCGTCGTAATGGCGACGATCCAGTAATGTCGTTGCTATTAAAAAAAATTTAATTATAGGGTTTTACGTGCCAAAACCCGTTCAGATTATGAGGCACGCTGTAGTGGGGGACTCCGGAAACTTGGACCACCTGAGGTTCTTTAACGTGCACCTAAATCTAAGTACACGGGTGTTTTCGCATTTCGCCTCCTTCGAAATGCGGCCGCCGTGGCCGGGATTCGATCCCGCGACCTCGTGCTCAGCAGCCCAACACCATAGCCACTGAGCAACCACGGCGGGTAATGTCGTTACTATGGGCTCAGTCATATTTTAATAGCAGTGGTAGCTAGAACACAACTTAATATATCCGAAGCGACAGACAAATGAAGCTTGCTTGAGCAAACGATTAGGAAAGACAGAAGCACTGCGTGGGCTTTCACAGCGGGTCCAGCATGTTAGGTGGGACACGCAGTTAGTCACAAAGGCACACGCTGTACACACAGCTGCACGAATGATGACATGATGGGAAGTATACAGCGCGTTACTCATAAATAAAACTAAACTTTAAATATAGACTGGTGTACCTTAGACATATGAGACTAACAACATTGTGATGTACTCATTAGTGACGTCTAATAAGCACTCGCTTTGGTTTAACCCTTCACTGGAAAGATTAGCGAACATGAAAGACGAATGTTTTGTTATGCTTAAGATTTTAATTCATTGTACAGCCAGGATATGTATCATTACGTAAATGGTGAATATAAAAAGAAATCCGCCAACGATTTCGATACTCCCTATTGAGAAATTTGAGCGCAGCTGTATACTTCTTTTTATTTCGCTATATATTGGCTGGCATGGACAGTCTGTCTCGTGCGACAGGTTGCAAGTGGAGCACAGTGTGTCGCGACTGCCTCGCGAATCGGCAGATCGCTAGAAGCAGGGCGTGGGTGACGCGTGGGCGCGATTCACCGCAACCGCCGCAGACTGACTTCCTCTCAATCCTATTTCCATAAATCGTATCGCTGGGGTCATCGGTGAACAGACGATGCGCTTCACTCTGGCGCCATCGTCGCCTCAGAGCAAGTCTTGCGAGGCACTACGCTTTTCTTCTCACGTTTTCTCCATACCCTCCTCCTCCGCTTTCCGGCTCATGGTTCAGCTGCTCCCTCCTCCTCTGCTTTCATCCTCGCGCGCTCTTTGCAATCGCCGTCTTTCATCCGCGCTCCGCGTTCGCTTTTTTATCCTTCGCTGTGCTCGTTCTCTCGGTTACAAGGACGCCAAGGGACGATGCTGAAGCCGACGCTCGCCGCGGGAACGGGAGCATAATAGCTGTAAAACGCTAAAAATGAAAGAGGACACATTTTTACATAGCACATTTCAATAATGTTGAGTAAAAATCTGAGACAGTTTTGAAAGATTGTAAACAAACGCAATACTCGCGACATTATTCATAAAACACTGGAACAGCACAATTATGCCTAGAGAAGAATGCCCTAGAGCAATGCACGGGCACGGGCTTACCCGTAAGCCCGGCCCTGGCCCGGCCCGTGAGCCGGGTCGGGTAGGGCAGTTTTTTTCACAGGCTCGGGCCCGGCATGTGCTTTTTGACCGGGGCCAGACTCTGGTTTTTTGACGCTGGCCCGGGCCGGGCTCGGGCTTTCTGGTGGTGTGCATGTAACGTGCAACGAGTTATCCTCGCGTGTATCGACTCTGAAAAACATGTCTTTTTCGGTCTCGGGCCGGGTTCGGGCCGGTTTCGAGCCGGGCTCGGGACGCGCTCGGGCCGGGCTCGGGCCTAAGGTAGAGGGGTGGCGGGCCGGGCCGGGTGGGTAACGTAGATTATTTCCGGGCCTGGGCCGGGCCCGGGTCTCGCCATAAAACTTTTGGTCGGGCTCGGGCGGGCAGCTCCACGTAAAAACGGGCAAGGGCCGGGCCCAGGCTGGAAAAATCGTCCCGTGCAGTGCTCTCGAATGTCCAAGATACCTAAATGCTATGTTTCTATCGGCATTCTTTAAAAATTCCTGTTTTATCCGTGGCGATTATCGTGCTTTTAAATTATCGGCCAGAAGAAATTGTGGTAAGAGATGTGACAACAATGACGAAGACTATGACAGCTGCACGATGACGACACCAGGAAAGTTGTATTCCTTTTTTCGCCAATTTTCAAGTTTCAGTGCGCCGTTTCTCAGAAACTATTGACACCCTGACCATTTAAATTTACAAGTGCGTTTCACATATACCTTTCTCACGCGGAACAATAAATTTTATTGCGATAGCAATTATATGGACACTCAAAAGCAGATTTCTGCCGTCGGCGTCGCCGTCGCCGTCGGCGTCGCCGTCGCCGTCGCCGTCGCCGTCGCCGTGAGGTTCCGTATGACGTCATTTGGAGATGAAATCGTCGCCGCGCGCCGCCGAACGCTGTATGTGCGAGTGAAAGGGCGCGAGGGACGCGCGCTTTCACAGGGAGGGAACGCACGGCGGAGAACAAACGCGCGTTCTGCGCCATGCTCGCTTAAGGGCTGCAGAAGTAGGCGTCTCTTTTCTCCTTTACAATGACCATATATGTAGAGCAAACGCGCCTTCTTCAGACGCGCGAGAGTCCGTGGGGGAGGGGGAGGGAAGGGAGCCGACGTTTAGCTGCGGCACCAAGTGCCTATTTATATCAGAGGCTCCAGCAACAGTCACCAACGCCGCACGCATTTTGAGCTAACGCGGGCAAAACGCCGATGGCGTCGACAACAGTTCTGCGTGTTGTTGCTACCAGAGCCGCTCACCTTACTTCGTATGACATTGCTCTGTTGCTATCGCATTCATTGCTTCGCCCTTAGGGCGAAACTGTGACATTTTTTATTTGTACGGGCATTATTTAGAGAAAAAAAGTATGAATGATCGCTCTTGCATACGAATCGCAAGAACATGAAAGTGAAATGTGTCTTCACAGAAGCTGCTGCATGCTTGTTGTACGTGAAGAATTAAGCTGCTAGCAGCAATGAGCGGCATCCTGCCACTGCAAAGGGATCCTCGATCATTGCCACAAAAGCGATAGTTGTCGATCGAGTCGCGGCCGGTAAAAATACCCCGTAGACACTGCATTAGACGCGCCGTTTGATAAGCAATCACTATGGACAGCTCGTTAGTATCATGATGTAGTACTTCGCTTCACCGCTCCTAGATGGTGGGGCCATCCTTGTCAACAAAGCATATTTTTACACGAAAGCGCCGGACATCGCATGTAACAAGAAGTTGATCGTGGACACTGGCATAAAAAATTTCATGATAAAAAAAGCGTGGTTCACACTTTAATTACTTTTATTGCGATAGCAATTATATGGACACTCAAAAGCAGATTTCTGCCGTCGGCGTCGCCGTCGCCGTCGCCGTGAGGTTCCGTATGACGTCAATGGAGATGAAATCGTCGCCGCGCGCCGAACGCTGTATGTGCGAGTGAAAGGGCGCGAGGGGCGCGCGCTTTCACGGGGAGTGAACGCACTGCGGAGAACGAACGCGCGTTCTGCGCCGTGCTCGCTTAAGGGCTGCAGAAGCAGGCGTCTTTTTCCTCCTTTGCAATCACCATATATGTAGAGCAAACGCGCCTTCTTCCAACGCGCGAGAGGCCGTGGGGGAAGGGGGGAGGGGGAGGGAAGGGAGGCGACGTTTAGCTGCGGCACCAAGTGCCTATTTATATCAGAGGCTCCAGCAACAGTCACCAACGCCGCACGCATTTTGAGCGAACGCGGGCAAAACGCCGACGGCGTCGACAACAGTTCTGCGTGCTGCCGGTGCTGCTGCATGTCCAAGTTTATACAGCTGATAAAGCTAATATCATTACTCCGTATAGCTCTCTACAAATTTGCGATCGCCATTGATTCTTCGCCTTTCAGGTGAAACTGCGACAACTTTTTTATTGCGATAGCAATTATATGGACACTCAAAAGCAGATTTCTGCCGTCGGCGTCGCCGTCGCCGTCGCCGTGAGGTTCCGTATGACGTCATTTGGAGAAGAAATCGTCGCCGCGCGCCGAACGCTGTATGTGCGAGTGAAAGGGTGCGAGGGGCACGTCTTTCACGGGGAGTGAACGCACGGCGGAGAACAAACGCGCGTTCTGCGCCGTGCTCGCTTAAGGGCTGCAGAAGTAGGCGTCTCTGTTCTCCTTCACAATCACCATGTATGTAGAGCAAACGCGCCTTCTTCCGACGAGCGAGAGGCCGTGGGGGAGGGGGAGAGAAGGGAGGCAACGTTTAGCTGTGCCACCAAGTGCCTATTTATATCAGAGGCTCCGGCAACACTCACCAACGCCGCACGCATTTTGTGCGAACGCGGGCAAAACGCCGACGGCGTCGACAACAGTTGTGCGTGCTGCCTGTGCTGCTGCACGTCCAAGTTTATACAGCTGATAAAGCTACTATCATTACTCCATACAGCTCTCTACAAATTTGCTATCGCAATTGATGCTTCGCCTTTCAGGTGAAACTGCGACAACTTTTTATATAAATACGCATGTGGTGCCGCAGCTAAACGTCGCCTCCCCTCGCTCCCTCCCGTCCCCCCACAGCCTTTCGCGCGACGAAAAAAGTTGCGTTGGCTCTATAGAAAGGAGGAAAGAGACGCTTAATTCTGCAGCCCTCCAGGGAGCACGGCGCTGAACCAACGCCACCTAGACGATCCTAGTCTAGGTGGCGTTGGCTGAACGCGCGTTTGCTCTCCGACACGCGTTCGCTCCCCGTGAAAGCGCGCCGCGTCCCTCGCGCCCTTTCACTCGCACATACAGCGTCCGGAGCGCGCTGAGCCGTGCTCCCTCAAGGGCTGCAGAAGATAGCGCCAACCTTTCCCTTTCCCTCAAGAACCACTTACCACCGCGGCGACGATTTCATCGCCGTTGCCGTCATACGGAACTTCACGGCGACGACAACGCCGACGGCAGAAATACTCTTTGGAGGGTCCGTATAATTGCTATCGCAATAAAAAGGTCAAGTTATTCTAACAGTTTTATTTAACCAGCATAGCGTAAAAGATTATTTCGGTAGAGAACTAAATGCAGGGGCGTAGCAAAGCAGGTGCGATTCGGCTCCGTAGCCTTGACTGCACTGCCACAAAAAATTTATATCAGAGGCTCCGGCAACAGTCACCAACGCCGCACGCATTTTGAGCGAACGCGGGCAAAACGCCGATGGCGTCGACAACAGTTCTGCGTGTTGCCGATGCTGCTGCATGTCCAAGTTTATACAGCTGATAAAGCTAATATCATTACTCCGTATAGCTCTCTACAAGTTTGCTATCGCAATTGATGCTTCGCCTTTCAGGTGAAACAGCGACAATTTTTTTAGGAGAACTTCAACATACTTTTTTGTCAATATGACACATAAATAATATTTTATCTGCTATAAGTGAATTGTTGGCAGAACAATATGCTGTAAGCTGTAGATGTTCCGCCACATCCTGGCGAGTAGTTTTCTATTAAAGTTACACGAAGATTTGAACAATGGAGTAATTACTTTTTCAGATAAACATAGTTTTACGTTTGCACATTTACTATACCACTGATAAAATGTACTCGCTTTCTTTTCATTATCCGCAAAAGCCTTTCATCAGGTTACTTTTCTTTCTTTATCCGTGATTTCTCCCTGTGGAGCTGAGGAACTCGCTTTGCCAATCCTCTCCTTGCTAAGGTAGGTGTGAGAGATATCACAGGGTGTGCGCATTGTGATTTGAAACGCAGTGAGAACTGAAGATTATGCTTCCTTTTAATTCATTGTGCACTTAGCTTCTGCTTTCGATATGTCGGGTTGCAACAAAATAGAAATATGCACGGGTAATTATATAAACATTATTAAAACATTTACCAAGATTCCATAAGCTCCCACAGCCCACTCCCTATTAACATTTGCAGTGATAACAAAAAAACAAGACGTATTTCGCATATTATGTTGCATTTATTTTAAGACATGCAAATACAAAAATTGCCGCGTATCTGCGTGCTTCGCTGCAAATGTCGTCGAAAGACGATAGTCTTCTGCCGGCCGTACTACATGAGTGCTGGTCTGATCCGCGGCCACCCGTGATGCTGTTCTCGTACCATTTCCGTCCTGGCATGATAAATGCAATGGAGGTTTGTTTGAACAGATTTCATTTTACCGAATTATTTCATCAAGCGGCCATTTATGTTTTGCCCTGCCTCAGACAGCGCTTCCTTTATGTTGAATCGGCCACATCTGGCTGGCATTGATAAAATTGAGGAGGCGCTGCGTGAGACATTGACGCCATCTGGCAATACATCGGGAAACATGAGCTTGTGCAGAGGGTTTCCTTCCTCCATGGCAGAGGGCGCTCGTCGGCGCGCAGTCGGGGAACGTCGTTCGTCGGCACGCATAGCATGGCATTTTCAGCGCAGCTTAAGAAACTAGGGTCTTTAGACTTACGTATCTATGTATTTTCTATTAAAGGAACACACCTCCTAATACTTACCTAGTGATGTTGCGCCTCAGATATGCGTAATATTTACTTTGTGATCGATAACGTTCACAAGTATGAACAGCCGTACCAGTTTAAGTAGTGTGGGCGGTAAGCAAGTGGTCCAACTTTGGCCGGGTGGCGGAATCGGGTGACAGACAGACAGACAGACAGACAGACAGACCAAATGTTCAGCGTTTAAGTTCCCCAAGAAAGACTATCGTCTTTAATAACGAAAACGGCTGAGACGACACTCCAACGCCCGCAAAGTCTTTTCAAATATTTAGGCGTACAGTTCTTCACAATTCTAAATGGTTGAAGTGGTTGTCCACGCTTGCTGTTTGCACTGCCTCGTTAGGATGTGTTCAATGGTTGATGCAAATGCATCAAATGGCCCACTGGGCTAAAAAGCCCGCGGCGTCTGGGGCAGCAAAACGGCGCCTAAATTGCCATTGGCTGCGAGGCCATGTCACGAGCCCGCCTCGACGAAGAGCGAGTGAATCGAAGCACCTGCGGCCGCAATAGCCCCCCAGGTGTTCCGCGAGGGGAGAGGGCATCGGTGCGACGCCGCGTGCCACCGACGCCATCGGTGGCATGCGTTGTTGGCACTGCACGCTACTGCTTCTTGCTGGCTCGGGGAGCACGTGTCGCTGTGGTACATTACTCGAAGCACAAATCTCGAAGGACCGCTCAGCGGCGTTTATATGGCCGTTATTGTTTCCGCATTCGCCACTCATAAGAAACTCTTAGTGCCCTCGGATTTTTGACATTAAGATATACCAACGGTTCATTGGCCGGTTTATCGCAGCAATTGCACATTTACAAATCACACATTTCACAATTTTCTCAATTAACAAATCGAAGGTGCTCAATTTCGTTAATTTCAACATTTGAGTGCGAACTACTCCTCCATGGCACATGTACCTGCAGCTGCTGCTGGAGGACGCGAAAGTCACCACATCAGTATTGTGCAGTGCTCAGCTAACGTTTCGAGCAAAGTGGCACGTAGGCGCGCTCTCCTAAGTTGCGAGATGATACAATAGCATAACTTGAACCGCAGGACAAAAGGTTGTGTGTATTTGGAGTGAACACTTCTGCATTGCAAAAATTTAAATATCTGTATTATTGATGCAAGAAACCAATGCACACAATAGGGTCGAACACAATCACATATAAACCCTGCTGGCGCTGTGCACAATCCAAACTCTGGCGAATCGGGCTCTAAGGAATGGCAGTTTGACCACATCCATAGAGCGAACATTTTTCAAAAGCAAACAATGACGTCGATATCGTACCTTTATATGCGTAGTCTGTTCACGGGCATATTTAAAGCATACAGCCATGCTTATGCAGACTGTATAACATTGGATAGTTTCACAAAGAGGTTTAACACCTGCGGTTAAGTGTTGCAAAAGCATAAGTGCTACTTATGAATATCGGCAGAACGTGAAGAGGCCACTAAAAATAATGTTTGTTTACAAAGAAGTTAGGGTTGAAATATTTTTAAGATGCATGCCTTATTTAACTCAATCAACTATTTAAACTGCAAGAACTCATTCATTTTATTTTTGGCAAGCAGCTTTTGTCGTAAAATGTGGTAAAAGTGCTAGTCGCGCCAGCAGTGATAAGTAACTAATGAATGGCTCAATTGAGTAAAGCTCTGGCGTTTATGCAGCTAAGTGTAAGACCTACGCTATGAACTAGGATAAATGCAATGTGATAAATATTAGGAAAGTAATGTTTAAAGAACTAAGCAAAGTGGGAAAAATTGTGAATTTGGGCCAAATTTATTGGCAAAATGAGCTGTAAATGCACAACTATTGCTTCAACTCTTATTGTTGTAGTTCATTGCACACATCTCTATGTGAGGAATGAGTGTACAAAATTTTATGGAAAAATATTATTTCAACAAAAAGTTATCAAGGTTTGCTTAACATGAGGTGGAGCAAAATCTTGTGAAAGGTGAAAGGTGTGTGAAAGGGCACAACCGCGTATTGGACAACGTGTGTAAATAGTAGCTCATTGTACGATATCATTATCACCTGCCACCTACCTCTCCCGGTATCTCCCACTTCCTCTTACCCCAGTGAGGAGTAACAGGCTAGAGACACGCTCTCCAGGCCGACCTCTCCTCCCTTCTCTTTATTAAAATCTACTCCTCCTTGTTTTGAGAAAAACGCAAGAAATAAAAAAATGGCCAAGTTTGCACTCGGTCGTGCAAAGCTTAGGCACAGCGAAACTGTCGATCCTCAAGTCTTACTGGCTGCTACTGCTAGGTATTAACTTGGTTGCTGCTAGGTCTTAACTTGGCTTAACTTAACTGCGCATGTAGGAACGCATTCTCGAGCGATCATTCCCTTTCGCGACATTTCGCGTGACTAGCGCTGGACACGTCGGCGCCTACGAGCGACAGCATTCCTGGCATGCCACAAATGCAAGCAGGCTAACCAAACTTGGAAGAGCGCCAATAACGCTGTTGCTTGCCTACGCCGAACGCGTTGAAGGCTAGCCGCTTGATATCAATCGGCTAGCTTTTTTTCTTTTCTCCTGGCTCAGCGCGCCACGGGGAAAAGAGAGGCGGGGGATTGGGAAGGGAGAGAGCTCGCGAGGAGGAGACCGCGTGCGCATGAACGCGGTCTCCTCCTCCTCTTTTTGGTTGCCATGGCTACGGCGCGGCAGTATCTTGATACGAACCACGAACTACAAATACGGCTTGCTTAAACAGCTTCGCTTTTAACAGATATGTCACAAGCACCAGAGAGCCCTACAATGCACCAACTTTATAGCTGGCGGAGCCCCCATGAGATGCACTAGAGTCTCCTTTTGTTCGCGTCGCTGCTCGGCGACAAGATTAAAAGAAAAAGGTATTTTGAATAATATTTAGACAAAAGAAAGAGTAACAATTTTCAGTTTCACAATACGAGGGTATGGGCTAGAAAACTCATTGTAAATCCTAAGCTAATGGCAACAGGAAGATAATTTATTTTGCAAAAATGTTACCGAATGTTTGGGCATACATAAAATGTAACAAGCAAAACATCAAGAAAATTGACTTTTGAAGGTGGCCTACCACCTTATAGGCGCTTGCACAGAGTCTGTGGTAACGTTTTAAGTACACCAACCTATAATGTATTCAGTTTAATATTCTCTTTTGGCAGTACACTCATAGCGTTTCGAAATCTGTGTCTCTTTTTTTCCTGTAGAAGGCATATTTCTGTATTCATAATTATGCCTCTGCTATGTTTTGAGGGAACATTTCCATATTGGTTTCTTAGTCTTTCCGAGTAGCTGTCGCGTTCGAGTTCACGAAATTGAAGCTATCTTCTGACTTACAAAAACATTGTATATTTTCTTATGTACTTTAGGTAAATTTGCTGTATTATTTTGTTTCACTAATGCCTAAAAACCAACCGGCTGTGCCAAAAACTCCTATACAGGATAAACTTGGTGAAAGTGAGTGAAATAATGTGGCGATGTGCAAACAAAGTGCATTGGTATGGATGAAATGTGGCCTTTGCTCAAATATTTTTAGTAATTCTTGAAAGCGTTACACGTGGGCAATAGTTTAAACGGATGAGTGAGCGGGTTAGTTGCATCAGCTCAACTTTCTAAATTGTGTGCTTGAATGGCCGGCAAGTGAACAATTTACTGGAACTGTTTGAAATAAACATATCTTCTGTAAATTGAGCTGTGATTCATCATGCCTGCACAAGCCTACTTTCTGAATTCATTTCGCATTAACCCAGTATTGCCCATTGTTGCATATCTGCAACACCCAGTTCGGCACCCTGCCGTTTGCGAGGATCCTAATGCAGCATTAAACGCTGTCCATACAATTGTAACTTAAGGGTTTTTCATTCCACCAAGTTACTATCTTAGCCACTTGGGAGCCAATCGTCGTCGTTTCTGCAGTTTCCAAAATGGCGGCACCCACGTCGTCGGCAAGCTCCGCAAACAAGATATTGTAAACTTTTTTATGAGTCGTTAAGTGGACCTGCGCTACTTTTTTCACTTTATGTATGTAGAGGACACTCTATAAACTAGTCTAGAATGTAAAAGTTTGCTTTGCGCTTGCTCTGTTCTAGAAGATATTTTTTGCACGTGGTGTGTTGCATATGTGCAACACTGGGCAGAAAATGCCATAATTTCAGCTGTTGCAGATATGCAACATTGTTCTTCTACATGAAATGCGTCCTCTATATTGTGACGTGCATTCATGTAACTGCAGCTAAGGTCTCTGCCTTGATATTGGGTGGCTCAATTTCCCTTTTTAACGATTTTTCAGGCATCTACTGTCATTTCAACCTCAATGTTCTGTGCTGGGGATGTTCTTCAGGATGGGACTTATAAACATGCACAGGGTTCGTGTTTACTGGCATAGCGGAAGCAGATACGAATTAGTGGCCCAGGTAATGTCTCGAAACAGGTTTGAGAAAATAACAAGCCACTTGCATTTCTTTGATAATGAAGCGGCCACTGAAAAAAATTAAGGGCCCGTTCACCCATGATCGTGTCCTCGTGTAGAAAAAACTATCATCAGCACTGGCTCAAGCGTCGTCGTCTTCCGCAGCTCGCTCGTTGGCGACCCTCGGTTGGCGCTCGTGCCGTGGGATGCCGAGCACGCGCTCGTGCCATTGCTCCAGCGTTCGTTGTCGTCGTCTGCTTCCACAGCTGGCTGCGCTGATACTAATAATTGCAGCGTAGAATTTCACTTCACTTCTGTGGTCCTAATGGGGCGACAACGTTTATGAGGGTATTAGCCATTGCGTCCATGGCTCACTTCCTTGGGCACCAACATGACTGGCTTGCCCTAAGAAAAAAAATCAGCAATGGACGAAATCTTGATCCCTTTCCGTGGACGTTCTTACATCCGTCAATACATGCCTAATAAACCGAAAAGCAAATGGGGCCTGAAGCTTTGGGCGCGTTCCGGAGAATCAGGTCTGTGCTGCGATTTTTATGTATACCAACACTGCAACAAAGGTTTTTATGGCTACCAGGATGGCTACCAACTTCGATTTGGAGCTGATGTTGTGCTCCAGTGGTGTTCGAGCCTTCCGAAGCGAGACGACAATCTAGTTGTCGCTGACAACTTCTTTACTGGCCCTCACCTTGTAGAATAACCGACAAAAATGGGGATCTCCTACATTGGCACAGTCCCCGAAAACAGACTCAAGTGCGGCAAGTTCATGGATGATAAATTGATAAAAAGCGAGGTCGGGGTACTTATGATACTTCTGTTGCCTCCTGTGATCAAAAGACAATGGTGGCCGTGAATTGGTAATACAACCGCTGTGTGACTCTCCTTTCCAACTGCATTGGTGCCAACCCGGTTACCTCCGTGAAAATATCGGATAGCAAGAAAAAAAGGCATGTCGTCTTAGATTATCCAGCGATCATTCCTGCCTATAAAAGATCGATGGGTGGCGTGGACTTTCTTGACAAAATCTGCTTCTCATATCGTTGTTCCGTCAAAACACAGGTAGATGTATTTATTTTACCATACGCTGAATATGGCTCCTGTTAATCTATGGCTCCATGTAGAAGAGTATTCTTCAGTAGCAGGGATCGTCGCCCACGCTCCTGAGAGAATTCCTCTCTGAGCTTGCTACAAGCCTTATCTTGCACAAGTGACAATCAGGGCACCCTTCAATTGAGAATGTCACACCACTCAAGAAAGTGTGCCTAAATGTCCTTCGCGACGTCAGAACCGACAGCAAGGAACACTGGCCCACATGGAATACACGGCGGAACCGCTGCAAGGCGTGCCCAGAGGCGTAGACGCATGTCTCTTGTTGGAAGTGTCAGATGATGCTTTGTTTGAACAGGGATCGCAACTGTTTTGTAACTTACCACCAGTAGGCTGCGAACAGGCCTACTTATGCTTTGTGTTGTTTTGGATGTTATATGCGCCAAAAGTTTGTTCACTTAGCTTGGCCTCAGTCTTATACATTACTGCCCAGTGTTGCATATATGCAACATTCCATAATTAATTCACAGACTATACCTTTGAATTTTTTATTGAATATTGGTCCTCCCAATGACTCTAAGAATACGAGGAAGAAATATTTTAAAATTTGCAATAGTGTTTCACATACTGGGAATTAATGGGTTAACTATCCATTTCTTGATTCTTCGCAGCGTAATTCCGGAGGTGGGATGACACGTTTGGCATCTCGCATCACTATTCGCCCCTTTCTGGGTAATTTCAGTGTTGTAGGCAAGGCAAATTGCGTTATATGAGGCCAGTGATATCATTTTACCGCGCTAGCGTTAAGGGCCCCGTGTCGCAGAAAATCCGGCGTCGGTTTCGGCGTAGATGTCGGTGTGCGTGGTAGAAAAAATCATCCCGAACCATTGACCCCGACCGCGGAGGCCCTCCGCGTTAGTGAAAAAAAAATGAATTTCTCACAGTGATACCCGTCAGGAAAATGGTAAAGTACAACTTAACCACAACCTATAGACATGGTGGCGTCGGACTGTTATTTTAATGTACGAGAAAACATCATTTTATTACGAGGAAACTCAAACACAGGCCACTTTTGCCAGCATTTCTACCCAAGGAGGTTGAAAAAGCTCGGGTACGCTACTTGCGAAAATCTAATCCAGATGGCGCTCGCATCCTCGGCAGATCAAATTGGGACTTGGCCTGCCTAATGCGCTTTGGACACGCGCGCGTCTCGGGGCAATAGCAAACTATTAATAAAATAATAAAAAAGGTCCTAGGGCCTTCATGTTTTAATATAAGACGACCTATATTGCCCCTGAGAAAACGGCTTGCCAGCAATGCATTTCTTTTTAAAAGTGAAGCCGACTTTAGGGGATCGGTGTAAGCTTGGTCTTTGTAAGCTGGCGTTACCACGTTCTGTGTTGCAGTGAAACCGACTCAAACAAAAATGCGATGCGAACGGGTCCCGATAGCGCTATCGCGTTCCACTCTTAAAGGCGAAGCTTAAGCGTCCTCCAATTTTTGATGACAGGGAGTCTGGCTACTCCCACACTAGGGCACAGCCTGACAATAAGCTTTACATCTTGACAGCTATGCTTAACTAGGAGCACCGAGAAAGAACACAATGGTTTGCCTGTCAGCAATTAGACAGGAATTAGTTCAACAGAAAATCGCGTCCTAGAATCGCCACATTAGCTTGCACATCAAGGGTCGCTTTCGCTATGCACCCTCAATGCAGCAGCTACTGCGTTGCACACGTTCGGAACGCTTACTTTTGCCTCAAAGGTTTGGTGTCCCACAAGCTGGGTGCCACAGGCTGAGCGCGTGTTCTTAAGGCGAAAGCCATATATATCACATCGTTCAGTCGACCTTCAACGTCCTTGAGCGAAAACGGTGTTGTCCACGCCAAATTGTACACGATGCCGAATTCGTGTAGTAAGTATACTTACTACACCAACCGGACATTGTGTCTTACTATATGCAAACGCTCGCACAACAATTTTGGTCGTGCTCGGGTCACCGTCATCATGGTGCTAATTAGTATATAGTTATTAATGAACTCCAACCACGGCCTTCGGTGGAAATTGAACCTACGACCTTTGGCTTTAAGGCGGGGGTAATTAAGGCCAAGTACATAATATAGAGTTATTTAGGGACTCGAACCAATCACCTTTGGTGGGAGTCGCACCCTCGAACTTTGGTGTTAATTAGGAGGAATTTAATTTAGACACCGTTAATTAAAGTGGCAATAATCGTTAAGCGTTTGGTCGAAAAAACAAGTAATAAGAAGTAACAACCCATTCGAATTAGAATGTCAAGTAATTTAATGAATGCCTCTTGAGCGCACAGGTTTTCGCCTTCACCGTCTTTGGCGTATGGTAAAGTGAGTGTCATTTTTCCGCGCTTCCGCTGCTGCCGTTGTTGTGAACCGTGGCTGGTTAGGGAAATTGAAGTATCAGTACTGTTTGTCACGATTAGCAATTATTAGAGAGTTCTAATTTGTCCGGCGTTCTGGTAAACGCAGGCGGACAAATTACCGGAGGGGCGGGAGGCGTAAGCGTGAGCGGCTTGACAGGCGCTGTCGCCTCGTGGGCCAGAGCTGAACCAGACACAGAGCTAATATTGCATAGGCCAAGTACAACCTACTTCGCTGCTAGTGTAAAATTTCACCAGCGTGGAATCGTGACACAATTACGTCTCTGGGAACATTTTGTTTAGGAGTGATAAAGAATGCGCTTGATTACTACAATATTGGCTCTGTGTTTGTTTAGGTGAGCTCTGCGCCACCAGGAGGCTGCACCACTCTCGCCGCTCTCGTTTACGCCTATACCCCTCCGGTAAAACGCCCAGTCCGCCGGCGTTAACCGGGGTAACGGACGAGCTAATATTCTTTTTCAGAGTGGAGTTCTACATATCGTTGTACCTCCCATAGATTTTTCAATGCCCGTGCCTCAAAGTTCCTGCGCCCTCTATGGGGAGGCAAAGCAGACCAGTAAGGCATTTGGTGACACCTGGCCTAGCAATAGGAAAGCTAAGAAACCACCCAATACTGCATGAAACCACCATTTATGACAAGGTGGAGCAAACCACCAAGGAATGTGCTGACACCTGGCGTAGCAAGAGGAAAGCTAGGAAACGGGCGACGAGTAGCAGTGAAAATCGCGCCCAAGAGGCTGCCCGTAAGCGGCGGGCTCGGCAGGAAGACGAGTGCTGCCAAGCGACGCGGGTACCATGCAAGTAAATTGGACGAGCACATGGGTGCGTATGCGAAATTTCAGAGGGACTTTCTGGACAGACATGTCGGATTCAGTTGGGCGGTGTGCGACAGTCTGTGATTTGTGAATGATTTGATGGTGATTCGTAACGTTCGAGATGTCGCCAAGCGTGAACGTGATGCGGTTTTGGCAGCTACCCTGGCTCCTGACTTAGCCAGCTGCTCTGTTTGGCTGCGCCGAGGAAGCGATAATGCCCTTAGCGCGCATCAATCATTTGGTGTGACAGGTGGTTGCTAACAAGCCACCTGCTGCATTTCCGCGCCTGCGCGAAGAAACGAATAGGTAGTTAGTATGTTGCGTGCGGTGGTATGGAGGCCGCGTGTAGTGAGTACTGCCGAACAGCAGCTGCGCTGGTAGCGCACATTCACAGAGTGGAATTACTGCAATTTTTGTTATCTTTGCCATGTTTGCGGTCTGTCTGTCTGTAAGTGGTTCGCCCGAAGGGCGAAGCACTGACTGTGATAGCAAAGGTTGACGTTTCATTTGATATTCTCAGACGGTATTCTAAATATAGGCGGTTCCGACTAACGAAGATGCAATATAAGCCGATGTGCCAAAATTTGGGCCACCCTTAAAATCCCTAACTCGGCGTGTATGGCCAGTAATGACATCGCACTCGCACCACAACTTTGACTCTAAAGAGCCATGCCAGTAATGTTACATCACTTTCAGGTTTGATCACTCATATTGTTTCGTAGTTTTACATTTAACAGTAGGAGAACATTTAAAATAATAGTCATGCTCTGTGAGTATTATGTTTCATCTCATTTGGTTGTTGGCTTCTGTCTTCGAAGTTGTGAGGAATAAGTTAGTGAAGAGCATAACGCCTGTTGTAAACAACTTCAGGGATTGAATAGTGTAGCAATATAAAGTACAGATATAGCATGAATAAGGATATAACATACATATGCCTAAGTATATCCGGAGCCCCACGAAAATGGCGAGGGCAACAGCGACGTCGAAAATTAGCTTGGGGCGTCCATATAATTGCTACCGCAATGAAAGCTAATGGAAATTTCAATTGTAGATGCATCACATTGACCGTTTATGCAGCACCGCTGTATATGTAACTGAGCACTTATGCTTGCCAATATAAAGACGTTGCTAAACAAGTGTATCAAATGGATAGAACTTACGTATAATATGCTTGGACAAAATGCGGTAAGATATTTGAGCAGGAAGGCTAAATCTGATGTTTAATTAGTTATGAGATGAATTCGACATGGCAAAGATTGTACATGTGCAGTCTGTCTACCTTGTCGTTTTATGTTTCTATTTTTGTTTGACTATATGGCGATGTTGGCTAGCGATAAACTTTGTGTAGTATGCTGAAAATTGAGAAACTTTATATGTTTTCATCTTAACGCGAAGTTAGTCACAAAAAGACGCAGTTTCGCTCGAAAAGCAGGAGCATCAATTGCGACAGCAAATTAGTAGAGAGTAAGGATGCTAGTTTTATCGGCGACGAATTCGCTTACTAACTGCATTAACAAGCATGGTGTCAGCGCGCACAAGCAAACATGATTAGCTCACACTCGATGACCGCAGACAACCACTGTCAAAACGCTGGCGTGAGCAAGCGCGGTGCAGGCAGCGAGCGAACGTTCGTGTCGTCCATCGCTTTAACGGAAACTGAGCGGCGAAAGCACAGCGCATATAAAGGTAAGAGCAGTGTGGAGATAGCTTTCAAGATAAAGTGCGCGTGACAGCCCGCAGCCACGCAAAGTACAAGTACGCGTTTGGTGGCAGAGTAGAAACCGCACACCCTCCCTCCCGCGCTGCCTTCTTGCTTTCCTCCTTTTGAGTGAGAGATTGAATTGCCAGTTCCCCTTGCGCCCGGTCGCAAGATTGAACGTTGCCTCCGCTCCCTCCCGCCCATCCTCCCACTGCATTTCGCACGACGGCAGACGCAACACCCAGCCGTAGCGTTTGCTCTCCGCCGTGCGTTCGCTCTCTGTGAAAGCTTTCACTCGCACATACTGTATACGGCGCGCGGCGACGATTTTATCGCTCTTGGACTTTAAACCTCACGCGACGGTGACGACGATGCTAACGGCAGAAATCTATTTGGAGTGTCCATATAATTGCTATCGCAATAAAATGAATGCAACCACGCATCGTGCTGACTGTACAGCAAGGCTTTCTAATGGCCGTCATATTCATTCCACGTGCAGAAGTCAGCTTGTTAGTCACTCCGCGTGGAGAAAAAAAAACTCCATTATAAAAGCATATATCCTATTTCGTTTCCCTCTTTAACAAGGACTTTTAGCCGAGGAGCTTTAACATAAAATAGGTTAAGCAAATAAGTATGAGATATGGTGGAACTCATTGCAACTGTGCAAGAAAGTTAAGTCTACTTTATTGTGTAAAGAGAATGGAAAACCATTCTTCCTTATTTCTACCACCTCGCGTATACCTGATTTTCAGGCATGTTTATTTCGGCAATGCTGGTCTAACGCCGAAATTTTTACCAGTCTATAAATAAAGGAGCATCAATTCCAGCGGCTGCAGCGTGAGTTGTATCGCTACATGGCCGCGTAACACGTGCCGAATATCGCATTTGATTTCTGTGTTAACGGGCCTTATGGAGTCCTTGAACAACGAGGGCAGAGGTGATAAGCAGGTTGACAGGAAGGAAACAACCAATTTGACAGATTAACTGTGGTGCGTGCTTCGATCTTTTGGGACCACCTTCTTTCCCCTAAATTCTTTATCCAACTTTTTTATGAATCCATTATGAATGCGAGCTTATATCAAAATATAACAACGTTTACATATAAGATAATGTTTTTCTGCTACTGAAGGTATCATTACAATTACTTGGCCCCAAGTTTTGCATAGACGTGTGGAAGTGCTCGTGTTTCAAATGAGTATATTTGAGTTGTGCAATTACCACGATGGTCATTGTATTTTTTACACAAAAACATCGCTCGCACAGTAACTTCAAAATGAAGGTTTCTTTAGAGCTTGTGTATCTTGCTCTCCGGACGAAGCCTGAGATTTCGCAGTGCAAAACGATGCAACATGGCTGAGTGTATGCCCACGGGGAGGGTGGGGGCCTTAGATGCCGCTTTAGCGGCCGCAGACCTATAATACTGACGCATTGTTATGCTTTTATTGTGTACACCAATGAGAAGGGCCAAACACTGACTGGTGAAAATCGGCACATAACATGCGATGGAATAAAAAGGGGCCCCTCACTTGAGCAACTGTATCAGAACTATACGGTGAGGGGGGCCGTCGTAATAGCGTACATACTAATATGACGAGCCCCCTTCACCGTAGTGAGTGACTAGTCAGCAAACCACGCGTCGCTATTGCCGCGACGTCTTTGTTGGCACTGACACCACGGAGGCTTTCACCGTTACCCTCCAACCACCTTATTTGTAATTGGCACGTAATTGACAGCAGATTATCATTACTGTGAGGCACGTCTTCGTTGTGCAGCCGACGCTGTTTTCATTAGCATGCCAACTAAGAAATTCACGTCAACACACTGCCATTCTGTAATAAAGAATTTATTTGACGCATATAATGTCCACCTCGCCCATTATTGGATTGCTTGTTCCGCCGCCTAAATACTTGCAGAGGTTCCACCGTTTTTGATCCTATGTGGTAGCAACATTACTTGCTTGGCAGTGCTTCAAGATACTCCAACTTCGTTCCGCTTCAATTTGAGTTCGTAAAACACGTTCGCACAGTGTGCTTTGTCTTCTGGCCTCTAGTAATGCCGGAAGAAGTCAGCGTAATCAACGGAGGTATCTCAGATTCACTAACGAATTATAGTTGTTGCCTAAGGTCCACTCTAACTCCGAGTCATAAAATTCTACTCAGCGAACCTCACTTGGACTGAGACTCACGAAAATTTGAAACATTTGAAAGTTTAACATTTGAAAGTTTATTTAACATAAGTAAACAATACAATTAGAAAGTACACACTTTTGGGACCCAACAAATTTGTTAAAGGGTCCCTACTCAGCTCAGCTTGGCGCTCTCTAAAGCAAACACCCTAAAATTGCACTAAGTCTGACTTAATCAGACTAAAACAGATGGGTCGGCTTGGGTAAGTGAATAAGAGTGGGTCTACTCACCAGGGAATATGCCAAACCTATAGACATCAAATCTAACCAAAGCAAAACAGCGTTCTCTTTTTTTACGTGTTCGCCATTATGACGTGGGGGCTTTGGCGTTGCGCTGCTAGGCTATCGGGCACGCGATCGAATTCCGCATGAGGCGGCCACATTTTGATGGTGCTGACTTGCAAGAACGCCAGTGTACTTCGTAGATGGCACGTTTCAGAACCACAGTTCGTCAAAATTAATCTGAAGTTCCCCACTAGAGCATCTGCCGCAATCATATTGTGGTTGTGGAACGTGAGACACCGGAATACATATATATCTTATTTGACGTAGCGCATATTTTCAAGTTATTGCAAATGTGCTGTCGAAATGACTTAAAATAAACCTGCCACCTAAGGTTATACGTCGTCTGTAAATTGCATCTTCTACCGTGCAAAAATAAAACGTAGATCATGCTCGTGCCTATGCAACGTTGTAGAATCTTGCCGCAGGTTATATTTATCACTGTTTTTGACGGCACTTAAAAAGAAATTCCGAGATCTCCAAAATGCTATCCCAATGTCGGATATCTGGAAGCGTTACCAGAGACAGCGGTGACTTGTAAAATGAAGTTTTATTCATTAAATTTGCACGGTGGAAATTTCCCGAAGCTGAAATTTCCGGTAGCAGAAAATACAAAACCCATCTTTCAACGACAAAAGGCGAACATTTTATTCTACCTTTTGTCTGCAATGTCCCAGGCTGGACACTGGAAATCTCGTTGATGCTGTGTTCTCTGATCCGTTAGAACAAACTACGGCATTTCGTCGGTGTTCCTGCGACAGAAAAAAAAATTCTTGCAATTTGTTTCAAAATTACATTCCTTTAAAGAGATAATTCGCTTTACCTCAATGAATTATTTATTCGAGAAGTTCTAGAGGATAGGAAGAAGTGGAAATTCGTGATGACTTGAGGATATGAAAGCTGCAGTGGGGCATTAGAAGTATGCGGATAGCGAACACTTTTTCTGAGAAATATGGGGGCACATAGCTGTTGGCGTAATTTATTTTGCTTGTTTCACAAATTTGGCAGTTTCTTGTTCACGATACACACCAGTGGACTGTTGCGCGTTATCACACTGCAATGCTTGTGCGTTTCTGGCGACGCCCAGGCAGCAGTGGGTATTCTGGCGAAGCCACGGAATGGTCCACACGAGTTTCTCACGTCGCCTTTCCTCTATGCCGCATTTCCGGGCAAGTATATAAATGCCTGGAACCCCCTTTCGGCCCCACACCCCCCAACTTAGTGTGCCAGGTAGCAAAAGCTGGAGCAGCAGTAGCACCAGTGCAAGAGTCTAAGAGATACATAAAAAAGCTTAGCTTTAATCAAGAAATCATGGCGCCATTACTACATACTGTTTTTTCTATGAGCTATTATATAAAAGACTGAATGAACCTACCTCTCGCCTCTTGTCACTGCTTTCATGGACAACAGGAAGTGGCACTAGCCTCTAGGACCTGGAAACAAGGCATCTTGTATTGGAAAGCGTCGTGTTTGTGAAAAGCTATAGAAAATAATAATGTTCCAGAAGAATGCTCACACAATACGCAACAGTCGCACCGGAACAGCGGTATAGATGCAATACCGGTGGCGTCTTCTAGATTTAAAAATATTGTTACAATCGTGGCAATCTTGTATCATTTAGGTATGTGCAACAAGCTGTAGTGGGACACGGGGTAATAGAGGGCGGCTGAGGTAGACGTTGGCCTAGTGATAGCGTAACCTCGGCTGGCGCTCAAGACCGTTGGTTACGTCGTGGCCCAATAAACCGCCTGTTCACTGAGAGTAACCCGTGGTGGAGGTGATGGGCACAAGACGTAGACGTACTAAGAAGCCACAACCGCTTGAATTTCGCTGGAGCTGCCATCTTGCCGGCCTCGCGCCTACAACATTCATCATGCCCCAGAGCAGAGGACGAGACCCAGCACCAGTTGCAACCGCGCAAACATCAACGCCAGCTGCACCCACACACCATAACATGGAACCACGCTCGTTTGCGGAAATATCGGGCCAAGACGTGGACGAGTGGCTTACGCATTATGATTAGATGAGCCAATATAACCACTTGAACTTGGTCAGGAAGCTTGACAACGTTGTCTTATTTGTGACAGATACAGCACTGATGTGGTTAGAGAATCACGAAGAGTCCTTACCAAGATGGAAACTATTTCTCGAGGAAATAGGGAAATGTTTTGGCGACTCTGATGCTAAATAGAAACGTGCGGAGAGAACACTTTCCCAAAGAGCTCAAACTCCGGGAGAGGCATGCACTACGTGTAAAGAGGAAGTACTGAAGCTGTGCGAGATCCTAAATCCGCTGATGTCTGAGGAAGACAAAGTCGGACGTCTTCCGAAAGGCATCGCAGGAGACGTCTACAATTTCCTGATAGTAAAGAAAACCTCAGCTCCGTCCAAGATGTCTTGCGTCGCTGCCGTACACTTGGAACTGATGAAGAGACGTCGTACTGTGCAAAATTTTGGACTGCCTGACAAACGTGACAACTGCCACCAGCGTCGATACGAGTCCCTTCACCAACCTCGCCTCTATTATCCTGGAAATGGTACGCGAAGAACTAGCGGCTACACAGTGAATTAGTGTGCAACACAGCTCAACCACCGGCTACCTACCTAGTATATCACTCCGCGCCCGCAGCACCATCCACTAGTTTTCCATCGTCTGTGTGTGTCACGGGCGTCGATGTGGCTGGAACTACATGGTCCCATCTCGAGATGTTTCCGTTAGAACAGCGATATCGACAACGCTTTTCCCTCAGCCGTGGTGCACAGTGGCGGACGGCTCCTGTTCAGCGTACTCAAGTGTCCAGTACGACGACATCTCTTGGCTGTACGCTGTAAGCGGCATTTCGTTGAGCGTCCTCTTTTCTTGTTCTACAACTGTGGTATCGAGGGCCACATTACCATGTACTACAACGTGGCCCCACAACGCCACCATCAGCCGAGCTACAACCCATCAAGAAAATCGGGCCACCAACGAGTTCCTCAGGACCTTTTAATAAAGTTCTTGTCAACTGTCAACCAACGAGTTGCCTGTGCGTACACATATCTAAGCGGTATGTCCAACGAGAACCCGGGAACACTGCGGAACCGTTCCCCTGCCTCCATTCAGAGCTTGACACCACCGCCTGCCCATCGCATAAGCCGGTCACCGTCTCCCGGGCACCGCTTCTCGTCGCCTTCGCCGAAAAACTAGTCAGGGCGGCCATTGTAGGTCAGGTCGCTGGACAGTCTTGCATTTTGACAGAAATACCTCCGCAAATTTACATGTTTAAAAATAAGGTATGTGTGCGTGCAGACGGCGTCTCAGCAAACAGTGACCGCTTCAGTAATGAGTCTCGCATTCAAAGGCCTGCTAGGACGAAAAGTGCTGTTTTCATGGGACCGTGGCGATATGTTTCGTGGAGTGAGTGGAGAACCATTGTACCCTGTACGTGGGTGCAGTGTAGAGGTTAGCTTGGGTAGTGAAACGTTTACTGCGGAGTAACAGCGGACATCGGACATCGGACATACACGTGACGCAGACATCGGACCGCGCGGACATCGCCACAGCGGACATCGACGTGACGTCACTCCACTAACCCCTTAAAACTAACCCGCCGAGGATGACGAGGCCGCCTTTGACGAAGAAAGGTCCTCCTATCGAAACGTTGGCCAGCCTTTCTGAGGCACCATGGCCAGCCTTTCTGAGGCACCTTATCCCTGTTTATAATCCTTATTCCTCGTGTGCTACTCCATTAGTCAGCCTTCATTTTTGATACTGCGGAGTTGGCACTTTTACCTCATGCTACGCATGACGTAATTCTCGGCCTTGATGTTTTGACGCTGTCTGTTGCCAATGTCGATTGCCGAACGGCAGAAATTACTGTAGATTCAAGCCTTCCGGCCGTATTTGTGGAACACCCGCCGTTTTACGAAACTGTCCTTCGTGTGTCCGCAGACACCGTTGTACCGCCGTTTCCTGCCAAATGTGATCCAGTTGACCCTTCCCCTGCAACCGACATAACATCTGACGCTACCGTAGAACCCGTTCACCTTAGTTGCATGAGAAGAATGTTCTAGTACCCTATGGTATGCTGTCGGTTACTGACGGGCGTACTGCCTTATGGACGATAACTTGCTCCCATGAACTTACTATACTACCGGAGGGTCTGAAAATTATGGCTATTCGTGAACATCAAATGTTGCCGCTCGCCATCATCAGATTCCGTCCATGGCATGCACCACGAACTCTCCCATAATGGCTATGATAAACGAATCGCTCAGTACTAGCCAACGTCAGGAAGTAGCAAAATTCTACGAAAACACTTCGCAGTGTTCGACTTTTCCCAGCGAGAGGCTCCACCATACTTTATGCCTTCTCGTGTGCAGCATCGCATAGACAAGATCTCAACAGCCCCTGCGACAGAAGCCTTCGTGTCACCTTCGGAGCGCAAGGGTAACAGCGTCCCCTGACATGCTAAAGAAAAACGTTATCCAAGAGTCGAGTAGTCCGTGGGCAGCCCCATAATTTTAGTGAAAAATAAAGATGGAACATGGTTATATTGCGTTGACTTCAGCCGCCTCAACGCCGTTAGCAAGACAGACATGTACCCTTTGCCACGGATTGATGATGCTATAGATTGCCTTTCTTCGGCCTCATACTTTTCGAGTGTAGACTTGCGGTCCGGATACTGGCAGATTCCGATGCACAAGTCAGACGAGGAAAAAACGGCACTCGTTACACCAGATGGACTTTTTGAATTTAATGTGATACCGTTCGGGACCGTGCGTGTTGCACAGCTGTAAATCTTGAGCGCTTCATGGACAACATTCTGGGTAATTTCAAGTGGGAAGTTTGAATGTGTAGTTTGAGGAGAACGTTTCGTGAACACTACGTGCTCCTCAATCTTGTGCTAGAGTGCCAAGACAAAGCATGATTGGGACTAAACTCCAAGAAATGACGCCTTGGAGAACGCCAAACAGTGGTTCTAGGCCACTTAGTGGACAAAGAGGGCCTTAAGACCTTATCCAGCGAAAACGGCTGCGGTCGAAGCTTTTAAGCAACCTCGCTCAGTAAAACAGCTGCGAAGCTTCTTGGGCCTTTGCTCATGCTTCCGTCGGTTTATTCCCGGATTCGCTCACATCCCGCATCCGCTGCCGCGTCTGCTTCAGAAAGGCGTTCACTTTGATGGGACCCCAGAATGTGCGTCTGTTTTTGGTGCAGTTCCGTTTGAGTCCCCTCTTGTTCTCAAACACTTCAATCCCTTGGCTCCCACAGAAATGCACACGGATGCTAGCGATATTGGTGTTGGCGATGTTCTTATTCAACGCTTCGACACCAAAGAACACGTCGTAGCGTACACGAGTCGCTCTCTAAGCAAGTCGGAGCGCAACAACACCGTCACACAACAGGAATGTCTCGCGGTGATTTTGCAGTCCAGCGCTTTCGGTCATACCTGTACGGACGCACCCTCACCATCCTCACATACTATCATTCTTTGTGCTGCCTCGTCCATCTGCGTGATCCATCTGGTAAGCTTGCACATTGGACACTCCGTCTACAGGAGTTCGACTTCACCGTTTCGTATAAAAGCGGTGGACGGCACACCGACGCAGACTTCCATTCGCAGGCTATCGCTTCCCACGACGGACTGTGACGTAGACTAGTTCCACCACTACATCGCATCCTTGAGCCAGCATTTCCTCATATAAATATCTTTAAAGCTGAGCAGCAAAATGACGACACTTTAGAGCAATTGCTCGATGCCAAAATCAACAGATCACCAGAACTGGGACAGCGTTCTACCTTTTGTTATGCATTTAACACCGCCCAGCACAAAGCTACCGGCTACAGTCCCGTCTTCTTTACACTCGACCGCCACGTCATACCCTAAACCTAGCGACAACTTTCTGTGGCAGTGCAGTCAAGGCTACGGAGCCGAATCGCACCTGCTTTGCTACGCCCCTGCATTTAGTTCTCTACCGAAATAATCTTTTACGCTATGCTGGTTAAATAAAAATGTTAGAATAACTTGACCTTTTTATTGCGATAGCAAATATACGGACCCTCCAAAGAGTATTTCTGCCGTCGGCGTTGTCGTCGCCGTGAGGTTCCGTATGACGTCAACGGCGATGAAATCGTCGCCGCGCTCCGGACGCTGTATGTGCGAGTGAAAGGGTGCGAGGGACGCGGCGCGCTTTCACGGGGAGCGAACGCGCGTCGGAGAGCAAACGCGCGTTCAGCGCCGTGCTCCCTGGAGGACT
Source organism: Dermacentor silvarum (assembly GCF_013339745.2). Lineage (NCBI taxonomy): Eukaryota > Metazoa > Arthropoda > Arachnida > Ixodida > Ixodidae > Dermacentor > Dermacentor silvarum. Next base: position 2,861,588 of record NC_051158.1, read on the forward strand.
GCAGAATTAAGCGTCTCTTTCCTCCTTTCTATAGAGCGAACGCAACTTTTTTCGTCGCGCGAAAGGCTGTGGGGGGACGGGAGGGAGCGAGGGGAGGCGACGTTTAGCTGCGGCACCAAATGCGTATTTATATAAAACGTTGTCGCAGTTTCACCTGAAAGGCGAAGCATCAATTGCGATAGCAAACTTGTAGAGAGCTGTACGGAGTAATGATAGTAGCTTTATCAGCTGTATAAACTTGGACATGCAGCAGCACAGGCAGCACGCAGAACTGTTGTCGACGCCGTCGGCGTTTTGCCCGCGTTCGCACAAAATGCGTGCGGCGTTGGTGAGTGTTGCCGGAGCCTCTGATATAAATAGGCACTTGGTGCCACAGCTAAACGTCGCCTCCCTTCCCTCCCCCTCCCCCCCCCCCCACGGCCTTTCGTGCGTCAGAAGAAGGCGCGTTTGCTCTACATATATGGTGATTGTAAAGGATGAAAGAGATGCCTACTTCTGCAGCCCTTAAGGGAGCACGGCGCAGAACGCGCGTTTGTTCTCCGCCGTGCGTTCACTCCCCGTGAAAGCGCGCGTCCCTCGCGCCCTATCACTCGCACATACAGCATTCGGCGGCGCGCGGCGGCGATTTCATCTCCATTGACGTCATACGGAACCTCACGGCGACGGCGACGGCGACGCCGACGGCAAAAATCTGCTTTGGAGTGTTTATATAATTGCTATCGCAATAAAACGTTGCAGCACGTCAACGTCGCTTGCCGATCATGCACGTCCACAGCGTTCCGTGGCGCCAGCCACCGTACATCCGTGGCAAGATTTGTCGAACGAAAAGCTTGGCACGCAGGCCAAGAATGTCGTGAGTAACGTTTACTCACAAGTATATATGTATGAGCATCGCGTCTGCGCAACGCACGCGTAATGCGCAGACGTGGGATTGTTCCCCACCTGCGGCAATTTGTTTTGTCGTCCAGTTTAATTTCCATTGCTTTACAATTTCTTTGTTTGAATTCATGAGTTCAAACAATTTCCTCTTTGTTTTCCTTGGTGTCTGTGTTTGTTATGTTCTTATGGTATGATAAATAAATATCGGACTCCTTGGTTCACTTTCTGCACGTTCATTACATGATGAGGGTCGGGAATCTCACAACATTGATGCCTTCAAGTAGCATATGTGGATTTATTTACCAGTTGCCTTCACCCAAAAAGATCACGTACTCGTAACGCATGCGGTAGAAAGGATGTTCCACATCCGCCGCCAAGGTTTGTGATTGGTGGCGCTGGCTAACACTCCCATGGTTAGTTTCCAGCTGCAAAAACATAAATTGCCCAGAAAGTGGATGGGAGAACTCTGGCGTGGTAGCTCAATTGGTAAGAACATCGCACGTGTAATGCGAAAACATGAGATCGTTCTCCACCTGCGGTAAGTTGTTTTTTCATTCACTTTAATTTTCATGAATTTATTATTTATTTACATAAATTATCAAGTACAACTAATTTCCCCTATGTTTACCTTGGTGTCCGTGTTCGCTGGCGTCTTATGGTATGATAAATAACAATCGGGACCCTCGGTTTCCCTTCTCCTCGTTCAGCATATATATATATATATATATATATATATATATATATATATATATATATATTTGTGTGTGTGTGTGTGTGTGTGTGTGTGTGTGTATGTGTGCGTGTGTGTTGTTCAGGGAGCTTCTGAACAACATAATGCTAAGGTATTTCGCTCGCAGTTACCCTATATCCGCACGGAAATGTTATTTTTCTAATCTCTCTGCAGACTTTCCTCTGGAGTATTTCTATCCCCCATCTAATTCTGGACGTTAGGTTTACAATTGAATGTTTTAGAGAAAGAAGAGGTTAACGTGGTATGTAAGGGTTAGTGCCAGCGCCATCTTAGCACCATATTGCGTAGAGTGCCATGCAGCCAGGTAGACATAAAAATACATTGCATGTGAGCAGGGTGCAGTGTACAGTTTTCCCCTCTCGTTTGGTGCCTGTTACAACATAGGCCAAACTGACCAGTGGGCCAAGGAAATAGCAAGACTGAAAGAGAACAATAATAATTCATGTGTGGTAACAGGACACGTTGCAGCACTTTGCCGTAGCTATAGTCGGAATGCTCGCTTTAACAGACGCGTGTCCTGAGCAATTATGATGTAGAAGTAAGAAGCAAGAAGTATTATACGTAGAAATGACATTGGCTTTGTCAGCATGCTGTGTCAGCACGCCCTTTCAAATGCAGAAATGAAATATACTTCTCCCGTGTCTGAGATCAATGCCATTTAGGTGCTCCAGTTTAGTTTTCCAGTTTTTCCTAAATTTTTAGTTTAGTTTGCATCGTTATTCCTTGAACAAAGCTTAGTTGTTAGCGAGCAGTGTACTTGTTTTTCCCAGTGTCGTCCTTGTGTAAGAATGTGGTGGCCGAACCTGTCGTTACGCAATCACCTGAATAGCAATAAAAGCATAACAATTGCCCAGGCAGCATCCGCAAATGCATCGTAGGTTCCGCATCCTTGGTTTTAATTCCCTTGACTTTCCGGCATAGCTGCGGTGAAACGCGTTACTAAAGTCATCAATTTTTTTAACCATGTTCGTTTGAAGGAGTGACAGCACTCAACTGTTTACGCGCAATAAGGGCCATGCACTATGCCGTAAAATACTAACACGACCATGTAACTTCCACGGACATCTGTTTCCATATCACCAGAATAATGGAGGAATGCATTCTCAATGAGAATGCAATTAGCACAGCAGCGACTGTGTAGGGGACCGCAAATTGCTCTGGTGCTTTTGTTGCAAAGGAAAAAAATACGACGATAGTATTGTTGAATCACGCATCCCAATTATTCTCTTGCTTCAAATTTTCTGTGATAACTGCGGTAATCATTTTTTTTTACTTTCAAAGATAGGCTCGGCAGCAATGCACCACCATCTGATCAGCAGTCCCTGCAGTGTCTTAGGCGCTGGTATAATACGGGTATTGCACTTATATTGATACATGCATATTGCGTGTTTCTTATGGACGATGCGCGCGGGCGCCCAGACGAAGAAGACGAATTGCGTTTGGCTCTCGAGCTGTCGGCTGAACTGGCCAGCGCTGCCGCTATCCTGTCTAAATATATTTTGTAAATAGTCTCCAGTACTCAATCCTTCGTCGCGTAACATTTTGGTGGAGCGTGCCGTTCCCCGTCCTCGCCACGGAGCTCCGCAGCGGCCGCACCGTCCAGCTTTCCACCATGGCTCCCGCTGACGAGACCTCGTCTGCTCCTACTACTCCGACTCCAACCACAACGTACGTCACGGTTGCCACTCCCCGCGATCCTGGCATATTCTCCGGTCAAGATAATGTCGACGTTGATGACTGGCTCGGCATGTATGAGCTTGTTTGCCGCAACAACCACTGGGACCCTACCATAATGCTCGCGAACGTCCTCTTCTACTTGGACGGAACACCTCGTGTCTGGTTCCGGACACACGAGGAGGAGATCTCTAGCTGGGATGCTTTCAAGGAGAAGCTCCGCGACCTTTTTGGCAATCCGACCGGTCGGCAGCTGGCTGCAAAGAAAGAGCTTGCTACTCGAGTGCAGTCTTCTACTGAATCGTATGTCTCGTACATACAGGACGTGCTCGCTCTTTGCCGAAAAGTCTACGCGAACATGGTCGAAGTTGACAAGGTAGGCCACGTTCTCAAAGGGATCGCGGACGATGCGTTCAACTTGTTGATATTCAACAATGTGTCCACCATCGACGTCATTATCAAGGAATGCCGCCGCTTTGAGCTCGCCAAAAGCCGCCGCGTCATTCCGCAGTTCTCCCGGCTCCCTAACACGGCTGCGACGTCCTCCTGCGTCGCCATTACCGCTTCACCCCCGTCCAATGAGACCGTCACACGTATTGTTCGCCGCGAGCTCGAGGCTGTAAGTCCTGCCCCGTTCCATCCACGCCCAGTTGACCCCACCTTTGACCAACCAGCCCCGGCGATCTCCCTCATTCAGGAAGTTGTGCGGCAAGAATTTGCCAACCTCGGTTTTCCTGCTGCCTGCTCCGTCTCGCGACCTGACGCCCGACTGGTGCCGACAGCTGCGCCTAGCACCAATCTGTATTCCCCTCCCAGTTACGCGAACTGTTACGCGAACGAAGGATTGAGTACTGGAGACTATTTACACAATATATTTACACAGGATAGCTGCAGCGCTGGCCAGTTCAGCGACAGCTCGAGAGCCAAACGCAATTCGTCTTCTTCGTCTGGGCGCCCGCGCGCATCGTCCATAAGAAACACGCAATATGCATGTATCATTATCCCCGGCGGCAGAAGCACCGTCCCGGTGCATCTAAATGTCAGAGGGTACAGGAGGGTAATATGGTTTTAGGCGTGCGACATGCACAACGTCAGTGGAAGTCGGGGCAGATGGGGCACTGGTACTGACTGGGGCGATTTCATACGTAACTGGAGTCACGGCACGCAGCACTCGATATGGGCCTGTGTACCGAGACAATATAATACTGTGGCAAATTTTCATGGTTGCCAGAGCCTGCTTTTCACACGTGGACATCACATATTTATCCAATCAAGAAGGGCATGTTCTTACCATTGAATACGTAACGATGTGTTGATGAAGGTGGTCGACGAGTAGTAGTAGGAGGCCGATACACGAAAACTCTTTCTTCAACTTGTACACGATGTTTTTCTGCAAGAAAAGATGAACGACCTTCTCCTTGCATCGTGGACAAAAGGAACACTAATGTGGCGTAAACTACCAAAATCTTCCAACTGGAAACGTTCGCCATAGCAGCTGCGCAGATGAGTCCGCATGTTAGGACCAGGCATGCACGGTTTATATGCGTTCTACGACGCAACGTATGGACTGAGACAAAAATATTCTGATTTCATTTCCAATTTATTTCAGCTACATCAACGCCATCCTATGTGCAAGTCTTAACGGGAACAATATTCCTATCCATAACTTGGGACAGCGAGGTAATATCTATTTTCAATTGAAATTTAGAATTGAAATCTTTGCCAGAGGGAAAAATGATCAAGTAAGAAACATATGTTTGAAATGAAACGACCTAAAAGAATGGGCACCATTTATATCATTTGTATTGTCTGCCTCCCAACGTTAGCCAGAGCTTTTAGTAGAACACATAACCAAAAATTTTTAAAGTACGTGTTTTAGTGTATACGCTCAACCGGAGAATCACAGGCAGAACTTGTAAGTCGAGAAAAAAGAAAGTTTGGCTTTCAGGCGCTTGTTGCCATGCAACTCCATGTTCACACGTCTGCCACAAATGTTTTGAATTTTCATGCGAATTACGAAACATGAAGGGTACAGCCGTGAGCAAAATGTACGGTCTGCCGTAATATTGCGCAGCCGCGCCCGTCGACACATGGATGCAGCTGGCCCCTAGACACGCCTAACTCGCCACGTTCGTGCGACTCCGTGTACGTCGCATTGTTGAGGAGTGTTTAAACTAAATGGGAACAATGGCCACCAATTATGCCCGCGGCAAAGAATGTAATATTTCTTATTTGCTGAAAGGCATGGCTCGAACAGTTTGTAGAGGGCCGAAGTTTGCGAAAGTCAAGGAGCGCGAATAAGAAGAAATCACACTACAGGGTTCGTCGCCTTTCTTTCCTCTCTCCTCCCAGCCATCGACTTTAGAGAATTGTGTCCCAAGGTTGCAAGTGTGTCGCCGCACACAGCATAGAAGATGTAAATGTAACATGTTTCGTGAGAAAGAGCGCGAATGCCGGGATCACAGTGGCAGCAGAAGTGAAAGACGTGAAAAACCACCTCAATACGACCGTTGATGTGCATTGACAGCATCTTTTCACGTTTGTAGAAAACTGAACAAGGGCCACCGTAATATGTAGCCAGTGTCAGTCTTGTCCCATTTTTTGGACGAAGACGTCGGTGTAAGTGGCAAGGTCTTCAGGTGGGTAGACGGCAAGTGAGAAAGGGTCGATCGCAGCAGCTGATACAGTCATCATCATCATCAGCCTATATTTATGTCCACTACAGGACGAAGGCCTCTCCCTGCGATTTCCAATTACCCCTGTCTTGCGCTGACTCCAACTTGCACCTACAAATTTCCTAGCTTCATCACCCCACCTAGTCTGTCGTCCTCGACTGCGCTTCCGTTCTCTTGGTATCCATTCTGTAACTCTAATGGTCCACTGATTATCCATTCTATGCATTACATGGCCTGCCTAGTTCAATGTTTTCCTCCTAATGTCAACTAGAATATCGGCTATCCCCGTTTGCTCTCTGATCCACACCGCTCTCTTCCCGTCTCTTAACATTAGGCCTAACATTTTTCGTTCTATCGCTTTTTGTGCGGTCCTTGACTTGTTCTGGGGCTTCTTCGTTAACCTCTAAGTTTCTGCCTCATATGTTAGCACCGGTAGAATTGTACACCTTTATTCTCTACGACAGTGGTAAGTTCCCAGTCACGATTTGGTAATGTCTGCCGTATACACTCCAGCCCATTTTTATTCTTCTGTAAATTTATTTCTCATGATCAGGGTCCCCTGTGGGTAATTGACCTAGATAAACATACTCCTTTACAGACTCTAGATGCTGACTGGCTAACTATGTTGTACAGTATTGTATTTATTTTGTGAGCACTGCTCTAGTAATCTCCATAATGCCCGAGGAACTTATATTTAACTGTGTAAACAAGACGAAGACTACATGGCTCGTATTATCGACAACGGTTCGTATTATCGCTAGCACAATCATACTTGCGTGGTAGCGGCAGCTGGGGCAGAACGTAAAATAGCCGCAAGTGAATTGCAGATACATGTTTTCCACAAAAAGTGATTAGAAAGGACAAACACACTCCTTGGGTCTTGATGGCGAACCCACGCCGTCAAGCGTGGGTCTCTCTTATGAGGTAATGTGATGATAAACACTCGCACGTCCGGGCAGCGTCTGCTGACTGTTTACGGTGGTACCAATGATTGCATTTGGGAATTTCCGCAGTATGTTTCGCGCAACCGGTACCAAACATCAACTATAGAGTGCTATACGCATCGCGAATGAGGTAAACAGCATATTGTCTGCAGCCGTCTTGATTTAACTAAGCTATATTTTTAAGTACACTTCAACCGCTAGGTAATTACGTTCACTTTACGAATACAGGCTTTTCCGCCACTAGAAATTACGTACAAGAAAACAGGACAACCCTTTGCAAAACATAGCCAATCTTAAGATCAACGCAGTTGCATATAACACGTAATCCGGAACAGTGGGAGGTAGCACGAAATCGTTCTAACTATATGGTAAACAGATTCTCCGATACCAGCTACCCCCCGCAGGGGCGTCTACGTCAGTGGGGGTTTGGTGTGTTGTAACACCACGGACCCGAGCACATGGGGGTTGGACCCTCCCGCGCCTAACCGTGCGCGGCTTAGCCGTGTCCGGGGAAAGGGGGATCCTGGGGGTTGAGCCGATGCCGGGAGTTTGGACCTCTGTGGCCCCCCGGCGGAGGCAACACATTTCTTTGGCCTCCGCTTCACGTAGACGGCACCCCCGGACTGACCCTCCCAGGGGAAATCGGCAGTCACCTTTTCATAACCTCTTCCTCCACGCGTCTTTTTATTTACTCTCCTCTTTTATATCTGTCCTGTCTTCTTCTATCTTCTATTCACATCTAATTTTCGCAGGTGGCAAGGGTTAACCTTGTGTGGCTAACCTGTCTTGGTTACGTCGGATTAGGTTATAGTCGCGGTGTACAGCTGGCGTGGGTAGACTTGCTTGCAAGTACCTGTCCCGTCCCCTCGTTGGGCTCCATGGTGGGTGGCTGGCACCGTGGCCGAACAACACAACTTTTATATGGCCCCTCCTTTCCTCCAAAAGTATCGCCCCTCTAACAAAAGAGGGTGGAACGAAGCAGTTGAATTTTTCGAGAAAAGAAAAGTGAACTTCCCAAAATACCATGTAGTGCATAGTAAGGCAGAAGAAAAGCCAGCAAGAATCTTGTCACCATTCACAGTATCTAAGTCCTTGACAGAAGCCCTAGGCCCTAGCTACAAGCTTTCCAAAATGTCCAGTGGCGATTTGCTGCTAGAACTCCGAGACAATGTCCAATACTCAAAGCTGACAAACATTGTGTCCATTGGGGACATTCCTGTCTCCGTCACATCGCACCGATCCCTCAACACTGTCCGCGGTATAATATCAGAAATCGACTTCGTACACCTAACAGAAAAAGAAATGCTCGAAGGGCTCACCGACCAAGATGTCATAGACGTTCAGCGAATCAAAATCCGGAAGGACAACAAGGAAATAGACACAAAACACCTAATCCTCACGTTCAACAGTCACACGCTCCCTGAATCAATAGAAGTCGGCTACTTAAAAATATATGTAAGACCCTACATCCCCAACCCCCGCAGATGCTCCAATTCTCAGAGGTTCGGCCATGGCTCGCAGAGTTGCCGGGGACACAAAACTTGAGCGAAATGCAGAGAAAGAAGACGAAGTTTCGGCAGAACGCGCTCATTCATATGGGCTCCGCCGACTATCAACGTTTTAGTCGAAAGCTCGCCAAGTACACCTGCCTCGAGTATCCGATCGGATTCCACTCGACGAAAGCTGCGTTTCAAGGCCAAGTTCAAGTCCGTGAGTGAATATTTCGTCATCCCACGTGACTTTGAAAATTCGAAGCGGCGGAAGCCCCGTTGGGCCTGGATAAGCTTAGCGCGTGAGCGACCGCCTCCCCACTTCTTAATACCCGGATCGCCCCTCCCGAGCGTAGGAGATGGCTTCATAAGAAGACATGGATCTCCAAATAACCCCTCCGCATCCGAATAGCAACGCGGACGAAAAAGGGGACACAAGACTGATTTCCGAAGCGGGGACTGGCAAAAGCCAGGGGATCGCCGCCCACAACAAGGCGACGGACGGCTGGCAGTTAGTTCTATCACGGCGACAGCGAGAGGCTGCCAAGCACAATGACAAATAAAAGGCTTCCAACAAGAATAACTTTAACGGAGGGCCATCACCTGGCGGCGCGAAACGAGACGGGCAAAACAGCGAGACGGGCATTGGTCGTCGCAAAATGCCCGGCGAAGGGGAAGCCTCTACCACCATTACCGCAGAATGACATCAAAATAATACTGAAACCCCACAAACGACTAATGCTCAAGGAATACCTGAAAACAGAAATACCACAAGCGATTATTCGCTCTACCAGGACGATAATCCCAGGAAGCGGACCGAACCACCGAAAAAATTCCGGTGAGGACTTCATACTGCGAATCCGAGAGGGGACAAATATCATCATCGTCTCCACACCGTCAATGGAGGTGGCGGACGTCATTCGTCGAATAACATACATGGAGCTGCGAGGCAAGCAACACCCCTTCAATGTGTACGTATCAGATCCAGATGATAGCGATGACAGCTTATGTTTGTCTACGTTGTACACCTATCACAAAACAAGACGTGTTTTCTTGATGCGTTGTTGTGTGCCATTTGTCATTACCTGAGAGAAGTTTTGGACTGTCATTGTGTCGCGCTGCGTAGCATGTCGTGGAAGAAGTGCTGAACTTTAACAATACTCGTATTTTAGGGCTTTACTTTCCACACCCAAATCTGATTTTGATAAATGCTTTCGAAATCAATGCTTTCGAATTCACAACTCATAAGAAGTGCTTAGATGTCCTCTAATTTTTCAATGAGATAATATAGAAAAGATTGAGTCAACCTACCTCTTGCCTTCTTGCATTACTTATATAGACATCAAGTAGTGCCTCTAGCCTTTACCACCTAAAAACAAGGCATCGTATATTAGAAATCATCATTTGGGGATAGCTAGAGGAACTAATAATGTGGCGAAACAATGCTGGGCACATTACAGAATAGCCGCACTGCAACAGCCGCATCGCCACAACACCGGCAGTGCTTTATACATTTAAGAATAAGTACAAAATTTGCATGCGATAATGTGATGTCGGGAGTCGTGTATAAAATAGCCCGAACTTTAAAACATATTAAAGGAATGTACAACATTTGGGAAAAATCACATTCCAATGGTAATTATGTGCTTGAGGGGTGTAGTGGGATTAAGAAGAGGGGTGTTTGATGCTTCCAAAGATTCCGGCTTCAGCTTAATGCATTCCGCAGAAAGCAAGGACCAGTTACAATATTATCATTTGCATGAGAATTTCAAAGATTCAAGGGCATAACTTAAAAGACTCCACTAACGCACATAATTTATCTCCCAAGCCTTCCCAAGCCTTCCAAGTCGAAGCCGCTCTCCAGGAAGCTGTCGACACTACAGAGCGCTGTCTAACGGACACGGGACTCCGGTGCTCCCCAAAGAAATCGGAACTCCTTCTCTACAGCCCCACTAGAAAGGGCCGCAAGCCACAGAACAGGAAACCTCCCCACCGAAATCGACATTAATCTCTGCATCAAGTGCGGAGATCCGATTCCAAAAGTCGCGTCCATTAGAATCTTCGGAATGACACTCGAAGGGGCGGGCACAAATAGCATCACCATTCACAAACTAGGAAAGAAGACGGATAGCGTCATAGGTCTAATCAAGCGGGTAGCTAACAGAAGGAGAGGCCTGAGTGAAGAGAATCTGATAAGGCTAATCCACGCTTTCTTGTTATGCCATTTCACGTACGTAGCGGCCATGCACGTCTGGAAGAGGGCCGAGCGAGACAAGCTAAATGCCATGATAAGGAGGGGGATCAAGAGCGCGCTCGGGCTACCAAACTACACACTCACCGACCGACTTCTGCAGTTGGGCATTCATAATACACTGGAAGAAATTGCAGACGCACAAGAAAGGGCACAGATTCTCAGACTCTCCGGCACCATGGCGGGCAGACGACTCCTAACAGAGATGTGCGTCCCCCCGGCTAAAGTCAAAGACTCCTACCAGGGCCTTCCGAAAGAGCAGAAAGACCACATCATGATATCCCCCGCCACGCGCAATATGCATCCCCAGCGCAACGTGGAAAGAAGGAAGGCCAGGGCTGTGGCGCTCTTACGCCGGGTGACAGAACTCCCTGGCGGCAGCTGCTTCGTTGACGCGGCCCAATATGGCAACAGCAAAAATTTCACAGTGGTGTCCATCAACCACAAGGGTTCGACCATTAACGCAGCTTCGGTACGAAGCACGTCGTCATGTGCGGCCGAGCAAGTGGCCATTGCCTTGGCCCTCCTGGACGAGAAACATGCCAACATCACCGGTGCAGGTTAGCGAATACAAGCTCCGCTTGAAAAATTCAGAGCCGTTCCACTATACTAAGATGGAAGATAGCGAAGCTGTGACTTTGGTAGGTCTGTTGTAGTGAATATTGCGCCCACGATGAGAATGGGCATATCGTTGTTCGGCATCACCAAACCAAACATGACTATCTTGAACTTTGCGGCTGTGAAACTCGCGTTGAAACCTGGCCGTCGCACAGGGGAAGTTGGCGCTAGCGTTTCGGAGGCGTGGATCACCGTTGTAGTGTTCCTAGATGATGAGGTAAAACCTTGACTTTGATAATGTAAACCGGGTGTTTTAAAATCAGACGTGAGTGACCATTTTCGTATTTTTTGTTTCCTACCTGGGAATCAATCACCTCGTTCAAAAGAAGAACACTTGGAAAGAATTTACTCCGAACGTAACATTGCACAGTTTGCTGATCTTGTGTCGAATTTTAACTGGACTGCTGTAATGAAAGAGATTGATTCTAATATGTGCTATAACATCTTCATATCTTCATTCATGTCCCTATATAACCAGTGTTTTCCACTGAAGCCTCGGAAAAAACACAGAAAACTGCGGAAACCGTGGATAACTACTGAACTATACGAAAGGATTAAATTTCGTGAACGCCTCTTCAAACAGTTCTTAAACACAAAAGATGAATGTGATCTTCGTGAATATAAAACGACGCGAAATAAACTGAACAAGGACATCAAAAGATCTAAAAGTGAATGCTATATAAATAAATTTCTTAGTTCTGCCAACAATTCCAGAGTCTTGTGGGAGACTTTCAAGGAAATAGTAAACAAAAAACCAATGACCAGAAAGTTTCTTTTTGAGAAACCAGGTGTCACTGAGACACCAGGTTTCTGAAACACCAGAACAAACACTTTCTCAAAGTGGGCTCCTCGTCCGATGTCCCGCCTGACATACCGTGTGACATACATCGCAGTGAACTGTCCCTCAACAGTCTTCTTATCCCCAACAGACAACATGAAGTGCAGAGCGTAATTATGTCTATGAAAGATAATTCCGTCTGTGGCCCCGACGAAGTTAAACCAAAACCATTAAAAGAAGTCAGTGGAGTAGTTGCAGTCCCACTGGCACACATTTGCAACATTATTATGACAACAGGCGAGTTTCCACACAATATGAAGCAAGCAAGAGTTTCTGCCCTTCATAAAGGAGGATGCTTTGACGACTTAAACAACTATAGGCCGATTTCTATCCTCTCTATATTTTCAAAAATAGCAGAACACATCATTAACAAATAACACATCATTAACAAAAGAATAACAGGTTTTTTTTAAATACTCACAACATAATCACGAAGGAGCAATACGGCTTTTGTAAAAATAAATCGGTGGAAACAGCCATTTTTGGAATTAAAGAAGAAATTCTCGGAAACATTGAAAATAAACTGTACACAATAGGTATTTTTTTAGACTTTCAAAAGGCGTTTGACTGCGTGCAACATGAACTCCTCTTGCGTAAATCACCCTTTTACGGTATCCGAGGTATAGCACTTCATCTAATTCAAAGCTATTTAACTTCTAGGTCACAGTTCACAGTAATAAACAAAGTCGAATCGGAGATGGAAACTATTAAATATGGGGTACCCCAGGGATCTATTCTCGGACTTGTGCTATTTGTACTATATGTAAATGATATTGTAAATATTGAAGGTCGTAAAAAGATGGTGCTTTACGCAGATGACACAAATGTATTTTTCTCAGGAGTTAACGCACATGAAATATGCGCTGAAGCAAATAAATGGCTTATGAATCTAAATAAGTGGTTAACATCAAATAGAATGCAACTAAATAAAGAAAAAAACTAAGTATTTAATGTTTAGGTCGAAAGGAATAACAAATGTACCAGCCTTACCTTTGGAATTTCAAGGATTGCCTATACAACACACATCTACGATCCGATTTTTAGGTGTCGTATTCCAAGAAAATTTATCATGGTCCCCTCAAGTGGATGCGTTTAGAATCGACGTGTCTCGAGTCATTAGAATGTTAAATAAACTACGATCACTCCTCCCGCCTGAAGCAAAACGCAAAATCTACTATGCACTTGTGCACTCTCGTCTGAGTTTCTGCTCCTTGGTATGGTCAACAACAACCGAGACAAACCTTAATTATCTTTTATCGTTGCAAAAGCGAGCTATACGAGCAATTGGAAACGTCCCCTACACTGAAAGCACTGCATCGTACTTTACCAGATATAGCATACTTCAGATAAAACAATTGTTAAAACAAAAACTATCTCTGGAAGCCCTATGTCAATACCGAGAAAACACAATGAATTTTCAAGAAACCTATCAAGTTAAGGAGTCCCCTTATGAACTACGACAGAAATCAATAGTTGAGACAAGATCACGCACAAATTAAAGTTTACAGAGGTTATCGTCCCTAATACCATAAATCCTCAATAAGTATCCTGACATATTAAATCTAATTAATTCTAGAGTTTCTCCAATTCAACTCAAGAAGCAAGTTAAAGCCCTATTACTATTTGAGCAAGTGTGAGATTTTAGCCCCTGAGCCAGTTCTCGGTATTAATCTTGTGTATTATGTTGTATTGCATTGTGTATTATGTAGATTTATTTCATTATGTGTGTGCATATGTATTAGGTTTTGATTCTCGTTCCAAAAAGGAACTTCATATTTCATTGTATTTGCATTGATGTTATTGCATCTGGGTCGCCCTATGATGTGTAATCTAAATAATATTGTTGATGTGCAATCTATGATGTGTAATGTAAATAAGATTTGCTGCTTACGCTGTCAGGGTGGCAAAACCTAGTCAGGCTCTCCCCGGGCCTTTTGTTGTGCCTCCTGAGCCAATTTGTACGAAATTTTCACGAATAAAAGAGAAAGAAAGAAAGAAGGCAAGGCGACGCTGGCGTTTGGCCTCAACATCGCGCTCCCACAACTCGCGGTCGGCAGCTCTTCACTGATGTTTGGCCTCAACATCAAGCTCCCTCAACTTGGAGTCCGTGGCTCTTCGCTGACGTTTCGCTTTTTTAGATACTACCTGAAATCATTGTAGAAACGCCCTGTGTATATACTGAGTGTTACAAATTAAGCTTTACGGAATTTTTAAAAATTGCCTGTGGCCGGTTGCATAATTCTTATCGTTGAGTTGGGTTATTCAATGAGGCGGACACCAGTAGCACGAGAAATCGAAATGCATATTCAACTAATTAACAAAAATTCACTAATAGACTTCTTAGTTAATTACTTTACGACACATATTGCCATTCACGAATTGTAGCTGGTGAGCTTGTCATGCGTATGCACTTGAAATGAATTTTCAGAATGACATCAGTTTGGAGATACGCGACACCAAACTCGCTGTAAAAATGCACTGTTGTTCCACTTATATTTTTACCAAGATGCTGTTTTATACATTGGATATGAGCACAAAGGTAACTGGAACACCCATGGATTTCGTCCCATACTTTGGGAAATAATATCTCGAAACTAGTATCATCCTGGAAATTCATTTCTAGTCGATGCGTCTTGCAAACTCGCTGGCTAGAATTCGGAAATGGAAATATATTTCGTAAAGTAATCAACTGAGAAGTTCGTTTGTCAATTTTTGTTACTTATATGAATATGTGTTTCGAGTTCCCGTGCTACTAAAGTCGGCCTCATCGAATAACCCACCTCAACGATAAGAATATTGCTACCTGCCACAGGAAATTTTTCAAAATTCCATAAAGCTTAATTTTGAACACCCTGTATATAGCAACTTACAGTGGTCTGATGGTAGCTGAAACTGGCGTGTGTCGAAGGAGCTCCTGAACAACACATTCCAATGTGGCGAACGCGGTTTGAATCACGGATCCGAGGTGCGTGAGTGAGTGAAACAACTTTATTCGGTTCATAATATACGCGAGTAGAGGTGCCCTATCGATGAGATTCGACGTAATGCTAAAGCATTTCTCTCGCAGTTACCCTTTATCGACACAAAATTCTTTATTTTTTTCCAATCATTCTACACACTCTCCCCGGGAATATTTCAATACCCCATCTGATTTCCGATATTAAGTACTGTTGAAAAGTTTATATAAAGACCAGGTGCACGTGGGATGTGAGTTCCCGTGCTAGCGCCAACTTAGTACGAAACAGTGTCGAGTACCAGGCAGCCAGTTAGACATAAATATCCACCGAGTGGGAGCAAGGTGCAGTGTACAGCTTTCCCCTGCCGTTTGGTGCCTGTTACAACTGAGGCCAAACTGGTCAGTGTACCAAGGAAAGAGCGAGACGGAAAGCGAACAATAGGAATACTTGTCTGGGAACAGGACACGTGGCAGCACTTACGGTCGCAATGCTCGCTGTAACAGATGCATGCCCTGATCAAGAAGTATGACACAAAGCGATGCGTAGGAAAGACATTGGCTTTGCGAGCATGCCGTATCAGCACGTCCTATCAAATTAAGAAATGAAATATACTTCTCCGATAGCAATGTCATTTAGGTGCTCTAGTTTTAGTTTTCCTGTCTTTTCTAAATTTTGGGTTTAATCTGCATCGCTATTCCTTGAACAAAGCTCAGTTGCTAGCGAGCAGTGATCTCTCTAGAGAGTTTCACCTGATAGGTTATCTATTTATGTGTGTTACAGACACACATAAATAGATAATTTATATATCTACTTATCTATTTATGTGTGTTACAGACACACATAAATTGATAAGTAGATATATAGATTGACTGTGACAGCCCCTACCCACTGACAAGCGCGTACAGAACCCTAAGAATGATAATTGTTTATACAATGAAGCTCGGCAGGCCATGTAATGGGCGAAGCAGATAACAGGTGGTATATAAGATGTTACGGATTGGGTGCCCATTGAAAGAAAGAGCGATCGACGACGGCAGGTAATTGGGTGGTGGGATGAAATTAGGTAATTCAAAAGCACAACAGGGCTAAATAAATATGAATGAGGGAGACCTCTGTCATTAAGTGGACATAAACCTTTTATGATCATGAAGTTGAAGGATATGAACAGAGCAGTGTGAAAGCTAAGCCGTCTTTGTCGATATAAGGTGCATAGTGTCGAATGAAGTTGCTGCATCTCCAGACGTAAAGGAGCCCACATTGGTAAGTCCTCTATTTATCTTGCCGACTGTGAATATTTTTCGAAGCTCGTTTTGTGGTAGCACTTCATTCAGTGCTTATTTTCAGGAGCTTTTGGCGCGTCTTTAGGGCAGATTAGTGCTATGGAGGGTCTACCTTTGGGGTAAGTGCGAGGACGCTTGTGTAACTACATTCCAGTGCGATTCTGCATTTTGAGAAAGTGTTTCCTACAAACGGCATTCTCATTCAATAACTGAGTAGTCTCTAGTTTCCTCAATTTTATTGCGACATCAATTGCATTAACACCCCAGGCAAGTGTTTGCTGTCAACGTCCAGGTTCCTATAAGGTTCCGTATAAACTTCAATTGCGAAATTATCGCTCCCTACGCCCATTTGCGGTCGGTGCGAGGGTAGCTTGCGGGGATGAGACGAGAAAAATTGTGGCTTGATGGGCGCCGCCCTCCCGTGGGGCCAATTCCAGAGGTCACTTCATGAAACGGTCTCTAATTTGGCGATGGGGAGCTGAGGTGAGCCCGCCGTAACTTGTTCAAAAGCGCACGTGAGGGTAGAGTACAGGTGAGACTGGGTCTCCTGCTTTACCGTGGCCGCAGCTGCGTATGGCTGTCCGCACGGCTGAGTGCATAAGATGGCAGTGCACCGTATCTTGGGAGTATCATGCGGTGATTTCAAAGCTGGGGTGTGCCGAGATGGCTAGTCGCTTCACGTGCACACGTTGTGTTGGAAGTTGCATAATGTCAAATGTCTGGCGTGCGTGAAAGCGAATACAAGCCCAAATTGTTCATTTACCGACGCCAACAATTTTCGCGCCACCGTTATGACCACTTATTTTTGAGGCCATCATGTTCTTATTCTGCGTGGTGCCGACACTTTGCTTGTTATTTAATCAAGAAGGGAATATTTTGTGCTTTTTATGCAACTCTGAAAGGTACGAGCATCCCGTGTAGTTGTCAAATAATTTGCTCTCAATATGCTTACTTGCTCGTTCAGGTCACTACGACCCTTTGCCGCATATTACACGTGTGGAACAAATATCAAAACAAATAAGAATAAATGATATATTTAAGAGTCTTTTACCTTACGCCATTAAGCAGTTGTGCTGTAAATTAAGATAGCCATGTCCAACAATCACGTATGACGCACGGTAATAAATTAAATTTTATTTTGGTGGTTTCTATCCTGACAGATATTGAGATTCGATTTTTAGGCATACCGTGGTGGTGAACTGAGTAACAATTTCGACCACCTGGGGTTCTAATAGCGTACCAGTGTTTAGATATACTTTCGTTTCGGAATTTTCCTGCCCCCAAACCAACCGGGAACCGTAATTGAGTCGGTGACCCAGAACTGAACAGAACAACGCCACAGCCAATGAGCCTGATCACAGAGAAGACTGTCCGGTTGTGATTTGTGGCTGTACACTAGAGTATGGTTAGCTGAGACAGATACTCCACCGCACGCATTGTTTCGAACAGCTCACTTAGGGTCGCTGATGATGGTTGTAGCTTCGGTCGTATACCTAAAACTAGGGCGGTGGCTGTCTGCTTAGTTACTTCCCCGTTCGCTATAGTAACATTTCGATTCGATGAAAGGCGCGGGTGGAGGACATTGTATAGTGCCGAAGTTCCTTGGTCAAGGCAAATGAAGAAGATGAGGGCACCACTGTAGGGTTCTCATCCCTTTCGTTTCGTTTTCAACCGTAGTATTTACGGAAGTGTCGCTATAGGTATACCAAAAGGGACACCCTAGCATATGTCCACGTAACATGCCCCGTAACAAAGCGCCCGAGGGCCGCGATATGTGGGGCGGAATAATTGTAAGTCGGTTGCAATAAAACGTCAGTATCAGGTGTAAAGGCACGCTTGGCGCCATTCAGCAAATGAGCTATATTACGTTCGTAAACATGGATTGACAGTGACCTTTCACTTTGTTTGAGAACTCAAAAGGGGCCCTCGTATTGTGTTGCAAGCGTCAATGGTGGGCCCTCTTCTTGGACAAAATCGTCGATCAACGTGGCAACTTCTTTGCTTGCTAAGTAGGAGGCATCTCGAGAAGGGTCCATCGAAGTTGCTAAAACAGTATAATAATTATAGCCTGAGCGCCGCTCGACTAATACCTATAGCGCCGAAGAAATTTTATTCAATCTGGAGAAGACGACGAAGACTGAATTTTGAAGGGTACATGTCTGTCACATATTAGTTGCTGGCATGACGCTTTCTTTAGCCCGAATGCTGGTGATATTCCTCCCTGGAATGTGAAGGGGCCACTGCAGACCAGTAATTAGCGGTGTTCAGCAGCAGCAGCAGCCACTTTAGACCATAAACCTGCACCGAGATTGTGCAGCGCAGCATTATATTCCGGGAGCGAGTGGTGCAGTATCCGTAGATGCGTTACCATCCAGTTTCGCAACAATGCATATGCCGGCCCCATTCTATTTCTATTTTTATACGCTGCACGCTTTGTCCTTCCTCCTGAGGAGAATTCAAGGTTCTACGATGCTGCACACATGTTGTCGCATCAGTTGTGTGACATAATGTGACAATACGTACAAAATACCATTGGCTAGTTGGCACATGGTGTCTAAAGAAAACCTGTATGAACTTTGTCCGTACATATGGGCACAATTTTCATCTATACAAATGGGGACAACTACATAAGGGGACATATGGGCACCGTTTGCAATCAATAACAAAGGAAGTATAGGGAGGCGCCATCCGGAGAAATTGCTAGCGACACTTTTTTTTGTGTTTGAATGCACTATTCCTGCCTCTCCCTGTCTTACTATAAATGTATAACTATAGAGGTACTGAATATCTTATAGTTTGTCTAGTTAATTATTCGAACTTTCGAGCAACTCACAGCTTAAGATGTACAACATGTTTACGAAAATAAATTGGAAGCAAATAAAGTGGACCGCAAAGGATATTGAAATGGAGCAGTTTGCTAGGACTTTAACATACAAGTGCATGTTTTGACTCAGTCTTTCACGCAGAAGACGCAGCGACGGGCAATGTGTAGTTCAATGCATGTCATTGTATCTCTTACACCCTTGTTGCACGGAATATTGAGAAAAGGCAGGGGCAGGCACCGTCGTACTGGCGACGACACAGCAATGTCGTTGCTATGGGTTCAGTCGTACTTGCAAAGCAGTGGCAGGTAGAGCACAAATTAATATATTCGAAGTGACAGACAAATAAATGCGTGTCTGAGCAAATGACTTGGAAAGACAGAAGCACTGCGTGGGCTTTGACAGCGGGTGCAGCAAGTTAGGTAACGCACGCACGCAGTGGCGGCGTCTGTTTGCTGTACAGACTGCTACAAGAATGATCGCATGAGGAAATTGTACCGGGCGTTACACGTAAACAGAACGAAAACGTTAAATATAGAGTGATGTACCTCACGCAAATGAGACCACATTGCGAGTGCTCATTGGTGGCGTCTAATAAGCACTCGCCTTGATTTAACCCTTGACTGGAAAGATTAGCGAGCATGAAAGACGAATGTATTGTTCTGCTAAAGCTTTTATTTCACTGTCCCACCGGGATTATCTATACCAGGATACTCACAACACAAGTTCAAACCACTGGAAGAAAACATTAATCCCCAGCGATGAATGAGCAAGAGTCCCAAATGTGTTCCTATTACCATTCTTTAACAATTCCAGTGTTGGCAGTGACGATTGTCGTACATTTGAATTCCTCCCAATGCATTCAATTTGTTTTGATTCGGCAAGTATTGTTACAAAATTTTAAAGCGATAAACATCGTCGGCAGCTGAAATGGACAACATCAACTATAAGTTTCGAATTAATAGCCGAGTATGCAGCTGCCTTATCGTTTAAAAATATTTCAGCAATCACTTGAAATAGTCTGCATGCATTCCCGATGTGTACAAAGCGGAGAGAGTTATTCCTTTTTCGAGTCCTGAGACAAGCACTCTCCCAATAACTAACGACCTGTATCAATAACAAGCATACCATGCAAGATCATGGAACATGTTTTTTCTCGTATGGCTATGTTTCTAAAAGATAAATAGTTTTTTCGCATTGCTCATCACAGATTTTGCAAATCATTTTCGTGTGAAACGCAACGTTTGTGTTTCACTCATGACTTAATTTCCATTCTTGACCAGAGGTCCCATATATACTGCATATTTTTAGATCTCCCAAACGCATTTCACACAGTAACACCTGAATGGCTCGGTCTTAAATTGCGCTTTCCTAATCTGGATAGCAAAGTTCTTGCATGTTTTTAAGCTCTAAACACAAATCGGTCCTAGTTTGTAACAGCTACTAACATGTGCTCTTCTCACCTTTCTTTTACCTCAGCCGCCCAACAGCGCTCCGTAGTAGGTGCCCTGCTGTTTCTAATTTTTATTACTGTGTGGCCCACAAACATAGCGTGTTCTATTAGTGTTGTCGCGGATGATTGCGTCCTTTATGGACGCAAAAAACAAAACAAAATTAAAACAAGAAAAACAGTGACTTAGATTCAGCCTTACAGCACTCTGATAGTAACCTAGTTTATGAGTGCTGCCAATTCTCGAGCATGAAATAAAACGTAAAAATGCAAATTTATGCGTTTTGCGACAAGATAATAATCATCCAACATATCTGAATAACACTGATTTCAAATCGGCGTACTACTTCAAATACCTTAGAGTGCTCAGCTCGTATAACGTAGAAAACGCCTATTGGGCATATAAATAACAATGCCAGTCATATGTACGGTTACTTTTGCAGACATGTTTCACAGGATCCTGTATCTCGCAAGTTTTTGCTTTATGGGCATTGTTGCGAAGTCAACTAGAGTATCTTGCAGCTGTAAGGAATCTTTGTCTCGAATCACTCATAGCTGACTTAGAGATGGTACAAAACTGTGCATCACTTTTCATTCTTTCCGAATATCATCGCACCACTAATGTAACAGCTATGAAGCACAGTTTTCTTACCCAGTCCTTTTTGTTCTAGAAGCGTTAACCACCTTTGTTGATTTCATACAAAGTATCACAGCAATTCATTACTTAAGGGTAGGCTACTAACAAAGCGTATCCTTAAGGAATGGGAAGCCTTGCAAAATGCAAAAAATATTTCGCATACACAGAATGCAATCTGGCATAGTATCCACAAAGCTAAGCTAGGTGCGCAATCGGATGTATACGAGAGAAGGGAGTTTAAGACACCTCAGTAAAACAACTGGTCAAAACAGATGCTGCGGAACACTGGCTAGATCGACGAACAATAATAGCTAATAATTTTCCTCAATAATAGCTTTCGCAACAAATTGCGTTAGAAGGTGTGACAAAAGTAATGACGACAACGACAGCAGCACTATGACGACAGCAGGAAGGTCATAATTGCAGGTCGTTGACAATTGCAGGAGGATTATTGTCTCACGCGGCTGCTATGTGTGTACTAAGAGGCACACTGTTTTATTTCTTGCCAATTGCCAACAAGTACATGATATTCCTGGAAACGGATAAAACCTCGGCTGAAACAAAATTAAGATACGCAGCCGTAAAAGAAACCGCTTGAAGCCTCTGTTTTTTATTCATCAGTCTCAAAGTACAAAGAGAGAGGAGCTCCTTACTGGGAAGGCAGATATTTTTGCTGATGGCCACATGACAGCTGACATGCTACTGTTTCCAATGAGAGTAGATGGGATTAAAATCTTATTGTGGGAAGTGGGAAAGTGAACAAAACAAGAAAATAAGTCACAGGCCTGTGAGGCACACGCAGCACAATCACAGCGTAAGCTGCTGGAACGGCTCAAGAGTAGCTCCAATTTCGGCACCACCCACAACAAGGTCTTCCGGCAGTCTCTTGGCCTCGTTTTTGATGAGAACGATCTGAACTGTCCGCCCGGCGTCGACGGCGATCTGCGGCTTGTAATGCTCTCTGCACAGCAGTATGCTGAGCGCGATGATGCCTGGTTGTAGCCGTGCACGTAGCTCTACGATTCGCTTCTTCAGCTGCGGTTCTTACCTTGCGAGGAGACGCCATAACGTGTACCGAAGAGGTATCCATAATACGCGGCGCACATCTCACATCCCTTGACCAGTGGCGCAGTACGTTGTTGATGATGATGATGATCATGATTGTTTATTGGAATCTTCAAAACGGGCTGGTGACAAATAGTCACTTAGCCTGCTTGAGTTAACCAGGTCCAGTTACATGCAGCATGCAACTGCTATATGCAACGTACATGTCGGGCACGCTGCGTTAGCAGGCACCTTAACTATAAGGCGCCAGCCTCCTGGCAGAGGCACGGGATCGCTTTGATCGCGCGCCTCATCTGAATCGCATCTCGTCCTCTGAGCCTGCGTTCCTGCTTAGGACGCGTTTATAGGGCATTTTCCGCTGCCTGACGGCAAGTGCTTGCATGACTCAGTGGTAGAGTATCTGACTCCCACGCAGCAGGCGCGAGTTTGATCCCGGCGGGAACCGGGTACTTTTTTTCGCATTTCCGGCGATAGCGGTTACGGTCACAAGCGGCGGCGGTGGAGGCGGACACCATCATGAACCGAAACGGCTATTGGAATCAGCCCATAACAGCTTACGCTGTAAAATATTTGCAAGTAGGCCTTGAAAACTGCCTGAAACATTGCATTCATTGTTTACATAACTCTCAGAAGTGGTCTTTCAGAAAATCGTTATTCAAAGTTGGCTTCACGAATTATAATGGGGCGAGATTCTCGCCATTTTCTTATCAGTAAATATATCAGAAGCCATCTAAATATATACATGGCACTGTGCACAAAGTAAGTGGTGCTCGCTTGCTAATATTTCTGCTTTATAACAACCAATATGGATTAAGGGTCATTTTATGCTCGTCTGTGCTGTTGAATTGTACCGCACACATTTTAAAAGATATAGATAACGTGGCTTTGTGCACAAGAATGAATACGGCAGGTTAGGCTATTTCGCATGTAGGCCTAAATGCCTGCAGACTTTAAGAAATGCAATATTGCAAATAATGATGCTTCATGTAGTACGACGTATAGGCATCTGCCTATCACTGTTTCAGAAAATAGACACTTATTATTATCGAATGTATGCAATTCACCCGCAAGGCGACCTGCAAGAACCCATGAGAGCAAACGTTAAAGATAGTACACCTCAAACAATGAAAAAATATTGGCGCAAATACATGTCAAAATGATGGGTCGACATTTTTTTATTCTTCTGTGTGATTTTTAAGGGCTTCGCTCTACAGTGATATTCTTCGTCATGTTCGGACCCACCACTGACTAGAAGAAGGAAGTCACTTGACAGGCTTTCCTTGAAAGTACCTGCGTGGCCGGTTAAATTATAAAGTCAATGGCTTTAAACCACAAGAAATACACGTGAACAAAACATGACAAATTTGCCCTGAAGAAGACAAGTCCAATTGTCGAAACGTTGGCTCCAGCACTCATCTTATTCTCGTGGTGCTCATCGTCTTGAATTTCCATCTCCCGCATTCCCCGTGTTTTCCACGTAATAACAATAGCAGATTGTGGCAAATTTATTAAGGCTCTTCCCTCAGTAATACTAATTGCTGTGCATTTGACCTATTTATCACTCATCTTTTAGCCAAGTGACGGTTGAATGCAATCTTCTTAATATAAACAATAATGATATGGAAAATATTCTCATTAGGTTGAATATTGATATTGTGAGACGTCGACCGATGCGATGCCTTTACTTCAGAGCAGCCGCCCGAGGCAGAGACGAAGCGCCGCATGAGACAAAAATGATGATGAGGCGTATGTACGTAGGCGAATGACGACGACGATATGCACAAATAGCGCTCACACAAGATGATGAGCCGTATGAACAGATGGCGACGACGATATGCCCAAAATGCGCTCAAAATATATGGTCTCTTATTATCCAATGAGGTGTGTCACTTGTGCCGCATCCCCTTTATTCGTTTTAAAATTCTTGCTAATCACCCAAGCATCCCAGTGGTTACTTACGAACGTAAACGTACATTTTCATCCTATCATGTGTTGACAACAAATCACGAACATAAATTCTATAACCATGACATTAGAAATTTCTTTTTATTGGTAGTAATTTATTGGTAGCACTTTGAATACTACTCAGGCAGGGTCTTAGAAAAAATGTGGCAGAGATTGCCTCTTGTTAGCTAGCACAGATGAGATACAGAAAGAAACACACTTATTTTCATGGATATTTTGAGCAGGTGCTTATAGCACACTTTCTAATAATATATGTATATTTTTTTTGTTACGGGTTCCAGTATTGGCAGAAATCTTGTTCATTATGCACGCATGCTTCTTCAATGCTTTGAATACCAAGTACCTATGGTACAGTTGGTGTATTTAACAACAAAATTATATTTCCTAACTGCTCAGGTCCATGACTGTCAATAAACTAAAAACCATATACTTCACGATAAACTAAGTATTGATACGAATCGTGAAACAATTTGTTTTTCGTGGTTGCCTTTGGCTAAGTACCGGCATAATGCATTTTGATATGAATATGCTCTACAGCACAAGCAGGAAGATAACTCATCTATAAGGTATTTCATTTTTTGGCGCTCGTCTTTAAGAATGAATTGCATTAAATTAGAATTAACTGAATCATCTGCCGAATATTTGTTATAAAAATCTAGAAGCTCTTACAGCTTTTCCTTTTGTACCTAATCTGATTTTAATATTTTATCGTCTCTTCCTTAATGGTTTCTGCGGTTATATCTTAGAACATTTTTCTTGGTCAATCACTACAAATACTTGCGAGTGCGATAGCTTTCATAACTGTGCCATAGGAGCATAACCTGCCAACACTAAAATTGTTAGTCGTTTTGGACATCAACCAAAAAAAAAATAATGAGCCATTACATTCTGTGAAGGTGGACGACCAGCCAAGCTGTTTAGCGCACGACATAGAGGTGACACAGAATTTTGAACAAAGTTACGAACATATTTATTGTCCTGATCGGTAGTCATCGTGACGATATGTAAGCAGACACATTTGCCTATCACCTCTGTTATTAAATCTGTCCGTCACGTAAGACAGAGCTACCCCTTTACGTAATGGCTCATACCCCGGTAAACTTGGCGTCCCCATTACGACGACAGGAGAGAAGTGAAATTCTAGGCTGGAATGATGAGCGGAAACGGAGCCAGCTGGGCGAGAAGACGCCTGAACAGTGGCACGAGCGCTTTCGCGCGGTAGCGACGAGGGGCGCCAATCCTTTCCCTTTTGTCGCCTTATGAGGCGCACACTACGTCATACATTCACAGAGACGGCCGTAAAACCGAGTTACGACGCGAGCGGCGATATGCGTTTGCTTTTGGTTTTGGCTATTTCAGTCTGACTATTTAGGGGAGAGTATTAGGGGACAGTTCTTCCCCGCGGACGTCTTAAAATCCCGAATCCTAGCGATAGACACCTTCACTGTAAAAAAGAAGTCTGTTGGAAACACAATGCAAAAAGTCTATGTTGACGAAAAAGACACAAGAGCAACCTGCATGGTTGCCCACATGTCTGACTACTGACTTGCAGGGAAGCAGGCATATTTTCCAGCACATGCGGAAGGACACAGACGCCAGACACTGGGGAATTGTTCCTAACCCTGAGTTATTCTCGACAGAAAGATTGCCCGTACAAGCACACAGTTGCAGTTTTAGAGGAAATGCGTAATCACGCATATCCTCGTAGGGCCCCTGGGCAGCTTTGTCAGACCCCTCCCTGCCTTTCGATAAGGACTTCTCTGTCTCTTTGCCAGACCCCAACTTTGAAGCATTAAAATAAGTGCACTGAACTAGAAAAACAAAGTTCATTAGACGCACCATTCTTCTGAGCGCAGTCCGTCTGAGGAGGAAGCATGGTGAGTACCAATAAGGAAATAAACATGGTGCACTTATTCTCTGTGTTGTTATTACAATGATTTCGAAATATCCTACAGGAAATTACTCATTCATAACCATCGAACTCATCCGGATGTGTGGCGGTTTTGAAAACGTTTCACAATTATCCTTTATGCATTCACTTTAGGACACGCTAAATCCTGTAAAGCTTGTATGCTAAGCACCGTTACTGCTTATTAAGTGTACGTATGATAAATTATTTGCGTTTCCTAAACTGCTGCAGCATACAGTTTGATCTATGGAACTTTGGCCATCGTAGATTTTCTGTTAAGCTTTATTATTTGGAGCTCTTGTTTCCGCATTATGAAACTTTAACAGCCGCCGGCACTCTAAATAAAGGTCCGATATGCACGCGCTTGCATCCGCACTTGCATTCGTTCATTCGTTGCACTTCAGGGTAAATGATAGGACAACTTGGGTGAAGCAAACAGTCCTACGCTAACAAGTCAACCATTATAATAACAGCTACAAAGCTTGGTTTCGCCATTTGAAAGGTAATAATACAATTGGGCACTGAAAAAAGTCCAATAAATTAAGTATTTCAATGGTCAACACCATCAATCATGTATAAACAGCACGCGCAAGCCTAACTTTCAATATTCCTTACCTGGCTTCACCGACCACTGTCTTCTGTTTCTTCATATTAACCTCTCTCGACCTTAAAAAAACATAATTGTACAAATTGATAAGTGTCATAATCACAGCAATGAGTTATGACATCATTGTGTGATTATTCCAGTTTTCAAAAAGGTATCAAAAAGTGCAGTATACTGAGGACTTAATCACAGCTATGGTAATAAAACCAACGAGTCTGTATAGTACTGTTTTATTGTAGCTAAGGTTAACATTGGATGCAAAAAAACACCATATAATTGAGTGCCTAACAATAAGTTCCTTTGCACGATATGTTGAGAGCAATTCTCCTCTCCGATCATGTTTATATAGGGCATGACATATATTTATGCACTTATTCGTGCAATATTTTGTAGTGGAACACACAGTATTTAAGAATATCAACTATCAGAATAAGAATACATTACCAGTTGCAGAATTAACATGTGTACTAATTGGCATGTTTACAACTAAATACGGCAATGATGGTTGACTTATTGCTCGAATGTGAATACTTGGTTAACAGCTTTATAGTAGAGCCGTTATTGAGCCAGTGGAGCGGCATGCACATTCAAGAACACAATGATGTCTTCTCGTACTAAGTGTAATTCTTTTGTGAATTTATTGTATAGATTTTGGAACCTTCTTGGTATTTAATGGTCAACAAGTACTTTCACGAATACCAATACTATCCTCATCCTCATGTCATCGTAAAATCACAAACTGCAGAAATTATGCAGCAGCATCACAGCATAATAATGGACAGCTTTCTCTAATGATTATTTCATGTAACATTCAGTGCGTTTTTTTCTCCATTCTTGCTCGCTTCTTGTTATTTATTTCAGTTCTTTTGCCTTCTTAGCATAGTTTTCAAGAAAGTTCGCGCGAAAAACACCACGTGAGTCCTTTCTGCATAAACTTGAAGTCATCTTTCAATACTTTCCTTGAGCTAACTGTATTCTTAGACATAAGCACTATAATAAATAGATTAATTTTTACGGCAGCATTCAAGCTACTAGGAGAGTTTTCTGCTCATAGAGAGTACATTAAAACTGACAATGATCTTTTATCTGGCTGGGTTAATTCAGGGGTGCCACAGTGGATCTTTCTGGCATGCGCTTCACTCTAATATAATTTACCAACTACACTTGTTCAGTTTCTATAAGACACGTGTGCGCCAGTGACTGCGTAGCCGTGATGACCATAGATTGATTGCAGCAGATTTTGTTATTATTACGCGTGAGCAGTTCAAAGAAATCGCAACTTTTGCGTTAAAACTTACGTGGTGTTGTAGTTGGTCGACGTGTAGTAGTGCTAGGCCTGAATAATTTCATCATCCTGCCCTGAATGTTTAAATTATGATGACGAAGAGCCCAGGACTGATTTGCTCCGATGATTGCGAAGAAAATAAAAGCAAATATGGCAGAAATAGTCACAATATTTATCCTGAAGCCTTTCGACATGGCGGTTTTCATCACTTGAATATTGCTTCAGCGTATTAGCTTATATAGGCACTTCAAAAGAAAATAGGCGGCACAGAAGAACGGCTTCAGAATTGCAAAATGATTTTTTTCCTTTTTCTTCCATACCCAATTTTGCATATTTTTTCTTCCACCACTTGAAATTGTTCTCATTGTTATCTGCTCTACAAAGCTTGCCAAGCGCTACGTTTCCGTTAGCGATTCTCTATAGCGAAGAAATATGCCATGGGACATTGTTATGCTGAAATATTACCGTGAAACGGCTTGTTGCGACGTTCTTGAACAACCTGACGTGCTCTTACAAACCTGCGTGTTGTTAGTTGTGTCTATTCCTGGTCATTTTTATTCCTTCTCAGAAAAACTTGACTTTATTGGCGTTCATACTATATTTATATTTGAGCATGCATAATGCAATTTCATTAATTCTAAGAAACGCTGTACACGTAGCATTTTCTCCGCGTCGTTTCTTCTACGAAGTCTTATCGAGCCCACGCTGGCTTTACCTATGAACATGTGGTTGCATTTCATTAATAGTTAGAAGTCCGCAAGGCCAGGTGAAAAGAGCAGTTTGGAGGAGATGAATATTTTACTTTTACTGACAGACAGAAATTGGGTTAAATATTATGACGTGGAAGTGGCTCGAACCAGTGAATAAGTTTATTTTCCCGACCTTTCGGAACCAACTCGTTTCCTTCTCATAAGGAGTGACGCCGTAGATGTAGAGGCGCAACTGTTAAGCTTTCATGGTCGGGCCACCTCGACCATGACATTAGGACGGAGATGTCTCGAGGCTGAACTTTTAAGCTTTCATGGTTCACCCACCTCGATCATGAAAGCTTAAAAGTTCAGCCTCGAGACATCTCCGTCGTAACTTCCCCTGAAGAAGGAACCGAGGGGGTTCCGGAAGGTCAGGAAAATAAACTTATTCCTTTGGTTGGAGCAACTTGAAAGAAATACTTACTTAGCCCAACAAGGCAGACAATTCTGTGAAAATGTTTAGCTTCAAGTGACTCATAGCTTACATACCATGTGTCGCAGGAAACTTGTGCCAAAGTTGGAAGATATGCAACTGTCCTGTAGCTGGATAGAATTAAGGCAATATTGTTTGCCATTAGAGTAAGTGAAGAATATTCAGGTTCTCAAATATAATTTACACAGCACAAGTATTCATGAAATAGGTGCAGACCATCCTGAAAAATTTTTGGTCAAGATTTCGGTTGCTCAATACGTGCTAAGCTTGAAAGGCCGCAAAACACGAAAAAGTATCACTAGTCACCGGACACCTTGTATGTTTTTTGCAGGATTTCTTTCAGACTTGTAAAAATTTGTGTAGCACATATTGATGAACAGGAAGTTCAATCCGGAATTTTTGTGGATGATCTGCAATATTCCATTTCACACTTTTTCTCTGAAAAGTTAATTTACGCAGTTCGATACCGAATACATTATTATTATGTAGTTACGATGTCAAAAAAGAGTCTAGCTAGTACATGGCTCTTACACAGCATTACCTTGGTTTGCCCAGTTACGTGACATTTGCATGTGTTTTTTTTATTTGGCACAAGTTACGTGGAACACATGGTGCAGCATAATGCACTGGTTCCACACCCAATTTGGAGGGAATGTGACACATTATAGAGAAAAAAATTGCACTGAGCCGGACTAAATTGCAATACCACAGAATGAAATACCACCCATTCTCACCAAATACACTGGCCGCATTTATTACAATAATATTTATGTAAAGATCATTAACCCAAAATATACATAGAAAGAAAAGCACGTTAACAGGCAGAGAAGCATGCTACAAGATGTAGATAGTGTGTTGTGCCTTGATTAAATAAAAATAAATGGAAGCGCATTCTTGAGCCTACCTCAGAAATATATCGGTGTTTAAATGTAATAAAAATAAAACAGAAGTCTTTGGGAACAGGACCCAATGGCATCACAGCTGTTGATCCTATGTTTCAACTTCTTCTGATCTTTCCGATACGGTCTTCCTAAATCATCGAAGTCGCAATAATGAATGTAGAAGTGGAGGTATGTTTTCAAAATATTTTGGGTGCTGCCGCTCACCGACCGTTTCGTGATTAAAGCCGGAGATAGATGCATAATGACCCTCAAATCTTAAGGCCACTTATAAATGCTTAATGTTTCTTTTACAGCTCTACCCACAATTTCCAGTATCTTTCTCAAGCATTGACTACATACATTAAAACAATATGCAAAATTGGGAATGTTGGCTTTATACCACGTTATTATTTAGCAAGACAAAAAATTTGCAAGGCGATAGCGCTAGCAGTTGAAGTATTGAACGACAGTCTTCCCGACCGAGTAGGGGGTGATACACGGGCGGAGTTACTGTGCAGTGCACATTATCTCGTCACTCCTCCCGTGAGGTGGGAAGGAGGAGCGTCGGACTCAAATCCTCTCTACGGAAATGTCTTGGGCATCGGGACATATTTCGATGTATGATGACGTGTTAACAATATCAGTTACTTCCGAGATTTACCTTGTGACAACAACGATCCAATTATGAGGCACGCCATTATGGCGGAAAAGCATACATGGCGTAATCGTTCCAGTGTCAGGCTTCTGTGCTAAAGTGCACTTTTCCAATCCGGCTGCTCTAAAACTTTATATTGAAATAAAAAGTCAAAGGGCTGCGCGGCACACGCAGCACAGTCACCGCGTAAGCTGGCTGAGCGGCGCAAGAGTAGCTCCAATTTCGGCACCACACACAACAGACTCTATGCGGCAATGTATCTTCGCCTCGATTTTGACGAGAACGATCTGAAGTGTCCGACCGGCGTCGACGGCGAGCTGCGGCTTGCAATACTCTCTGCACAGCAGTCTGCTGAGCCCGATGATGCCTGGTTGTAGCCGCACACGAAGCTCTAGGATTTGCTTCTTGAGAAGCGATTCGTACCTTGCAAGAACACGTCATAACGTGTACCGAAGAGGAACCCAGAATACGTGGTGCACATCTAACATCGGGATAGCGTTGATTGTGCGCCTCGTCGGAATCGCATCTCGTCGTCCGCGCCTGCGCAGGTGGCTATTGGAGGCGCCTTAACTAGATGGCACCACCATAGTGGCGGAGACTCGGGTTGTCTGCGCCTGCGTGCCTGCCTATAGGGCACGTTTATAAGGCATTTTTCTGCTGCCTGATAGCATGCGCTTGCGTGGCCCAGTGGTAAAATATCCGACTCCCGTGCAGCGGGCCTCGGTTTGATCCCGGCGGAAACCGGGTACTTTTTTCAGCATTTCCGGCGATAGCGGTTACGCGGCGGCGGCAGCGGCACCATCGCGAACCGAAACGGCTATTGGAATGAGCCCATAACAGCTTATGCTGTAAAATTAAAATCTCGGTGTAACGGCGAAACAATTGGTGCGACAGCAACATGTTAGAACATTACACGAAATAGAGCTTGCTGCTTTAGTGGCAGTAGGAAGTGCAGCAAACATAAACATACGTGAACACGCGTGGCGTTACGTGCACAGACACACATGGACAGAAGGAGCTCGATGACCCTATAGTTGCATCGACTAAAACCACAGGGTTTTGTAGGCGTTGCCGCGTTGCGCTAGCCTCGAGTTCCTGTACTGCGGCATACTCACAGCAGGATCAGGGGTCATGCGCATCCTGAGTATCCCATTGCATTGCATGGAACATTTCTTATTATTAGCGGGGATTATGTCACAGGGACCGAATCTTAGCATAAGATAACTGGACGTCTTTCTGATGGCATTTTTTTGTAGATGATGAGATCAACTTCAGTTTAACCAAGCAAGACATTCAGAACTGAAAATTATGTAAGAACTGTTCAGGAAGCTTCCAGAAGCTATAATGGTGTAATTGCGAAATTTCAATTTAGAGACTGACTGCTTGGCGCCAAACACTATGGCCTGTGAATGTTTTTTGGACACGTAGTGTGCATTTCCCGATCAAGTATTGCTACTTCTAAACTCAAATTTCTCGACCTTATAGGCCCCCTTAAATTCATTTAATACATCTCTTCGGAAGCCGCCCGCATAATTTTTTGTCACCCGAAATACTTATATTACAGACTGATTTTACCGCAACAGTCACAGCTACGGCAATTTACTCGTTGCGAATCATACTAGTTTGCTTTCATTGGAACATCAAAAGCGCATATGAGCAACCCAAATGCATAGGTGACCAACACTACACATTTAGCAGATGTTCAGCTCACGAGAAGCAGAATATTTAGGAAGACCTTGTTTGTAAGGTAGGGAAGAATTTTCGGTGTTAAACAATGCAGAAAACATGCTTTTATGCTATTTTTATTGTACAAAGTAGATAACCACTGCCTATACTAACCGTACCGAAGACGAGCATTTCTAGATTGTATTCCCCGTACCGGCCACCATAAAAAGCTGCCACAATCAAACTTTCAACCGAAGCGCCGACACATACCCCAAACTATGTTATAGCACTTGGGGCGTTCCAAGTGCATAACAGGCCATCTCTTCCACTGCAATCTTCTCCACTGACACCTTAATAATAGATATTTCTGCGGGTAATTTTCCATGATCGAGGCCTTGAGATTTAGGCACGAATATTCACAGAAACGTTCCTAAGCTAAAATTGTTCTTAATAGCATATGTGAATAAACCACAACAAACAATATAATGGCAAATTCAGCCAACCAATGGCAAACAGTACTTACGGACGAAAAGCTTTGTGAGTTCGGTTACAGTTGGTGACTCTACTTGACAATTCAAGTACCAAAGTACTTCTGAATGACGCTCATTTGTATAGTGCATAAATCCTTGGCAGCTTTAACACATTTGTGCAATCTCAAGAACCATGGAAAAAATGGGGGCAGTCCAATCCGCCAATAAATGAATATTACCTTTCACTTCATTTGGTATGGCTGACAGGAGTGCATTTGAAATATATGCGGATTCGCTTGCGTACAGTACGTAAAACTTGATTGATATAATTACCAAAATGACACACCGGTGGTGTGCGAAGGGAGAGCTTGCGTACTTCGGACAGGCAACAAAGAGTTTCTATGAAGATCTGTGAACAACATCTACCCTCTTGAAGAGTGCTTCGAATAGCCCGCCAAAGCCTATCTCGGTGCCAGTTGGGCGGGCGGGAGCTTCTAAAATATCATCATCAATATACTCGAAGACGAAGAGCAAGAGGACGGCTCCATGGCGCGAGCGCGCGCTACTTCACTTCTTCAATAAACCGCTCATGTGCGACGCAGTCATCGGTCTCCATCGTTTTAACAACTGCAACTGCCATAAATTTCACATCATGAGCGAGAAATTGTTATGGTATGTTCTCGTGTTACTAGAAAGGTGCATTCGGTGGCACCTTCAGGTGTACAAAAAGAAAAGCACAATTTACCCAGAAAACAGTAGCAGGCAGCCAGTGGTGACGCTTACAGAGCATTGTTCACTATCAGCGCGATCTGCGTTACACAGAACTACGTCCGAGAAGCATAACTGCGCAGACATTACTTACGTAGGATTCATTTTTCCATCTAGCAAATGAATCTCATGGCTTCTGCAGATTCAAGGAAATAGGTTTTGAAGCACTGCAAACCTACAAGACCAAACCTCTGTAGATGAATTGACTTAGAGGTAATGCAGTATAATTTTACACAGAGTTGAAATATTGAGACGGGTTTATTTATTTGCAATCTGTGGTGTACAATAAAGTGAAGTCTTCTTTGCCTCATTCTTCGACGTTACCACTGCTATTGCTCTCCTGCCGAATAAGGCTTGCCGAATACGAGGGTTGTACTGAAATTTGTTTCATCATCATGCCGTCGTCGGGGTACCAACATCATTCTTCCTCACTCCTAGGCAGTTTTCACTGATTTACAGGCACCGCACACACTACATTCAAACACCAGACATGATGCGAATCGATGCGGCTCTTGCCGAATGCATGGATGGTACCAAAAGTAGCGTAATGACACCATCCTTAGTGTAATATTTTGATCTTTCCTAGTTGCTGGCTACAATTTAGACGATTGACGGCTATATGTCATAGTGCACAAACAATGGATATTGCGCGAAGCGCAGCGACCCATAGTTGCCGGCGTCGCCGTAATATCATCGTCATCATGCTATTGTGGTCTCACCGTCGCCATGATTTGGTAACCGTCATGCACTTGTCATCATTGAATCGTCATTATGGCGTCGTGGTCATTTCCTCGTCATTTTGACGTATCGATTGCAGTGTCGTCGTGCCATTGTTTTGAAGCAATCGTCATCGTTGCGTCATGGTCGTACCGTCGTCGTAACGTTTTCGCCATCATGCGTTACATGTGCATGATCCATGGCAACGAGTTTATGCTCAACGAGGCAGTTTGCAGTGAGAATGCGTTCAAATGGGATGGTGTCTCCTACTTGCAAATGATCGCTGAGCAGAAAGAACATTCTTTCAAACGCCGATCACTGTTCTACATGCCAACGGGCAAAATTTGGTACCATCCATGATTTGCTTTCAACCCGGTTTCATCAGCACAGCAGCCTACCACTTTAACTATTCAACCATATACTACCCTGAGACCCAGGATGGCAGGAAATCGGTTAGAGACATACATAAATAGAATAGATCAATTCAACCATAGACTACCCTGAGACCCAGGCTTGCGGGAAAACGGTTAGAGAGACATAAATAGAATAGATAGATAGATACATGGATTGAGTGTCAGCCCCTGGAAAGGGCGTACAGAACCATTAGAATGCCAATCACTTATAAAAAAGAGGTTGGCAGGCCATGTAGTGCGTAGGACAGAAAACAGTTGGTATGCAAGTGTTACGGAATGAGTGCTGATTGGAAGGAAGCTTAGTCGACGACGGCAAACAATTGGGTGGTGTGAGGAAGTTAGGTAATATACGGGACATAGCGTCGAATGCGGTAGATACCTCTCCAGACGTATAGGAGCCTAAATGGGTTAGTCCTCCACTATGCTGTCCGACTGTGAAGATTTTTTGAAGTTCGTTTTATGGCAGCACTTCTTTTATTACTTATTTCGCGTAGCTTTATTTATTTATTTTTGTTTTCGAATACTGTTAGCCATTCCGGCATGTTACAGGGTGGGAAGGGTACATTCAATCAATACAGCACAGTTCCAGCTATTTTCAAAAGTTCCTAATGAACAAGTATTATCAAATACACGTCGGTCAAGGTTATTCCATTCGATAATTGCTTTAGGCAGCAACGAATATTTATAGACGTCCACTCTTGGCACCTGCAAAGGGACATAACTGACAAACTGCAAGGGGATCGTTAATACGTGATGACCCTCTGCCGGGCGGCCGCAAGCATAAGCCGGAATCCAAATTGAATGCATTGTGATAGAGCTGGTAAAGATACTTAAGCCTAGCAATTTTTCTGCGAATAGCCGAAGTTGGTAGCTCCGCACGTGCAAGAAGTTCTGTTACGGACTGCGTTCTCCAGTAACTGAAAAATACAAACTGCACTGCCATTGTCTGAACACGCACAAGCTTGTCAATGAGATATTTCTGATTTGGATCCCAAATTATACTTGCGTATTCCAGAGGTGGCCTTACTTTTAATTATTAGGCTTTTAGTTTGACATCTGGTTGTGCATCTTCTAGTTTTCGCCGTAGGAATCCGAGTTTTCGTTGGGCTGTTCCGCATATACTTTGTACATGATCACTCTAGTTCATGTCATGAGAAATCGTATTTCCTAAATATTTAATTTACTGGAACGTGTTATTTCTATGTCATTCTTTACGTACGAGAACACAAATGGCTTCCTCTTTTTGACACAATCATAGAAGTGTACTTTTCATAATTGATCAACATCTCCCACTTTACACACCAGTCATATACAACTTTCAAAGAGTCATTCAACAGGACCTAGCCTTGCAGGCTTTTTATGCGACAAAATAACACAATATCATCCGCAAACAATCACACTTCGACGAGCGGATGTGTCTCCTTCGCGATATCATTGATATATAATAAAAACAATGTAGGACGCAGAACGGACCCTTGCAGAACCCCAGATGAAACTGATGCAGTCGAAAAGCATTCTTCATCTATTACTCCAAACTCTTCTCTGTTAGTTAAATAAGCCTCGATCCAATTGATAATTTGTTCATCAATACCAAACTCATGCAGTTTGTGTAAAAATTTCACATGACACACTCTGTCGAAGGCCTTGGACAGATCTATAGTAATAACATCAATTTGTTCTCTCGAGTTTGAGGATGTAGCAAAAGCATGAGCGCCTTTTTAAGGCAGATTAGAGTTGTCGCATTCACTATTCAGATAAGGGCGAGGATGCTTTTGTAACTGCATTATGGGGCGATTCTGCATTTTGAGAAAATCCTTCCAACAAGCGGAGTTTTCATTTCAGAATACATTTGCATGTAGTTTCTACAAGTTTATTTAAACACTAATTATATGACACTCCAGGCAAGTTTTCGCTGTCAACGTCCAGATTACTGTTAGGTTCCGTGTAAACTCCAAGGGCGATATTATCGCTCAAGCACCAGTTTGCGGTGGGTGCTGGGGTAGCGTGCCAGGATGAGCCGAAAGAACTGGTGGCTTGATGGCCGCCGTCCTCCCGTGGGGCCAATTTTGGTGTTGAAACGCGCCCTAGCTTGGGAACAGGGATCGAATGTAAGAGGGCCGCATCGTGTTCAAATACGCGCAAGAGGGATGGGTAAAGCCGAGTTTGATTCTCCTGCTTTACCGTTGCCGTAGCTGGGCATAGCTGTCCGAACGGTTGAGTGCGTGAGGTGGCCGCGCGCTGTATCTTGGAGGTATTTAGTGGTGGTTGCAAAATTGGCGAGTGCTGAAATGGCTGGTCGCTTCAAATGCACTCCTAGTGTTGCAGATTGCACCATCTCAAGTGTCCGGCATGTGTGAATGTGACTGGAAGACTAAAGCGTTCACTTACGGATGCCGGCAATCTTCGGCATAGTTTGCTTAAAATGAGAGAGGTAGGTATACGGAGGTGCTAGTGACATAATTTGATTTGTGTGAATCCACTGTTCCTGGCTTTCTCTTTCATACTATAAATAATTCACTATGAAAGTTCTGTGTCTCCTATAGGTTGGCTAGCTAGCTATACAGACTTTCGAGCCACTCGCAGCTAAAAATGTACAACAAGTTTACAAGAATTATTGGAAGCAAGGAAAGTGGACCGCATAGTACATTGGAATGACGCAGTTTGCTTGGAATTTAACGCACAATTACATGCTTTAAGTTAGTCTTTTACACAGAAGACGCAGCGGCAGAACAATGTGTTGTTCAGTGAATGGTAATGCATCTCTTACACACTTGTTGCCTAAAATATTGAGAAACTGCACGGGCAACCACCGTCGTAATAGCGACGGCACAGCAATTTCGTTGCTATGGGCTCACTCATACTTGCATAGCAGTGGCAGCTAGAGCGCAACTTAATATATCCGAAGCGACAGACAAATGAAAGTTTGTATGAGGAAACGATTAGGAAAGACAGAAGCACTGCGTGGGCTTTCACAGCGGGTCCAGCATGTTAGGTGGGACACGCAGGTAGCCGCAGAGGCTGTTTACTGTACACACGTCTGCACGAATGATGACATGTGGGAAATCGTACCGGGCGTTAGACGTATATAAAACGAAGCTTTAAATATAGACTGGAGTACCTTATACATACGAGACTAACAACATTGCGAATGCTCATTAGTGACGTCCAATAAGCAATCACCTTGGTTTAATCGTTCACCGAAAAGTTTAGCGAACATGAAAGACGAATGTTTTGTTCTGCTGAAGTCTTTAGTTCACTGTCCCACCAGGATATATATCATTAAGTCAATGCTGAATATAAAAAATACACCGATGATTACGATACTTCATAGTTGGAAATTTTAACGCAGCTATACAAGTGTT
This sequence comes from Dermacentor silvarum, assembly GCF_013339745.2. Lineage (NCBI taxonomy): Eukaryota > Metazoa > Arthropoda > Arachnida > Ixodida > Ixodidae > Dermacentor > Dermacentor silvarum. The sequence continues at coordinate 2,899,795 of NC_051158.1, forward strand.
TTCATTTCACGGTATATTAGCTGGAACGGATAGTCTGTCTCATGCGGCACGCTCCAAATGCAGCAAAGTGTGTTGTGACTGCCTCGTTAATCGGGAGATCGCCAGAGGGAGGGCGTGGGTGAAGCGTGGGCGCAATTCACAGCAGCCGCCGCACACAGACCTCCAATCATGCAGCGTTTTGTTTCCATATATGACATCGCTGGGGTCATCGGTGAACCGACGACACGCTCTACTCTCCCGTCATTGTCGCTGCAGTGAAAGTCTTGCGAGGCACTGCACGTTTCTTCTCACGCTTTCGCCAAACCCCCCTCCTCCGCTTTCGTTCTCGCGAGCTCTTCACTATCACCGTCTTTCATTGGCGCTCCACGTTCGCAATTTCATCCTTCGTCTTGCTCGTTTACGAGGATACTAAGAGACCGCGCCGACGCTCGCCGAAGGAACGGGCGCCATACAGCTGCGCTCTAAAACATTAAAAATGTGCAGAGAACACATTTTACAGCGAAGCTATTAAGGGCTCACCTTTCGATCGTCGCGTCCGGCAATTGAAAAAAATGTCACAGTTTCGCCCTAAGGGCGAAGCAATGAATGCGATAGCAACACAGCAATGTCATACGAAGTAAGGTGAGCGGCTTTGGTAGCAATATGAATTGTAGTAAACATGAGCTGATTAAGTAAGCAGGTGTGCTGCGGCGTAACTAGACCGACATGAAGAGAGACTCGATGACCACGAGAAGGCGAGTGTGAAACGGTGGTGTTGATGAGAAGCGCTTCCCGTGGGCAGCGCGTGCGAAGGGACACACCTGTAGCGCTGCACTGCCGACCCGGGCAGCATTGCATGTGTAGCGTGCGTTGGAAAATGTGGCCCGACTATTACTAACTGAATGAACAAGCGTGGTGTGAGCGCGCACAAACAAACATGAATAGATCACACTGAATGACTGCAGACAACGACCGTCAAAACTCTCGCAGAAAGCGCGTACGCCGCAGCGGCGAAGGTACGTGCGGTCTATCGCTTCAACGGAAACTGAGCGGCGAATGCACGGCGCATAAAGGTCAGAGCCGTGTGGAGATAAGAGACGGTGTGAGCGAGCGACGAGCGCGGTTGTTGGCAGAGTGGAAGTGCACCCCCCCCTCCCCCCCCCCCGCTCCCTCCGGCGCTGGCTTCCCGCTTCCTTGCTTGCGCGTGGGAGATTGAGTGCGTTCGCTCTCCGTGATAGCGCGCGTCCCCGCACGCTTCCGCTCGGGCATACGGCACGCGGCCAAGATTTTATCTATAGGGAACCTCACGGCGACGGCGACGACGACGCCGACGGCAGAAATCCGGTTGAAGTGTCCACATAATTGCTATCGCAATAAAAAGCTCTCATTGGCCGTAAGCTGTATGTGCGAGTGAAAGCGAGCGAGGGTGAGGGACGCTCGCTTTCACTGGGAGAGAACGCACGGCGGAGAGCAAACGCGACTTATGCGCGAGTGAGAGCGCGCGAGGGTGAGGGACGCGCGCTTTCACGGGGAGCGAACGCACGGCAGAGAGCAAACGCGACTTCTCAGTGGAAGGGGAGGGGTGGACGAGGAGGGCATCAACGCACCCTAGACTGTGCTTGTGCGTGCCCCGTCTCCCACAGCGGCGCATGCGCGCAGCCCAGCCGACCTCTGCCGCCGATTCTCCCTGGGCTCTCACCCGCATCTCCCCTAACAGTGTCGACAACGGCATTTAGCGTCATTTAGCGTCATGTAGCCAGCGTTTTGGCAGCGGTTGTGTGCGGTCTCACAAAAAACGCGCAGAACTGTTGTCGATGGCGGCGGCGTTTTCCCCGTGTTCACACCAAACGCTCGCGGCGTTGGTGACATGTTTATGAAGAACGTGCCGATCTTTACCGTGCACCCTATGGCGGTGTACCGTAGCGACCATAAGGCCATGGTCCCTGTGGTCACTAAATAAATTGAAACCACCGGATCATATATATTACTCATTCTTTAATAGTTCAAATAAGTAATTACACCATAATATCTTAATAGTAATAATTGGGAATACATGATTCCCACCATAGTACCGCTTCGCTGGTATTCCTTCTCCACCTCACTGGAAAGGCTGACAGCTTTTTGAAATAACACGCATTAATCATGTTGAGTAAAAATACCACATAGTATTGGAAGGTCGTAAGCAAACGCGATACTCGCCACATAACTCATGCACTCTATTTTTTTTTGATTCGATAAGTATTGTTAGAATATTTCCAAACCTAAAAATGTCGTCGGCAGCTGAAGTGGAAATATAATTCCGAAGTGTCGCATTAATACGAATGTATGCACCTCCAATATGCTTTCAAAAATATTTCAGCATTGACTTGAAATAGGCTGTGTGCCCGATGCTAGGAAATTGGGGAGAGTTATTGCCTTTTCAAAGTCCGGGGACAAGCACTCCCCCAAACGCTAACGACTCGTTTCAGTAACCTGCATGCCCAGCAAGATGATGGAATATGTCATTTTGTATTATATATATAGCTTTGTTTCTAGAAGGTAATTCATTTTTAGCAAAGCTCAACACGAATTAGGCGAGAAATTTTCATGTGAACGGCAACTTTTGTTTTATACTCATGACGTAAAGTTCATTGTTGACCAGAGGCGCCTTATAGACAGCATATTTTTACATCTCTCAAACACATTTGACACAGCCACACTACAATTTCTCTGTCTTTGATTACGCTGTTCTATTATCTGGATAGTAAAGTTCTTACATGGTATGTAGGTACACTCAGAAATCGTTCCTTGTTTGTAACAGCTAATAAAATGGCCTCATGTTGTCTTTCAGTTACCTCAGCAATACCTTCAGTTACATAAACCCTAGGGCTCCGTAATAGGTTATCTGCTCTTTCTGATTTTTATTAATGAGTGGCCCACAATAATGGCGACTTCCATGAGTGTTTTCGCCGATCATTGCGCCCTTTATAGACAAAACAGAGTGACTTAGACTCAGTCTCCCTGCATTCTAAATAATTTACTATGGAGTTTTACGTGCCAAAACCATTTATGATTATGAGGCACATCGTAGTGGGGGACTCTGGAATTTCGGACCACCCGGGGTTCTTTAACGTGCAGCTAAATCTAAGTACACGGGTGTTTTCGCATTTCGCCACCCCGTCGAAATGCGGCCGCCGTGGCCGGAATTTGATCCCGCGACCTCGTGCTCAGCAGCCCAACACCATAGCCACTGAGCAACCACGGTGGGTCACTCTGATAATAACCAGATTTACGTGTGGTGCCAGTTGTCAAGCATGAAATAAAACATTAGCAAATGCAAATTCATGTGTGTTGGCCGACTACATAATAATCACCCAACATATCTCAATAACAATTGTGCTTTGGAGTATCTGTCCTCATACGAATACCTTGGCATGCTCATCTCCTATAAGATATCCGGCAAAAGTCGTGTCGAGAAGATTATTAACAATGCCAGTAATAGGTTACTTTCGCAGATGCTTTTCTCAGGACCCTGCATCTCCAAACTTGCTGCTTTATGAAACATTGTTCCGAACTGAACAAAAGTATCTATCAGCTATATGGGATCCCGGTCTCGAGTCAGTCATAGCTGACTTAGAGAGCATACAGAACCGTGCACCACCTTTCATTATTTGCAAATATCATTCCACCGCTAATGTAACAGCGATCAAGGACACAATTTCCTTACCCAGCGTTTCTCATCTCATTTCCGCGATGACAACGACAGCTGCACAATGACGACAGCAGGAAGTTCCTAATTGCAGATCGTTGACACTTCAAGAGCATCATTGCAACACGCGGCTCCTCTGTGCGTTCTAAGACGTAGATTGTTTTATTTCTTGCCTATTGTGTTTCTCGCAAACTTTTAATGTACCTTAATTTTCTCAGAAACTACTGTCAGCACGACTATTTAAACATAAACGTCTGTTCCACATATACCTTTCTCACACCGAACATTTAAAGTTTAATTTGTACGGGCATTATTTGGAGAAAAAAGAAGTATGGTTGATCCTTCTTTCATAGAAATCAGTAGAACACGAAAATAAAATATATGAACAATGCAGAAATGACTTTTTGAGATAAACATTGTTTTATTTTTGTACATTTACTACTATGCACTGATAAAATGTGCTCGCTTTGTTTTTATTATCCCGAAAAGCATTACATGAGTTTTATTTTCCTTCTCAATACATGATTGCTGCGTGTGTAGCTGCGGACCTCTGCTTTCCCAATCCTCTCCTAGTTAAGTCAGGTGTGAGAGATATCACAGAATGTACGCATTGCGATTTGAAATGCAGTGAGCACAGAACAATATTCTGCATTTTATTCATCGTGCGCTTTACACCTGCTTTCTGTATGTCGGGGTACAACAAAAGCGAATATTCGCGGGTTAATAGGTTAAACAATGTGAAAACATTCACCAAGATTCCACAAGATCCCGCAGCCCACTCACTATTAAAAGTTGCAGTGATAACTAAGAAACAAGATATATTTTGCATATTAGGTTGCACTTATCTTGACACATGCAAATACACTAACGAAAACAGCTAAGACGACACGCCAACGCCCGCAAAGTCTCTGCAAATATTAAGACGTGCAGTTCTTCACAATTTTCAAGGGCACAACAGTACCACGGTCCCTATGATACATCGTGCCCATTTTGTGACACTACGATTCAAAATGTGACAGTGACACACCTATTATGGACGTGCTCAGGACTTCACCTAAGCCGTCTCCGCCACCTACGGGCAACAGGCCTTCGGCCTGGCCGCCCACCCGACCTTGAACGTTGGATTCATGGACCGTATCATCGTTCACTTCTGGATTTTTTACATGAATCAAGTCTGTTCGTGTATTTTTGATATGCTTTGTATTATGCCTAAGGGCAAGCTTTCGAAATAAAAAAAATGGTTGAAGTGGTTGTTCACGCTTGGGCTGTTTGCACTGCCTTGTTAGAATGTGTGTAATGTTTGATGCAAATGCATCAAATGGCCTACTGGGCTAAAAAGCCGGCAGCTTCTGTGGCAGCAAAATGGCGCCTAAATTTCCATTTGCTGAGAGGCCACGTCACGGGCCCGCCTCGACGAAGACCGAGCTAATCGAGGCACCTGCAGCCGCAATAGCACCCCAGGTGTTGCGTGAGGGGAGAGAGCATCGGTGCGACGCCGCGTCACCAGCGAGCCTTGACGGCGCGATAACAGCGCCGCGACGCCGCGTGCCAACGACGCCGTCGGTGGCAGGCGGTGTTGGCACTGCAGGGTACTGCTGCTTGCTGGCCCGGGGAACACGTGCTGCTATGCTACATTACTCGATGCGCAAATCTCGAAGGACCGCTCAGCGGCGTTCAAATGGTCGTTCATGCTTCCGCATTCGCCACTCATAAAAAGCGCTTAGTGTCCTCGGATTTTTGACATTAGGTTATACCAAAATTTCATTCGTTGGTTTGCTCCACCATCTTTACACAATTACAAATCACACAATTTTCTCAATTAACAAATACAGAGTGCTTCATGTCGTTACTTTCAACATTTGGATGAGAACTACTCCTACATGGCACAAGTCATTGTATCTGCAGCTGCGGACGGCGGAAGCGAAAGTCACCACATGCGTAATGTGCAGCTGTGAGCTAACGTTTCGAGCAAAGTGACACGTAGTCATGCTAAGTTGCGAGATGATACAATAGCATAACAGGAGCTGTAGGACAAACGGTTGTGTGTATTTGAAGTGAACACTGATAGATTGGAAAATTTTAAATATCTGTATTCTTGACGCAAGAAACCCGTGCACACAAGAGTCGAACACAATCACATTTACATACTGCTCGCACTGTGCACAATCTAAACCCCGGCGAATCGCGTTCTAAAGAATGGCATAATGACCACATCCATAGAGCGAATCCTTTTCAAAAGCAAGGAATGTTGTCGATATGGTACCTTTATATACGTAGTCTGTTCATGGGCAAATTTAAAGCACACAGCCCTGCTTAAGCAGACTGTATAACATTTAGTAGTTTCACAAAGAGGTTTAACACCTGCGTTTAAGTGTTGCAAAGGCATAAGTGCTACTTATGAATATCGGCACAACGTGAAAAGGCCGCTAAAAAGAATTTTTATTTAAAAAAAAAAGTTGGGATTAAAATAATTTTTTTCAGTATAGGTTTGTCTTATTTACCATGGGCAACTATTTAATGCGCAGAATATGGTGCATTTTATTTTTGGCAGACAATTTTCGTCATAAAAAGTGGCAAAATTGTTAGTCGCGCGAGCACTGATAAGTAACTAATTATTGGCTCAATTGAGTAAAGCTCTGCCGTTTATGCGGCTAAATGTGAGACATATGCAATGAACTCGGATAAATGCAATGTGATCAACATTAGGAAAGTAATGTTCTAAAAACTTAGCACAGTGAGAAAAATTGCAAATTTGGACCAAGTTTATTCGCAAAATGAGCTGTAAATGCAAAAATATTGCTTCAACTATTTTTGTTCTTGTTCATTGCCCACATATCCAGTGAGAAGTGAGCGCGCAAAATTTCATCTCAGAATCATAAATAAACAAAAAGTTATCCAAGTTTGGATAACATGAGGTGCAGCAAAATGTTGTGGTTTTCAGAAAAACGTAAAAAAAGAAACAAAAGAGATGGCACAAACACAATATAGCCCTACAACGCACCAGCTTTATAGCTGGAACGCCTATGAGATGCACTAGAGTCTTCTGTTGTTCGCGTGGCTTCTCGGCGACAATATAAAATAAAAAGGTATTTTGAATAATATGCTTATAAAAGAAATAGTAATGATTTTCGGTTTCACAATACGACGGTATCCGTTACAAAACTCACTGTAACTCCCAAGGTAATGGTGATGGGAATACAGTTTCTTTTGCAACATGTTGCCCAATGTTTGGGCATACATAAAATGTTACAAGGAAAAAATAAGAAAAATTGACTTTTGAAAGTGGCCTACCACCTTATATACGCTTGCACGATGTGTGCGGTAACGATTTATCTACACCAACATTTTATTTCTCCCGTTTAATATGCTCTTGTGGCAGTACATTCATGTGTTTCGAAATCGGTGTCTCGTTTTTTTTGTGTAAACGACATATTTCTGTATTCCTAATTATTCCTCTAATATATTTCGCGGGAACTTTTTCATATTGCTTTCATAGTCCTTCGGAGTACTTCTCACGCTCGAGTTCACAAAATTGAAGCTATCTTCTGACTTGCAAAAATATTCTATATTTGCTTATGTGCTTCAGGTAAACTTACTGTGGGTTATAAGTGTGTTTTACGAACTCTGTAAAAATCAGCCAGCTTTGCTGAAAAAGCTAACTTTTGTAGAGAATAAATTTGGCGAAAATGGGTGGAATGATATGCAGATGTGCAAAGAAAATGCGTGGGTATGAATGAAGTATAGCCTTTGCCAAATTCTTTGTAATAATTCTTAAAAGCGTTACATGTGAGCAGTAGTTCAGACGGATGAGTGAGCGCGTGAGGTGCATAGGCATAGGGATGACACGTTCAGCATGTTTCAGGACTCCCATCACTATTCGCCCCTTTATGGGTTATTTCAGTGTTGTAGGCGAGGAAGATTACGTTGGGTGTGGCTGGTGATATTGTTTTTGATAGCAAGGAGGTTGGCTGTATACTCTCACACTGGGGCACAGCCTGACAATAAGCTTTAGACCTTGGCAGCTATGCTTCACTAAGAGCACCGAGAAAGAACGCAATGACTTGCCTGTCACCGCTGAGACAAGGAATTAGCTAAAGTGAAATTTGCATCCTAGAATGGCCACATGAACGGTTGCTGTCGCTTTGCACCCGCAATGCAGCTGCTACTGCGTCACAGTTGTGTATGCGTCATTGTGCTACTGCGTCGAAGTTGTGTATTGAACAGACCTCATCGTCAGTGCGTTAAGTGATACTTATGGCTCGCGCATGCGCTATACAAAACTGTTTATGTAGCCTTGAAAGTGCCGGGTCACATGCCTGGTTTTTTCATCCCCGGTTAGAGTCGTCGCGTAAAGTGATGTAGTTATCGAAAAACGTTTATTAAGGCGCTCACGTCTGAGCTTGTAGCCTAAGGAAGGCTGTTGGATTTTTGCTGCAAGCAAAACAGGTAACTTTATTGGGGCTTACGAAACAGGCAAATTATGCATATTTTTGGGATCTACATGCCGAAACCTAGATCTTGACATCAGGCAAGCCTTAGGTGGAGGACGCCGGATTAATTTCCACCGCATTGGTTTATTCAACAAGCTTCTCAATCGAAGTACACGAGCACGTTTTCTTTTCACCCAAATTAGAATGTAGCCGCCGTGCTCATTGTCGATATTTTTATTTATAGTGAAATAGTCAGCTCACCTTGTACATTAACGCTTAGATACTCCAATACTAAGTGAGCGAATACTTTACTATTACCAATTAAACAACATTTTGTGGCTGATCTCACACCTAAGTAATAGAATGCAAAACAGATGCATCAAGGTCCTATAAAGCCCTGACTCCTTGATGCGCACAGAAGCAGCAAATTCGCTCAGAATTCGCAATTCACTTGGTAAACGAGGTATCGAATGATGATTTTGCAGAATATGCTACTGGCCGGCAATGTTAGGTGAGATTTCGCATTGTCGGGAGCGGTAATGCGGTGCATGAAAGAATGGCCTATCCTGGTCTCAATCCACTGTTCGCGATGGCTGCAAGAAACGTGCAATTAGTTAAAATTTTGTATTTACGTAATTGACAAAACAGATATGCATAGGTAAATAAAGTCGTCAAATTCCATTGCCTTTCTAATTATATTGCATAGAGCAAAAGCCAAGCAATTTTCAAACGTTTTCGACAGTTGCGAAATTGCCCATTTTGAAGGGATGAGTGGATTGCACGTACGCTTACATTTATTCTTTTTGTCCCCAAATTACCGATCCAAATGCGATGAAAGTTTGCATTGCCAAAATCTGAAACTATAATCTCTCTTTACGCGCCCACACTCCCAGAAGTGCTTGTGGTAATCTTTCTGTGAAATTTGAAAGCAGAGGTAATGTCGCAAAACCTATTGCGACGACGCCCACGCAGTAATTATCATGACGTGATCTGGCCGAGCATAACACAAGGTGCCTAGTTGCCTAATTTTCACGCACATTCTTGCTTGAAGGTTTAAACTAAGGCGCTTAACAACACAGGTAAATGCTTTTTACCCTCAAACATATTGCAGTACCGCTTGTGCAAACTGAGGGGTTTCGTTGAAATATTTTAGATCAAACTCTTGGGGTGGTCTCATATCTTCGGCTAAAGAGCGCATCGATGGCGCACTAAATCTGTGAGATACGAACAGGATTCAAACTGAGGAGACACGATATAATCAATGATGATGCTTTACATTTCTATTGCTCGTCAAGCCGTTACCCACTAAATGACAGGTATGCATGTCTTACCTCAGTGTAAGGACAAAATTTTACAAACATATTGGCTTGCAGTTTACACATGTCGTGATTTGCCTCGAGCAAAACAATTTGCTTTTCATTTAGCGAAAGCAAGGCAACCTACCATTCTTTTTTTAGATTTAAGAAATCTATCAACACTTCCGCGGACTGTCGGTTCGACACAAGGATAATCCTATTCGAATAAAAAAAATGTTTTACAGGCGTGAATGAGTCGGCGATGCAGTACGGGCACATCATGTCAGTGTTTTCCAGCTTTATCATTCTGTTCACCCTGTACTCCAACTTCGTCCATGGCTACTCTCCTAACCTAGCGCAGCTTCGACCATTCAGAGCACTGAGAGTAAATCATCTAGCGATCCGTAAGGATGCAAAATATTATGAGATTTTGAACAGCGTGAAAAAAAAGCTGGCTTCGGTCATGTTTCTTTCTTAAAAATACGAAAAATTGAACAAAAAGAAAGACGATTGCACACAGAGCTACGAAAAACACGACACATTTATTTATTCAACACTTAAAGGAATATAATTGTTACATTATTGCATCGCAAAACTACTAGAAGAGCTTCCGGGTTCGAAATCTCGGCACGATTTCACGTCAATGCTTTGATTTCACATGAATACATCAAGACCGACATTTGTATTTGTTTGTATCCTATTCATTTCTGCTTGGCGCGTCAACGCTTCGCTCTGTAGGGGAGGAAGAATTCCAGGCATTGAGCTTAGGTAGCACGCACACAATTTTTACATGGGATCCACTGCGAGCCTGTTGCGTAGCTTGGTGTGCACACTTCCAAATTCTGACCATTTTCTTTCAGATGCCACTGAATAAAAAGCAATCTGCAGTACGCGACAGACTTGGGCGCTCAAGGATTGGTTGATGCAATGTCGTTACCACCATGTGGATGGATACAGGTGCTTTTCAGACTCCCAAACTGATTCTTTTGACCAAATTCCCTCCCAGGTTCTATATTCTGCGACGTTACACAGGCGTTTCCCGACGTCCAGCAGCAGGTGCTCCACCTGTTGGGAAATCCAGTCAAACATTACCACAACTGCGCGTCACCAAGGTTCTTTGCGCGTTACCTTGGGTCTAGGAGATTAGCAGCAATGTGATTGTGTCGCAGAAAAAAACTCCTCGCGGCCGCTGATTACACGCATTATGTGAGCCTGTTCTTCTTGCTCCAAGGACCTAGTTCGACGCTTATTTCTTCCTGCGCACTGCACTTCGTGTTGGCCACGGTTGGAGCACGTTAGAGCACCGCGGTATCACAGTCATTTGAATCAAACGAGTGCCCAATCCGGATCAAGTTTCCCAACTTGCATAAAGCACGGTCGCAGGTAAATGGTCCAACAATCCGAATCGATTTATTCTAGCTATAGGTTTAGCTCACTTGCGGTGATCATGCTGACGACAGCGTTTTAAAAGGATGCTTTAGATGCATCGCAAGGACTCGCATCACAACAGAAAAATTCCGCGGCGATACTCTGTTTTTTTTTTTTTTCAATTTTATCCTGGTTGAAAAAAAAATTGCTGTTAGGCCATATGTAGACTGGGCGGTGTAGGGCTGCATGATTGTTTTGTATATACTTTCGCAGTGCCGCGAGTTGCCCACGTGTTTTATGAATGGTGAGGCGTCCACTCCCCAGCGCTTCCGGGCAGCAACTGTTTCTGCTTTTGCGGGGTCGGACGGCCCGCGTGGTGTCGGGTGACGAGCCGCGGCGCGCGCCGGGGGAGGGGGGCGGCGCGGATGCGGAGAACGGTTTCGGTGAACGTGGTCTTACGCGCACTGGGTTGGCATTCCACCGATGGTTCCCCAACCCCTTGAGCGATGGGAGACCTTGTTATCCAGCCCCGCCCTACCGATTCAGCTCGCACTGACGGACAGGGGCCAGGAGCTGCTGGGAACATATGGGTCCCGTAACTAGGGAACCACCCCGTCTGGTACCTGTGGGCACCACCAATATATTTTGGGCCTAATAAATGTTTATTTATCATCATCCACCGATGGTCATAATAGGTCCACGCGGACCAACCTCGTTTGGGACTGCTGTACGCAGCGTTAAGGCGCCTGCTGGCTAGAGACGGCGTCGAGGTTTATGGCCTAGCAATGTTGACCACGTGTTGTGCGTATGGGGCGGGGGTCCACTCCCCTATGCGTCCGGGCGGCAACCACGTGTGTCTTGTTTTGAGCACTGAGGAAAGCCCGCATGGTGGCCAGTGACAACTTGCAGTGCGCGCTTTAGAGGGGCGGTGCGCATGCGAAGATCGCGTTCGGAGAACGTCGTTTTGAGAACACCGAGTCCGGATGCCACCAACGGTCATTATTTTTCCACGCGGAAAAACCTTAAGGGGGGACTGTAGTACGCAGTGTTGTGACACCAGCGCCCGAGCCACCTGCTGGCTAGAAACACCGCCGAGGTTTGAGATGGCTTAGCAATAAATCGTGCGTGCCTAGCGTGTCTGCTGAGGCCGTCACTGACCCAGTGGAAATAGGAGAGGGAGAAAAAGTTGTAGGAAGAAGGAAAGCAGGGTTGTTTTCCAATACATTTACTTTTAAAAGTAAGCCCATCTCTTTGGGTTGTGGCTCAACAAACTTTCGACTCTCATTGGCAACTGCTGCTGTGGGATGGGCCAACAGTCCCACCGCCCTTTTTCTTTGTCTATATCAGCTGCAACAATCCAGACGAGGTGCTTTTTCCTCAGTCAGGGCTGTAATCACTAAACCTGATTGATCACTAAGACTCCGCACGATGCAACGCTAGTCTGGGCCGTAACCACTTCGTGGTAGAACAGTGAGACTCGGTTGGTCGTATGTAGTGATAGTTGTCCTAGGCTCTAACTTAAGAAAAAGTAGAAGAGTAAGGCGCTCTTTACTTGTGTTTTTTTGCATCAGTGTTCATTTGCTAACTCTGCATTTGACTGTGTAAATATTTTCGTTACAATACATCTTCAAGTCTTGTTACCTGCAACCTGCCTCCTGCTTCATCAACGCCGATAATCACCTTGCAGAGACTTTCATCAACTTCAAGGACAAAGAACAAACTTAACTATTGCGACGCATTTTTAAGCAATTACATCTACAATCATCCGTCGCAGGCGAAATGTTAACCTTTATTACAACCTGCTGGCACAATTTCCTGACATTTGTTCTCTACAAGTGGCTCAACACCATATGCGAGATTGGCGGTGGAATTTTACGTACAATAATAATTTGTGAGCAAAAGTACCCGACTTTCACACTAAACTTTAACCACGGTGGCCGAACTCTTCGGTTGACTACAAGCGGAATGAATCATATAAGAAAATTCTTACATATGGATATAGGTGATCAATATCTCCTTAGGGACGTTTCTAAAAAAGCTAACTACTTGACAATTATACAACAGTTATTTCACTAGCAAATATCGCAAGTACTACAAATTTCTTCTATTTCTAGTTACAGAGTCGGTTTTCATTGAGTTGAGGGCCAGGTTGGCATTGAAAGAAAGGAAGTGTCAGACAAATAAGGGACTATGGCACATATATTAAATATCTTTCACACTACTGAGTATAAGATAACAAATGCCAACCGCTTATTATCAAGAGACTGACAATAACTTTGTGAAACCACGTGGTTTGACGACAAGGCAAATTCACTGCCCCTATTTAATATTCATCCGTCTTTCCGCTTCAAAAGGTCCAACAAATTGATCACAACTTTCATACGTTTATACGACTACGCTTAGAGGTGGCCAATGGACATTGTAGCTTGTAGAGTTCATTAACAGGTTCTTCAGTTTTTGGACCCATTGTAACACACCGGCTGTGTATGTTGAAAATCGTCAAAGAAGGCAGGGCATGCAGACATGGACAACGAGCAGCGAATCAGACAACACAAACATGGCGTTTGTGTTTTCACGATGAACTCCTACCTACTAGCTTAAATTTCTGTAGTTCTAAAGTGTTGATGATGTGCTCATCCAGCGTCCTCAATACTACCATCTTCGAGAGACCCTGCCCGGCCGCTTTAACAGGCTGGATAGGCATCCTTTACGTGTAGATAAACTCCACCGTTGGTGATCGTGTTCAGACATAAAAAAAAACATGCTCTCACATATCTTCACCACTTTCTCATTGTGATTTTTTGAAGTCTAATTGAAAGGCGATATTTATGAACGCACTCACTATATGACTTTATGGAAGATTGTGAGGACTTGCACGATGTTTATGTGCTTTATTCTTCACTGTGCTTTCCTTTTCTTGCCGTGGCGTTACAGATCGAGACTGTTTTGGTAACGCTCAACCGTGACATAATGCAGCAAGTCACTCATACAGCGCGCTCTATGTTCTATAGCACGCGAGGCTGCACTTAAGTGATATGCTTCGCTATTTTGTCATACTTTTCTTTTTCTTTTGTCCTGTTTCTCATTTATTTCTAGGTTTTCGAGCACATTCTTAAGTGCCTGGAATTTATTTTTGATGATTGGCATAGCCAGCCTATTGTTAGCTTATTTTTCCACTAGCTGAACAGATATTAAACAAAACCAAAGTTACTGTAGTGCCATAGATATGTGTTTATCTCAGATATTTAAGCAAGGAGTAGCTTATTGACACTAACCACCGTAGTAACACAACACCTTAAGGTATGATAAAAATAGCACTTGAAGTTTTCAAGAGCCTGAACAAAAGGGAAGAGAGTCTAGACTCAACGATGAAAAGCTTAGCAAGAAAGTTGGTGACAAAACCCAATGAAAGTGAATCGAGAGGACAGAGCCTTTGGTGCATAAAACACAGGATAAGAAGAAAACCTTATTAAGATCAATCAATGTTCCTTTCAGCTCCACTAACTATTGATGTGCGTGCTTCACGCTTTCTGGTGCACTACCTGGGCGTTTTATTCTAGTGATGAAGTGGAACATAAGTGCTGACATAAATGTAGGATCTTTTAATAACAAAATCAGGCTACATGTTCACACTCCTAATTCTGTAAGCTGCAAAACGAAGGCCACCGCTGTTGAAATGATGTACGCATTGCGACATTGCGCGTTCACGCATGTAACATGGAGGTCATGAACGAATATAATCTTTTAAAAAAAAGAAGAGAGCTTTTGCTTACAGCGTGGAGCTCTAGTAGTAGGTGGACGAGTTGTGGTTGGTGGACGATATGGAAATCTTCTTTCCTCAACATTTACTTGATGGTGCTTGGCAAGAACAGACAAACCCCCAGATTCGTTCATTTTGGACACAATGAAGATAAGTGTCGTAAAAGCTACAAGAAATATCACGTTGGCTTCCTTGGTCATAATAAGGTGGTGTAGAGTGAGAAGTGCTTAGCTTAACTGTATGAAGCCTTTATATACGCATAACATCACAATGCACAATGACACAATAGTGTCACTTTCAAGCTCACTTCTTTCATTCCTGCTTGGCATGTCACATTTCTTGCGCACTTTTTTATGTAAATTGCAAATATTCTTTTAGCATCGTTATAGTGTCTTCTATGTTTGCTGCATTTCTCAGTATCGAGGGCGGAACGACCGTATGTAATAATGGAGCATAAACGACGTAAACCTGTGAGATGAAAATTATCACTGAGAAACAGTTCAGAACTTGATGCAGTTATGCTAATTAGCGGAAAAGCATAATATTCGTTTTTCTGTTGGCGTATTACCTAATACTAACCCATGGATCCCTGTTCGCCTATTTTAACCGTCAGCAAAGCACTCATCTAGAATGCATTATCCCAATTGTATAATCTTTATTTCATATAAAGAATAGTACACCAACAGACGGAGGACGGACAGTGCTTTGCTCCCCCTTCCCCATGTATTATCCTAAACTGCAAAATCTTAAAGGTACTGTGAATAAATTAAAAGGAAATTTATGAAATATTCCTATAGATGGCAGCTACTTGCCAATAGCCGACATCAAGGGTGTTTGGATAAGTGCACTTCTTCCTCTTATTACGTTATATATTTATTAATGCAGTATACTGACAAGGAGGGGAAAATCTGCATATCTAAGTTCAAAAAGAATTGCGTACTTCCGTGACAAATCAACTATCGTCTGCTCACACTCGGCTACCCCCGCCCGCGTAGGAATCATACTTTGTACACACTACGTTCTGTTTTCGTAGCTGTTGGATCTCGCTAGTTTTCAAATAGTTTTGAACATTCAACTAGTTTCGAACCACACGAAAATTAGTGCCAGAGCACATATACGATGGCGCTCACTCGTAGCCCCTCCTGGCTGGGCACCTTTGGCAGACATCACATTGTAATGATCTGCTGACAGCGCTTCAAAATGCACAATTCCGCTGTGGCTACTATGTGTCGGTAGGCCTTGTGGAGGACAAAGCCTGCATTACCCAGGTATTACCACTAGACTGAAACACATTAGTGCGAACACGCACTCCGACCTTTTCGTCCGTGTAGCAAAAGTTGCGCTATATTACCTACACACAGTACAGTTAGCCACTACAGTTGCATCTAGCAGCGTCTGCTTGTAGCGTACCCTGCCGCGGGATGCCACGACTAGGTCACTCGCGGAGCTCCTCCGGCTTTCTGAGGACAAGTACGTGCAGTGATTGATCTCTGTGGACAACATTACTCCAAGTGCGTGACAAGCCGGCCCTAGCACCAACATCTACAGCAACAGGTCGGCTGCATCCATGCATCCAAAGCCGCACAACTTCCCGGTGCGTCAGCATCTTGGTGGAAGAATGTTACGTTAGGAATCTTTTCAACGCAAGTCCGGACTGCGGCATCAATCGCTTAGCCGACGTGCGCTCCGCCACGCGCTCGACCCCCTCGTACGATGTTTCGTGTCGCCCTCTGAAATTGTTTGATTGCTTTAGGGTAAAGTGCGGAAGGAAATGTTTTTTCGATGGGGTTGCCACGCGCCTTAACGTCATAAGCATGCAAGCCCATTTCATAGAGATACTACAACAGTGACATATAAAATGGTATGCCCATAATCCATGTTTAATAGCCTTCATCTTGATCACTGTTGAATTTTGCACCTTTAAGTACCTTATCGCGAAGTGTCTTTGTCCCAGGGTTCGTCCTAAGTAAATGGCGGCCATCCGCTGCAGACGCATGGAGCAGATCACTTAGGACACTGGACAATCTCGTCGTATGGTTGACCCCAAGCACAAGTGATGGCTGGTGTAAGAGTCGCTGCGGCCCAGAATCACCGCAGAGAGAATTCCTCCATCTCAGAAAGATTTTGGGCAAGGGAGGATACACGCGGGGCGATGAGGGCACGCGTGTCATTCCGGAGGATGGATTTTCACGCTTTGAAAACCGAGCGGGAGTCAGAGGGAAGGGAAAGAGGAGGTGTAACGGGTCTCCAAAAAGAGGGTGCAATGCTGCCCACAGTGTCATTGTTGTGGTCATGACCACGTGACTGCCCCCAGCGGACAGTAACGTTCACCCCCGTAGACTTGGGAATTTTGTCTATCTGCTTACAAATGCGCAAGGTTTTCGCAACTTGTTTGAGATGGATAACAGCACCAAGGCTATCAATATAGATGTGAGTTCGTTGATGTTAGGCAAGATGACATGGGCTTCTATCACATCGTGTGTAGCCTGCAGATCAAATAATAAGTGGTCTGAAAAGTCTGTTGCATATATCTGTGAGTGGCTTTGAACTCAGGGTGTGTAGTACTTGAGGAGGAATTTGCGTGTTCATAGTATAAAAAAAGCTTCGCACCCATTGAGATGATAATCACAAATGGTTATCATCTCAATGATCACAAATCAGCAGTTATCTGTCACGGCATTGTGACTATTGCTCCCTGGAGAACCACTACAACCTTCGAATGGGATAGGAACATAAACGAGTGAGGCGCTATATTGAGAAAAGCTAGCTTACTAAGTAATAATTTAATAGCGAAATTTCTTTGTTCGTAGGTTTGTGGGGAAATTACCAGGCCATAAAATCCTCAGAATCTTCCCCCGCTTATTTACAGCTCGCACCCTCATTCTTAGCCATTTTTCGACATCCAGTACAACAGTATTTCTGTGGCAAACCAGAAATTTTGAAATAAAATGGCTCGAAGACTGATCCCAATTGATATCCTAGCTCTTCAGCAGAAACATCAGTCATATACTCATATGTCAACTGAAAGTCAATGCATAAGAACCAGAGAAAAATTAAAGATCTGACGGCGATGTTATACCGCTACTACAAATTGATCGTAGTACCTTGACAATTTTCTAAGTTGCTAAGTGCTAAGCTGTATGCTGTTGCTAAGCTGTATGCTGTATGCGTGATTTCAAAGGAGATATGCTGTTTGTATTCAATTTTTAGCCTGGCGTTTTTTGCTTGTGCAATTGACACGAAATTGTCCTTGGCAGTATAGAGGAATACAGGTTCGCTGTAAAATAAAACAAAAGGCTTTGCGAACGAGACCCAATGGCGTCACAGCTGTTGACCTTAAGTCCCAACTTCATCAGATTTTGCGAATACGGTCTTCCTACGTCATCGAAGTCACAATAATTAATGTAGGAGTGGGGGTATGTATTCAAAAAATTTTGGGTGCTGCCGCTCACTGACCATATGGTGATTAAAGCAGTAGCTGAAAGCTTAAGGGCATCTAAAAATGCTTTATGTTTCTTTTACAGCTATACCCACTTTGCAGTGTCTTTCTCAAGCAATGACTACATACATTGAGAACAATATACAAAATGGTAATGTTGGCCTGTTACGATGTTATATGCTAAGGCAAAAAAGTTGTAAGGCGATAACGCTACCAGTTGAAGTCAATGAACGACAGTCTTCGTAACCGAGTAGGGAGGTGACATAGGGGTGGAGTTACATGCGCAGTGTAACTTATCGCGTCACTTCTCCCGTGAGGTGGGAATGAGGAGCGTCGGACTCAAATCCACTTTACTGAACTATCTTGGACATCGGCCCACACTTCGATGTCTGATGATGTGTAAACTATTTCAGTTACTTCCGAGATTTACCATGCGACAACAACGATCCAATTATGCGGCACGCTGTTATGGCGGACAATCGTATATGGCGTAATCAGTCCAGTGTCAGGCTTCTGTGCTAAAGTCCACTTTTCGAATCCGGCAGTCCTAAAACTTCATATTTAAATAAAAATTACAATCTCAGTAAAACGGCGAAACGCTTGGTGCCATAGCAACATGCTAGAATATTACACGAAATAATGCTTGCTACTTTAGGGGCAGTACGAAGTGCAGTAAACATAAGCTGGCTACGTGAACACGCGTGGCTTTACGTGCACTGACACACATGGACAGAAGGAACTCGATGACCTTATAGCTGCATCGGCTAAATCTACAGCATCTTGCCGGCGTTTCGGCGTTGCGCCAGCCTCGAGTTCCTGTACTGCGGCATGTTCACAGCAGGCCGAGGGGTCATGCGCCTCCTCGGTATCCCATTGCAATGCATGGGAGGCAATGTGGTGACTTTGAAACTTTTCTTATTCACAGCGTGGATTATGTCATAGGGACTCAATCTTAGCATCGATAACTGGACGTCTTTCTGATGGCCTTTCTTTTGTAGGTGATGACATGAAATACAGTTTAACCGAGCAAGACAGTCAGAACTGAAAATTATATTAAAACTGTCCAGGAAGCCTCCAGAAGCTATACTGGCATAATTGCAAAATTTCTGCTAAGAGATTGAATACTTGGCGCAAAACATTATGGTGTGTGAATGTTTTTTGTTCACCTATTGTACATTTCCCAATCAAGTATAGCTACTTCTAAGCTCAAATTTCGCCATATTGTAGGCTCCCTTAAATTCATTTAAAACATTTTTTCGGACACCGCGCGGGAAGCATTCTGTCACCCAAAATATTTCCATTACTGACTGATTTTACTGCAGTAGTCACAGCTACAGCAATTTACTCGTTACGAATTATTCCTAGTTTGCTTTAATTCGTACATCAAAAACGCATTTGAGCAACCCAAATGCATAGGTGACCAACACTACACATTAACCAGATGTTCAGCTCACGAGAACCACAATATTTAGGAAGACCATGTTTGTAAGGTAGGAAAGAATTGTCAGTGTTAAACAATGCAGAAAACATGATTTTATGCTATTTTTTTATTATAGCAAGTAGATACTGACCAAACCCAAAGACGAGCATTTCTAGAGTGTATTCCCCGTACGGGCCACGATAAAAAGCTGCCACATTCAAACTTTGCAACGCAGCGCCGACACTTACCCGAAATTATGTTACAGCACTTGGGGGTAGTGAATGCACGACGGGAAATCTTATCCACTGCAATCTTCTCCACTGACACCTTAAGAAAACATATTTCTGCAGGTATTATTCCATGAGACCTTGATATTTAGGCACGAATATTCACAGAAACGTTCCTAAAGTAGATTTCTTCTTAATACCATATGTGATTCAACCACAAAAAAACTATATAATCGCAAAGACAGCCAACTAATATCAAACAACACTTACGGACGAAAAGCTTTGTAAGTTTGGTCCCATGTGGTAACTCTACTTAACAATTCAAGAACCAAATCACTTCTGAATGACACTGATTTGTACAGTGCATAAATCCTTGGCAGCTTTAACGCATTTGTGCAATCTCAAGAACCACGAAAGAAATGCGGGCAGTCCAATCCCCCAATAAATGAATATTGCCTTTCACTTCGTTTCGAATGGCTGACGGGAGTACCTTTAAGATACCCGTATAAGCTGATTCACTTGCGTAAGTACGTAAAACCTGATTGATATAATTACCACGTGATCAATTATGTTGAGTTAACTGTTACTGCAACTGCCATGAATTTCAAATCATGAGCGAGAAATTGTTGTGCTATGTTCTTGTGTTACAGGAGAAGTGTATTCGGTGGCACCTTCAGGTGCACAAAAATAAAAGCAGAATTTGAGAAAGAGTTTTGGTGATGTCCAACATTTACTTCCCCATAAGGTTCGCTTTCCAACCCGGTACAATGTTATCTCTCCACACGTGTAAAATCATGGTATTTCTTTCTTTATGATGCGTGTCTTTCGCTGGCCAAATAATAGTGGGAGAGGGGCATCACAAAAATGCATAAAGGAGCACTCTATTGTTCACACCTGCCCACATGAGTGCAGGTCTAAAAAGCAGAAAAAAAATTCTCTTTTTAAATGAATACTTAAGCAGAAATGACGATAGATACTTCGAATGCGTGTTCATGCCCTAGGTGCGGAACAATACGCTCAGAAAACAATAGCAGGCAGCCAGTGGTGACGCTTAGAGAGCATTGATCGGTATCAACGCAATTTGCGTTACACAAAACTGCACCCGCGAAGCATAACTGCGCCGACATTGCATACGTAGAATTCACTTGGCAATCTAGCAAATGAAACTCGTGGCTTCTGCACATTCAAGCAAATAGGTTTTGAAGCACTTTCAAACTTACAAGACCAAACCTCTGTAGATTAATTGACTTAGATGTAACGCCGTATAATTTTACGCTGATTTGAAATATTGAGACAGGTTTATTCGCAATCTCTGGTGGATAATAAAGTGAAGCCTCCTTTGCTTCATTCATCGACGTTACCACTGCTATTGCTGTCCTGCCGAATAGCGCTTTCCGAATACGACGCCTATACTGATATTTGTTGCATCATCATGCCGTTGTCGTCCTACCAACGCCAATCTTGCTGATTTCTCGGTAGTCTTCGCCGATAGACCGGCATCGCACACACCACATGCAAACACCAGATAGGCTGCGAATCGAGGCGGCTCCTGCCGAATGCATGGGTGGTAGCAAAAGTGTGTAATCACGTCGTCCTTGTTGCAATATTTTCATCCCTCTTATTTGCTGGCTACAGCCCTTGATGATTGACGGCTATCGGTCATAGTGCACATACACTGTATATTGTGCGAAGCGCGGCGACCCACAGTGGCAGGCGTCGCCGTCATGTCATCGTCGTCAATCCACCGTCGTCATGCTATTGTGGTCTGATGGTCGTCATGACTTGGTAATCGTCTTGCACTTGTCATCATTGAATCGTCATCATGTCGTCGTGGTCATTTCGTCGTCACTTTGACGTATCGATGGCAGTGTCGTCGTGCCATTGTCTTGACGCAATCGTCATCGTCGCGTCATCAGTCGTTCCGTCGTCCTAACTTTTTCGTCATCGTGCCTTACATGCGCATGATCCATGGCAACAAATTTATGGTCAACGAGGCCGTTTGCAGCGAGAATGTGTTTGAGTGGGATGGTGGACCAGTAAAATTTTGTTTACACCTATTCCCATAACGTGTGGGATCTGTAGAAGTTTTTTCACCGTAAAGCCGCCCAAGAATATTACAATAAATAAAAGTGTTTTGTTTGGTGGCGCAAGGGGCAGGCATGGCCAAATAGCGCCATGCCTGTGTTAGTGAGCTCACAGTGGAGCGAATAATTCTGAGAAGTAGATGGGACGTGGCTGTAAACCAGCCTGTATATTGTCGCTGTAAAATGCGTAAAATCTGTAAGATTATGGCAATGACTAATGAGATATACTTTAAACATGAAAAATGCAATGCGAAAGAATGCTACCATATACAGAATATGGCAAATGTACGATTTGGCAAGAACACTACTCCCTAAAAAGAGTCCTTGAAACACAAGGGCCTAAAGGCCTAAAGGCCAGTAGGCTGTACAAAACTACTGTGACAGTGTCATCCTCCTGAGAAAGGATGTGCTATGAATTTATTTGGCTTCTAACGTATGGCACAACATCATTCGAGAAACCGAGGACAGCTTTGGTATTAAAAAGTGGTTCTTCAGCAAGAAATATAATGGGACAGAGATAGGCGTGATAGCGGTATGCTGGAGGAAAATGTTTCTTTCTCTCTGTCTCAGCTTCCCGACACTCCAGGAGGACGTGGAGGACGTTTAGCTTCTCACCACATGTACGAAATATTGGTGGTTCATCACCAGTCAGCAAAAAACTGTGGGTCTCCTATGTGTGTTCAATTCTGGGATGACAGTATAGGTAATCAGTTCGCCGTGTTTTCGTTGCGGAGAGCGAGAAACCTAAGTTGGTTTAATGCAGTGAAGCTTTTAACTTGTTATGCGTACCACAAGCTTTACCACTGGCTGCGCAGTATCTTTCGCAAGAAAAGCTTCAAATCTGTTGCAGGGAGCGCAGCTGTAAGAATAACAGCGTGCAATGTAATTAACGTGGCCATTTAGTGCGCTAGCACATTATCCGCTTATACACTCTACACAGAGTGGAATAGAGTTGAACGAGTACAGGACTTTTGTGTTTACAGAGTGCCTTCAGTGCTTTTACGGCACTTGGCAGCCTGTATATTAATTGCTTTTTGAAATATTCATTTCCTTATGTGCTTGCAGCCGATAATACTGCATAGGCTTCAGCCGTAAATATACTTGTTTCAGGCTGCAGTGCACCGGATGCCGAGAAGGATCAACCAACGGCTGCATAATATAACCTGGCATGTGACTTAGAAGCGTCTCTGTAAACTTCTTTGCACGAGTACTTATACTGGAGTTCAAAAACACTCCTTAGGATTTCGAGCTCTGGAGAGTGTTTTGTAGATTCTACAAAATATACATCACATTCTCGCCCTGACACTCCCAAGTCGGTAACAGCATGGCTGGAGGCATTAAGCGATGTTCGCGGTGTGGGACATCCATTTCTTCGCTTAGCTCCTTCATACGCAGTGAGAAAGACTGTCTTTTATGGGGACGATTACAAATAAGTATAGCACACGTCATATTGTTACCGCATTAAAACATGGACGTTCATGATGAGAGTGAACTCTGAAAAATTATGTGAGGCTGAGGTATGTTCTCTGCAGATGGAGTGACCCCTCATTTGATTATGCGTATAAACTTTCAATAGGGCTTGTTCTGTAAACGCCAGTGGCCAGATGGTGGACGGCATGTAGTATCTCTAGCGCGCTCGGAGTGGCAGAGCGATGTACCATGGTGCCGTAGTGCAATTGTGATCGAATAGGGCTCCTGTAAAGATTCATTAAACACTTCCTGTCACTGCCCCATGTTGCGTGAGATAAAATTTTCAGTAAGTTCATTGTTTTGGGGCATTTTACCTGGATATATTTTATGTGTGGAATGAAACTTTAGTTTCATTCTGAAACTTTAGTTTAATTCCACAATAAAAGTTTAGAGTCCAGTATAATGTCTGAAAACGTGTGCTGTTTCTTCACACGTAATTGCTGCCCATACACTTCGATATTAGGATCTGCAACGAGCCCTTTCTTCCTTCTGGAAAGCGCAGAATAACTTTTCTGAGGATTCACTTTTAATTTGTTTCGTCTTCTATTTGGAGACATTGTTCACACGCTGTTGTGCTTGTTTCACACAGATTGCAAGGTTGCAGGATTTGAAACCTATTTGTATGTTTGTGTCGACGGAATAAAATATAGCTGGTGGTAATGAAGCACGACGTGTGTTCCTCTTCACGATAAAGAGCTTGCCGCTGAGCACGCTCATTGGGGCACACGGAAGGTACGATTGGTAAAATAACTTTCGATTATGTTTAGCATATTTCAATGAATGTCCATTCCCGACAAGTCTGGCAAGATTCCGTAACGCCACGTTGCGTTGTACGCCTTCTATATATCGAGGAATATCGATAAGAAAAATTATTTAAGTGCAAATGCATCACGGATATTTCGTTCAATAAGCACAAGATGATTAGTTGTGGACCACCCATCCCTGAAGCCACACGGATAGGGATCAACCATATTGCTACGTGCTGTTCGAAGAAGATGGTATTCACACTTCGATATAGTGGGACGTAACCATATCCGGCGTCTGGCTGGTCTGAGGACGACGTGCCTTGTTTGATGTCGGCTTGCTTCCAAGTTTGTCAGTGCTTGCTAGCCTCTGTAAATAGACGTTATAAATAAATTCAATACTGCGCTTCCACCTAACATTTATTTGGTGGATGTGCTGGGTACTTCTTTTGACGGTGACGATAGTTTCTTGATACAAACCACAAATTACGGCTGGCTTAAACAGCTTCCCTGTTAAAAGTCTATTTCGAGATGGTAAAACTTGAATTTCAGGCACTTACCTGATATCTCGGGAAAATCACTTTAGGTCAATGTTGCTCTGCTCTTATTGTGTTGTTTTTTGCCGATCCAATTCATGGTCAATTTGTTGTAACAAAATGTCTTAGAAATCTTTTTATGCAAACAGTCTGTGCCAAAGTGATTCAGTTGCGCAGAACGGATAGTGACCAAACTTTTTCTAGCATTTCAGACCTGATTTTGTATCAGCACGACGAAAATCTATATTTGGAGAGCTGGCTTGCTGCTAGCCAATAGACTAACACAAAGAAGAATTCGCCACTCCCTTTTCCCATATCTCCACCGAAAGTAGCACTGACAATTGGGCGAGTTGGTACGGATGCATGACTTCAGAACGGCGCAACAAGGAAGACGAAAGACGTCTTTCGTCTTCCTTGTTGCACCGTTCTGAAGCCATGCTCCACCGAAAGCCCTGACGATATATCTCGTTTCCAGAGCTTCCTGTCTTTCCTTCTCTTTCCGTAGTTCTTTCTGCGCGCCAAAACGCACTGTCAGTTTCGCACACTCTCCTTTTTGCAGAAAATCCTCTAGTTGCCAGATTATACCCGGCAGTTTGCGCGATCTAAGCGCTTCCGCTGGCTGGGCAGCTGAAGCCTACAACATTTGCTTTGCAGGCGCGAAGCTGACCCCACCTAGTGTGATCGTTTAAAATGATATAGTTAAAAAAACGTTTATTTGGGTGTCATGTCCGAGCTTGAAGCCTGAGGAAGACTTGATTTTTTGCTGCAAGCAAGACAGGTAACTTTATTGGGGCTTTGGAAACAGACAAAATATGCATTTTTTTGGGGGGGGGGGATCTACATGCCCAAACCAAGATCTCGACATGAGGAAAGCCGTAGGAGGAGGATGCCGGATTAATATGAGCCACGTCGGTTTCTGCAAAAAGCATCTAAATCGAAGTAAACGACCACGGCGGCCGCATTTCGACGGGGGCGAAATGCAGAAAAGACCCGTGTACTTCGATTTATGTGCACGTTAAAGAACCCTAGGTGGTCCAAATTAATCCGGATTTCCTCACTATGGCGTGCCTCTGAATGAGGTGTTGGTTTTGGCACGTAAAACCCAGAATTCAAAATTTTATTTACGTGCGCGTTTTATTCCCCCCCCCCTTACAATGTAGCCGCCGTGCGCATTGGCCATATTCTTATTTATAATGAAATTGTCAGCTCACCTTTTATATTAACGCTTATATACACCCATCCTAACTGAGCGAATGCTTTACTATTACCACCAATTTATCAAAATACATTTTGTGGCTGACCTCAAACCTAAGCAATAGAATGCAAGACAGATACATCAAGGTCCTGTAAAGCCGT
This sequence comes from Dermacentor silvarum, assembly GCF_013339745.2. Classification (NCBI taxonomy): domain Eukaryota; kingdom Metazoa; phylum Arthropoda; class Arachnida; order Ixodida; family Ixodidae; genus Dermacentor; species Dermacentor silvarum. The sequence continues at coordinate 2,925,590 of NC_051158.1, forward strand.
TACTCATTGATACGTACACAGGCAAATCATTTATTCAGAATTTGCAATTCGTTTGGTCAGCGACGTAACGAAGGATGATTTGCGCAATATTGTACTGGCTGGCAATGTGTAGTGAAATATCTGATGGTCCACGCGGTAATGCGCTGCATGAAAGAATGACCTGTCCTGGTCTAAATCCATTTTCGCCATGACTGCAAGACAAGTGCAATTAGTTAAAATTGCCTATTTGCATGTTTTTAAAAACAGATATACATCGTTAAAAAGCCATAAAACTGCATTGCATATTTAATTACTTTGTATACAGCGAAAGCTCAAGCAGTTTTCAAAAGTTTCCGACAGTTGCAAGATTGCCCTTTTTGAAATGGTACGTACATTGCACGGTACGCTTACGTGTATCCTTTTGGTCACCTGATTACCGATACATATGCGCGAAAAGCTTGTATTGAGCAAAATCTGTAACTATAATTGTGTTCACGCGCCCTCACTCACAGAAGTCCTTGGTGAAAACTTTCGGTGGAATTTGAAAACAGCGTTTGGTGCCGCATGCCTACGGCGACGGCGTGTTTGCAGTAGTTATCATGACGTGAGCTGGCCGAGCATAAGGCAATTTGCCTAGTGGCCTAATTTTTACGTACGTGTTTGGAGGTTTAAACTAATGCGCAGAACAACCCAGGTAAATTATTCTTACACTTTTCGCACAAATATTTTAGGTTGAACTCATGGGGTGGTCCCTTATCGTCGGCTAAAGAGCGCGTTAATGAAGCAATAAATATGTCAGATGCGAATCAGGCTCGAAATGAGGAGACACGACGCATTCAATGATACTTCACATTTGCATTGCTCTTCAAGCGATTACCTACTAATTGACAGATATGCATGTCTTGCCTGAATGTAGCGAAAAAAAATTTAACAAATATATCGGCTCGCAGTCTAAAACCTGTCTTGGTTTGCCTCGAGCAAGACAAATTGCGTTTCTTTCAGCGAAATCAAGCTAATCTACAATGCCTTCTTTTTGTATCCGAGAAATCTACCAACATTTCCGCAGACTATTGGTTCAACAAAAGAATAATCCTCTACGAAAAAAAAAGAACTTTACAGGCGTGGGTGAGTGGGTGATACAGTATGGGCACATCATGTATGTCTGTTCTAGCTTTATCATTCTGTTCACCCTGTACTCCAACTTTTGCATTGCAACTCTCCTAAGCTAGCGTAGCTTTGACCATTGAGGCACTGAGATGTAATCATCTAGCGGATGTAGAATTGCATGAAATATTCAGGGGTGTGGAAGAAAACTCGTTCCTTTCATGTATTTTTGAGAAAAATACAAAAAGTAAAAAAAATATTGTGCACAGACCTATGAAAAACCCCACACATTTATTTATTCAACACTTAAAAGAATATAACTGTTACATTGTTGCATCACAAAAATCCCAGCAGAGCTTCCGGGTTCAAAATTTAAGCACAATTTTACGTCAATGGATTGTTTTCACGTATAAGTGTAAAGACCCAACCCACATTTCTGTAAATACGTGTGCGATTCATTTCCGCTTGACGCGTCAACCCTTCGCTCTGCAGGGGACGAAGCATTCTGGATATTGAGCTTCCAGTGCAAGTACACAAGTTTTTGCACGCGATCCCTGGCAAGCCTGTTGTGTTGCTTGGTGTGCACACTTACAAACTCGGACCATTTTCTATTACATGCCGCAGAAGAAGGTGAATCTGCAGTACGCAAAAGGGGTGGTTGATGCGAAGTCCTAATCCCAGGGCGTGGATGAATGCAGGGGATTCGCAGGCTCCCGAACTGCTTTTTTTGGCCAAATACTCTTGCAGGTTCTGTTCTCTGCGACGTTACACAAACGTTTCCTTACGTCCAGCGACCGGTGCTCCACCTATTGGGAAATCGAGTAAAACAATCAGCGCGTCACCAAGGTTCTTGCCACGATACCTTGGGTCTTGCAGATTAGCAGCAATGTGAATGGGTTCAAAGCAAAACTCCTCGTGGCCACCTAATACACGCATTATGTGAGCTTGTTCTTATTACGCCAATCAACTAGTTCGACGCTTATTCCTTCCGGGGCACAGCACTTTGTGTCGACCGTAGTTGGAGCAGGTTAGAGCACCGCGGTGTCACAGTGCATTTTAATCAAGATCGCGCCCGATATGGATCAAATTTCCCAATTTCGTATGATGCTGGTAGTTGCTGCACGGTCCAGCAGTCCGAATTGAACTAGTTAGTGTAGCCAGAGGTTTAGCTCACTCGGCATCGCGGGGCTGACCACAGCCTTTTAAAAAGAAGCTTTAGATACCTCGAAAGAAGTAGCATCGCAACAGAACAATTCCGCAGCCAAGTTCTGTTGTTGTTTATTTTTTCTATTTTTTCCTGCTTGAAAAAAAGACCGTTTTCCCCCCGAAATTTTTATGATTTATTCAACCGCTTACATCACTAGTCATACGTTGCATGCGAAATATTAATCTTTCTTATAAGCTGTTAGGAAGAGTTCATTACATTCTTTTACAAGTGGTTTAACACCCTATGCAACATAACCTATGGAATTTTACGTCCATTGTTATATTGGGAGCGAAAGCAATAAATTCTTCACTTTACAAACTTAAACACAGTGACCGAACTCTTCGGTTCACAAGTGAAATGAATCATTTAAAAAAATCCTTTCATTCGGAGGTAGCTGATCAATACCTCCTTGAACACGTTTCCAGAAAAGATAACTACATGACAATATTATGACCACACTTATTAATTTCACTAGAAAATCTAAACAGTAGCACAATTTGCACCTATTTCTATTCATTGGATGCCACGTTAGCATTGAAAGGAAGGAAGTGGTAGAGATAAGCGACTATGGCACATATATTGGGTACCTTTATTACTGCTGAATATTACATAATAAATGCAAATCGCCTTTGTATCAAGGCAGTGACAATATCTTTGTGAAACCACGTTATTTGACGACCAGGCAAATTTACTTCTCGTATTCAATATTCACCCATTTTTTCACTACACAAAATGCCAACGAATTGATCACACCTTTAATATGTTCACACAACGACTACACTTAGATGTGGCCTACGGACTTTACAGCTTGTAGAGTTCACTACGAGGTCCTTCGCTGCTTGTACCCACTGTAACACACCGGATGTGTCTGATGAACATCGTTAAAGAAGGTAACGTGGGCACACACGGACACACGAGCAGAGAACCAGACAAGAAAACATGGCGTTTGTGTTGCCAACTTCTCATTTGTGTCGGTGTCTGCACGCATTACGTTCTTTCACGATGAATCGCTACCAATTAGCTCAACTTTCTGTAGTTCTAAGCTATCGAAGAAGTGATCATCGAGCGTCCTCTATACGAGCGTCTGCGAGAAAGCCTGCGCAGCTGCTTTAACTGTAGCTGAAGTCCACCATTCCCGATGCTGTTCGGACATGCAAAAATTCAGAGCCCTTCCACCCTCAGAAGAGGGAAGACCAGCGAAGCTGGCGCGCTGGTGGTATTTGCTGTGTTGGGGTATAGCTATATTGGGGATTTGCTATGTTGTTGAATTTGGCTACAAGATGGTAAACCGACGCCTTCGGTATGTATTCGAAAAGGAGGCTTCGGTGCAGGCTCCGAGTAGCACATTGGGTATTTTTAACACTTAGACGATGGCACTGAAAGAACTGGCCCGGCGTCCACGGGCGACGGCAATCCTAGTGCGTTGCTCACACCTTTGTACGACGTGCACAGACCAGCGACCTTGACCAACAGGCGTATTCTCTAAGAGTCCACCTAGTGGACTGTCCACAGCGACTTTCGCAATTGGCTATAGAAGCAAGAGCGAGAAGGAACCAGCCAGTCTCCATCTCGCTCGTACCGCTGGAGCTAATCGCGACAGCCGAAATAGACAGTCCGCTTGGTGGATTCTTACAGAATATCCCCCCCCCCAAAGCTCCGTATATACAAACCAACCCTAACGCGAACTCCTCTCACACCACACTCCTCCGTTGACCTATCTTTAGATGTGAAGCAGCTTATGGTCGGGGCTATGTCACTCCCTCCCTCCGCCGTGCGGCGTCCACACCCGCACTGCGCATGTGCATCCTCCTTCCCCTCCTCTCCTTGTCTCATCTCCTCTCCTCTCGGCATTCCTCCTCTCATCTCCGACGCTCCTCTTCTCTCCGGATTGCGCAACGATTGGCAACACCTGCGGCTCCACGCGCGATAATGCGAAGCAGCTTATGGCGAATTCCATTGTGAGAACAGGAGCAGGGCACCGCGCAGCGCCGAGTCGGGTGACAGCGCAGTGAGAGCAGGGGCACTCGACCCACCACTGGAATACGGCGTGCATTTGGAGAGCAGGTGGGAGGGGGACGTGTGAGGAGAAATGTACCATGTGACTAAAGCAATCGACGTCCGACCATTATCTGCAGGAGAGCGGCAAAACACGCGTGATCGTCTTGTAATCTGTGGGGCGTAAGGCTGTCACCGTTTGCGGCCACGTACTACATACTTTTGTGCAGCGCCGACGCATCCCACTATGTTTCCGCCTGCGAAGATCATCTGAAACTGCAACTTGAATCTGAAGTTGAGCTGCAGCAGCTTTCGCTGCTGTCACCGTCGAGCGTCGCAAGCACTTCAGCAAGGCGAAGGCGCTTTGCTGCCACTGCCCTCGCGCATCCATCGAGAAGCAAGGCGGACTAGAAATGCCAGGATCTGTCGCTAAATCACTGCGAAGCTCGCTCGTATCACCTACGTCAAAAACAACGGTGCCTAAACACCAACTGCGCTTGGCTGCCGCCATTGCCGCCGCGCGCTGGCTGAAGCAAAATAAAAAAGAAATTAGGATATGACGGTTTAAGTCACGTGACTTCCTCCGTACTCCGCTTTTCAGGCGAGAGCAGTCTGGACTGCTCCTGGCTGCTCTCGGCGCAGAGAAACTGCTCTTGTTCTACCACTGGATGACGGCTCTCCCACTCCTGTTCGACCACTGAAACACGTCGCCTCTGGAACGAGCACTTTCGGCGTGCTTTTGAGTGCTCCTGTTCTCCCAATGGAATTCCCCATTAGGTTAGAGGCGCGACGGTAGGCGCTGCATACTCCGCGGATAACGCGCGCGCGCGCTCCGCTCCTCTCATTCTCCCGCAACGCCGCGATGAGTGCAACGGACAGCGCTAGCGTCAACGCCAGTGTCAGCGCCGTGGACAGCGCCGCGGACAAGAGGGCTCGAGCCGCTGCCACGAAACGGCAGCGGCGACAGGCCGATCCCGAACTTCGGGCTCGCGATGCCGGTAACTACGTACCTCAACCAAACGGAAACGACGAACTGAAAACAAATGGGACCTTGAGTCGACCCCATGGCTGCTTCGCATACTACTCAGGATTCCCTACGGGAAGATGGTGTAATTTTTTTTTCGTAGACAGGTGCGAGGCAGTCAGGAGAGAGCCGGCGGCACAGGCGCCCGAGGCCAGCAGGGCTGTGCGCATGCGCCACAGTCGGAGAGCGGGCTCACACACCTATGTGTGAGCCGTCTATCTGTCCCCGCCATTGGACCACCGCGCCGCGCCCTCCTCGCCTTCCTTCCATTTATCAGCGGCCCTCTCAAAAGACGCACGTGGAGCAGCCGGAGGGGCGACGAAAAGAGCGCGCGTCGCCGGCCTAACCTCGCAGCCAGCTCCAACTCTACTCAGGGGGGAACTCGGCATAAAAGAAGGTTGACTGGCGCAAGAGAAGAGAGATAGCGGGGGCTCAGCCGGCCCAGAAGGAGGAGGGGCCGTGCGCTCAAAAAGAGGATGACGCTTGAGCCAATGCTGATGATGATAGTTTTTTTCGACACGCGGACACTAATCCTCGCGAATCGAGCCCTTAACAGGTTCCCTGTAAAAACACGATCGCACATACCTTCGTGACCTTCTCATAGTAACTTTTTGCAGTCTGATTGAAAGGCGATTAATTGTGAACGCACTCATTATATGACTTTACCAACGCTTGTCAGAACTTCCACAATGTTTATGTGCTTTATTCTTCACTGTGTATACCTTTTTTGTGCCGTGGCATTACAGATCGAGACTGTTTTGGTAACGCTCAACTATGACTTTACGCTAGCATGTCGCTCGTACAGCGCGCTCTATATTATACAGCAGGCTAGGCCGCACTTTAGGCGATGTGGATCGTTGTTTTGTCCTACTTTTATTTTCCTTCTTTTTTCCTGCTTCTAATTTTTTTCTATCTTTTCGCGTATATTTTTAAGTCCCCGGAATTTATTTCTGATTATTGGCATAGCCAGCCTATTTTTGGCTTTTTTTCTCACTAGCTGAACGATTATTAAACAAAACCAAGGTTACTGTAGTAACTTTGGATACTACTGTCCCCTTGGTTACTGTAGTATCACCATCTCTTTGCCTAAATATCTCAGATATTTAGGCAAGTAGTAGCTTATTTAGTGTAAAGACTGTTGTAACAGAACACCTTTAGGTATCATAAAAATAGCACTTTATGAAGAGCCTGAACAAAAGTGAGGAGAGTCTAGACTCAACGACGAAAAGCTAAGCAAGAAAGCTGGAAACAAAGCCTAATCAATGTGCATCGAGAGAAGAGTTCCTTCGGTGCATGAAATACAGGATCAGACGAAGAAATTGCTAAGATCAATCAATGTTCCTTTAGGCTCTACTAACTATTGATGTGCGTGCTTCGTGCTTTCTTACTGATGAAGTGCAAGATAAACATTGAAATAAATGCAGGATCTTTTAATAAAATCAGGCTACATGTTCGCTCTATTAATTTTGTTAGTTGCAAATCAAAGGCCACCGCTGTTTAAATTATTTATACATGCAACATGGTGGTCATGAAGGAGTATAATCCTTTAAATAAACAGCTTTTGCTTACCGCAAGGATACGGGCGGCGTGATGGTGTAGTAGTAGGTCGACGAGTTGTGGTTGGCGGACGATATCGAAATGCTCTTTCCTCAACATTTACTTGATGATGCTTGGCGAGAACAGACAACCCACCAGATTCGTTCATATTGGACAGAATGAAGACAAGTGTCATAAGAGCCAGAAAAAATTTCACGTTGGATTCCTTTGTCATCACAAGGCGTACAGCGAGAAGTGCTCAGCTTCAATGTATGAAGCCTTTATATACACCTAGGATCACAATGCACAAAGGCATGGCAGTGCCGCTTTCTAGCTCACTTTTTTCGTTCCTTCTTGCCATGTCCCATTTCTAATGCATTTTTATGTAAATTGCAAGCATTGTTTTAGCATCATCATAGATTCGTTTGTCTGCTGCATTTCTCAGTATCAATGGCTGAACCACGGTGCATATAGATAACGGAGTATAAAAAACCCAGCAGTGCGCAAGCTCAGCTGGACTTGCCTCTTCACAGGGTGGAAGGGCTCTGACATTTTTTAGCGTCGGCGAAGCAGTCATCTAAAATGCATTATCCCAATTGCATAATCTCTATTGTATTGACACGTGTACTTGTTTATCTTTCACCAGGGACCGCTTTTCACCAGCTAACAAATGTTGAATGTTACTGCGCCTGCATGTATCGGAAGTTTCTCAAACATTATCGACGCTTCTATCCGCTCTCTGTTGTCACTGACGCTTATGTAATCTGACCGTATCAGCGACGCGAATCGTCTAGTACTTTCTGGAAGACACACGGCCACTAGGGGTTACACTGGAACCTTCGATGTTTCATGTATAAAAGCCGACGCGTTTTACCGCTTATCAGATTTCGGCGATCGCCGACTGGGTTCGCCGCTATCGTTGTGCTTCGAGTGCAACTCGCTTTTGTGGGCATAGGTTCGCCCAATAAAAAGTCCGTTACTTCATTCACAGTTTTGCGACTGTTTCCTTCACCGTCACTACTACGTGACATCTGTTGGAGGTGCTGGGTACACTCCAGATTGTTGATTACGTGGCCCGAAAACAAGAGCTGCTCATGTACGAAGCGGCACTTTTCTGGCTTCAACGTGAGTCCGGAGGTCATGATTGCTTGAAGTACTGCTTCATCGCGCCGGAGGTGTTCTTCGAAGCTAGAGGCAAACACAACGACGTCGTCCAAGTAGACGAGGCAAGTCTGCCACTTCAAGCCTGCCAGTACTGTATCCATGACGCGTTTGATAGTCGCAGGTGCCGAGCAAAGAACAAACAGCATAACCTTGAACTCGAAGAGTCCGTCTGGTGTTATAAAGGCAGTCTTCTCCCTGTCCTTCTCATCCACTTCAATTTGCCAGTAGCCGGTTTTTAGGTCAATCGACCAAAAAGTACTTTGCGTTGTAGAGTCGATCCAAGGCATCGTCTATCCGCGGGAGAGGGTATACGTCGTATGTGGTTTTGAAGAGGCGACGATAATCCACGCAAACACGTAGTGTTCCCTCCTTCTTCACTAACACCACGTGGCATGCCCATGGACTCTTGGACGGCTGGATGATGTCGTCGCGTCGCATTTCGTCGACTTGTTTGCTGATTTGCCTCGCGTTTACCCGCCGAAACTCGGTACGGGCTCTGACGGAGTGAGCGGACATATTCGTCAGGTAGAATGCGGTGCTTGACAACAGGGGTTTGTCGAATTTTCGGTGACGACGAGAAGCAGTCTTTGTATTGGAGGAGCAGGGCTATTAGCAGTTCTTTCTTATGCCTGGTAAGGTTCTCATTTAGGTCGTAAGCTGGTTCAGGTACTGCAGTTGTTGCAGGTTCCCTAGAGTCCGCGAAGGCGAAAGCACTGCTGGCTCGTACTATTTCATCGATGTAGGCGACTATGGTGCTTTTGTTATTGTGCTTGTATTCGTGGCTGAAGTTTGTGAGCATTACTCTTGCTTTCCCTTCACGTAGCTCAGCTATGCCTCTAGCGACGCAAATATCACGTTCGAGTAGTAAGTGATGATCGCCCTCGGCGACGCCCTCCATGTGTCCGCAGGCACTTCGGTACTGACAGATATCATTACGCTTGAGTGAGGCGGAATGGTGACTTGTTCTTCAAGCACATTCAAGGCATGGTAACTGATGTTTGTATCTGGCGGTATCGCTTTGTGCGTTGAAAGCGTTATCAACTTGGACTTTTAAGTCGATGACTGCACCATTTCGGTTTAGAAAGTCCATGCCTAGGATGACATCCCTGGAGCAGTGCTGCATGATTACGAAGCTCGCTGGGTATGTGTGGTTAACCGTGACTCTAGCTGTGCAGATTCCAGCCGGCGTTATTAGGTGGCCTCCCGCTGTCCGGATATCGGGTCCTTGCCAGGCCTTCTTCGCCTACTTCAACTTGGCAACGAACGGGCCACTGCAGACGGAATAGTCAGATCCACTGTCGACGAGAGCAGTGACGTTATGACCAACGATTAGCACGTCTAGGTCGGCAGACCGTCGTCTAGCGTTGCGTTTAAGTCATGGCGTCAGGTCACAGCTGCGTCGGCTTCCTGCTCTGCTGCTACGTCGCGTCGGCAGGTCTTTCGGCAGCGAAGTGTTGTCAAGGCTCATGCCAGGCGGTGTGCTGAGACCTCGTCGGGGTGACGCGCGAATCGTCGTCGTCGGCGGCGGAGGATCTTCGGTATTGCGTCGTACAGCAACCGCACCTACATCGGTTTCTGCTTTTAGTTTCCCGAAAAAGGGCTCGCGGACCGGCCCCGGGCTGGGCCAGGCGATAGGTACGGCATTTAAAGGCAGATCTTACTCAATCCATCCTGCGATGCAGCCAGACAAGCCATTGCCGGACCACCGCCTACCACCGGCAGACGAATGGCCTCACCGAGCGCCTAAGTAAGACCATCGCCGACACGCTGGCAATGTACGTCGACGTCGAACACAAGACGTGGGATGCTATCCTCCGTACGTGACATTCGCATACAACAAGGCCGCGCAAGAAACAACGCAGATGGCGCTGTTCAACCTGGTCTACGGAAGGAACCCTGCAACGACGCTTGACGCCATGCTACCGGACGTCACCGATGAAGACACTATGGACGTCGCCACCTATTTGACGCGTGCCGAAGAAGGTCGACAGCTGGCCCGCCTGCGCATCAAGAACCAGCAGAGGACCGACTGCCGACACTACAATCTTCGACGACGCTAGGTCGAGTACCAGCCCGGCGACCCTGTTTGGGTCTGGACTCCGATACGCCGACGAGGACTTAGCGAGAAATCGTTACGTCGCTATTTCGAACCCATTAAGATCATCCGACGTATTGGTGCACTGAACTTTGAGGTCGTGCCAGACGGCATTTCGCAATCACAGCGGCGCCGCGCACGACCTGAAGTCATCCACGTGGTGCGTGTTAAGCCTTTCTATGCCCGCTGACGAACCTAGGTGCTTTGTTGCTTTGTCGTCTTTTTTTTTTTTTTTCATTACGCGTGGCTTTGCTTTCGCTTTCGTGTTTGTAGCATCAGCACGATGCTTTTTAAGGGGAGGGTATTGACACGTGTACTTGTTTATCTTTCACCGGTGACCGCTTTTCACCGGCTAACAAATGTTGAACGTTATCGCTGCGCCTGTATGTATCGGAAGTTTCTCGAACGTTATCGATGCTTCTATCCGTTCTCTGTTGTCACTGACGCTTATGTAATCTGATTGTATGAGCGACGCGAATTGCCTAGTACTTTCTGGAAGACACGCGGGCACAAGGGATTACTCTGGAACCTTCGATAACTCATGTATAAAAGTCGTCGAGTTTCGCCGCTGATTAGATTTCGCCGATCACCGACTGTGTTCGTCGCTATTGTTGTGCTTCACTTCACTTCACTTCACTTTATTACCTTAAAGGCCCCCAGGGTTGGGGGTATTACATAAGGGGTGGGCAACAAGTATAAAGTAAATAAATACACATAAAGTAAATAAATACATCAAGGAAAGGATGTTTAAGTACATGTTTGCTCGCGGTTAAATATGGAAGTTATACTGTTCAAAAAGGCGGATGGGCAGGTGATTGCGGCGATGTCGTGTGGAAGGCCGTTCCAGTCCGAGGCTCAGCGCGGGAAGAATGATGAGGCAAAAGTGGTAGTGTGCGCACGTGGCCGGGCGACTTGGAGGGGATGACCAATGCGGAGTGAAATGCGTGCCGGAGGACTGATGTAGGGTGGATGATTAAGTGAGCTGTAAAAAAACTTATGGAATAAGTACAAACTAGCGATACGACGCCGACAAGCAAGGGGTGATATGCCGGACTCTGCTTTCAACGATGATATACTGGTATTGTATGAATAGCATGAATGAATGAATCTTGTGGCACGATTTTGTACTGATTCTAGGCACTTTATAAGATATTTTTGGTTAGGGCTCCAGATGGCAGATGCATATTCCAGCTTAGAGCGTACGAGTGACTTGTAGGCAAGCAGTTTTAGGTCTGGTGGCGCGTGACGTAGGTGACGTTTTAAGAATCCAAGGCTTTTGTTAGCAGATGATACGATTTTAGTGACATGCGCGTTCCAGGTTAGGTCATTAGACAACGTTACGCCGAGGTACTTATAAGACTGTGTTAATTCCATGGTGACATGCGAGATAGTATAAGGGAACAGGAGAGGATTACGTTTTCGGTTGAACGACACGAGTTTGCATTTATTGGGGTTTAGTTCCATGAGCCATCGGTTACACCAGTTCTGGACGCAGTTTAGGTCACTTTGGCGAGCTAGTTGATCAGAGGGGTTATTAACAGTGCGATAGATAACACAGTCATCAGCAAAGATACTGACGTTACAAGAGACATGCGTTGGTAGGTCGTTAATATATATTAAAAATAAGAGGGGACCAAGGACTGACCCTTGCGGTACGCCTGACGTTACTGGAAGAGAACTAGAGGTGTGATTATTAACGCGGACAAATTGGGTACGGTTAGCCAGAAATTCCTTTATCCACTGCAATATGTCAGGATGTAAATTTAACAAAGACAGTTTTAGTATTAACCGCTTGTGAGGCACCTTGTCGAAAGCTTTCGCAAAATCCAAGAAGACTGCGTCAGTTTGAAGGTTAGAATCAAGGTTTACATGCAAGTCATGGACGAAAATAGCTAATTGAGTCTCACAGGATAAGTTCTTACGGAATCCGTGTTGAGAAGGATGAAAGAAATTAGTAGAGTCAAGAAAATTCATTATATGAGAATAGATGACATGTTCCATGATTTTACATGGTACACTTGTTAAAGAAATGGGGCGGTAATTGAGGGGCGATTCTTTGTTACCTGATTTGAAGACCGGAACGACCTTCCCGACCTTCCAATCGCTGGGTATGCTACCTGTGGAAAGTGATTGCGTGAACAGTAATGATGGATACACTGAGATGGCATGTCGAGTATTCTTTAACAGTTTGCTGGTGATTTCATCAGTACCTGCAGAAGATGACATCTTAATATGTTCAATGATACAGCTAATGCCATGCGCAGAAAATGTGACTGATGGCATAAGTGATCTCGGCTGGCCAGTTGGAACAGATGGTGGCATATCGGTTTCGTTTGTGAAGACGGATGAGAATGCAGTGTTAAACATATTTGCACATTCAACGTCGCTCACCTCCTCACCAAGTGTGTTAGTAAGTGTGATGATGGGCGTCTTATTGGGGTTTAGAACTTGCCAGAACTTTCTCGGGTTATTGGTTAATATCTTCGGCAGGTCAGTTTGAAAGAATGCGCGTTTGGCATTACTAATGGACTGTAAATATGTTGACTCGGCCTCGTAATATTTGTTCCATGCGCATGCGCTCGGGTTTCGTTTTGCTGCACGGAAAAGGCGCTTCTTTTTGTTCTCAATTGTTTTCAATGACTTTGAGAACCATGGTTTATTATGATTGGCACGAAATGTAATGGTGGGAATAAATTTGGTTGTTAGTTCTGTAATTTTGGTTTTGAAAGTAAGCCAGTTATGTTCAATTGATCGTTCATGGAAACACCCTTCGAAGTTTGGAAAAAAAGCCAGCAATTGGTGATTGATTTCATTGTAATTGCCTTTGTCGTAAAGGCGAATCGTTTTATGGAACGTTCGGCGCGATTCCGGGATGAAGGCGAAAGTAGCATGCAGAACTTTGTGGTCGCTAATTTCGCGGAGATAAGTAAGAGTTGATAAAGTTTCAGGGTGATTAGTTAGTATGAGATCCAGGATGTTTGACGATTCACGTACGACGCGTGTGGGTTTAGTTACTAACTGCGTGAGATTGAAATTTAAACACACGTCAACGAAGTTGGTTATTTCTGTATTGTTTGTTGGTGTTAAGTTCTGCCAGTCAATAGACGGAAAATTAAAATCACCAAAAAGAAGGATGCGCGCGTTGGGATGTGCAGCATTAAGTTGATTTAGGCTATCATTTAGGTTACAAGCAAAACTGGGATAGCTGTGGGGGGGTCTGTAGCAGACGCCTAGTATGACGGTTTGAGGTGCAGAACGGCAGATTACCCATAGTACTTCAAGTTCTGATGGGATGTTAATGACTGAACAGGGCAATTGCTGGTTAGTGGCAATTAGAACACCTCCTCCTCTGGAGCCCTTGCGGTCTTTACGGAAAATATTAAAGTTAGGTAGGTCAGCTAAAACTTCTGTATCGGTGATGTTATCTGTTAGCCATGTTTCCGTTAGTATAAGTATGTTGCTGGCCGATGATGAAACAAGATTACAAATGTGCTCGCGCTTGGGGAGGAAACTGCGTATATTTGTAAAGATAATAGAAAAAGAAAGAGCTGGTAATTTACCGCGAGGGCTGTTACGAGGAAGTTTAGTTACTTGACGACAGGCCGTATGCTATGCGATTTCTTTTATCGTTTGCGATGGCTCGTCGAATACATAGCGCTTAGGGCCAATGGACAATGTCTTGTAGCGCAAGGAAAATTTTGTGGCTTTAGTTTTGACAAATGTAATGAGGTGCTTTCGTGCGATTCGGACAGGGCGTGAAAAGTCTTCCCCAATGCCGTAATCAGTCCCTTTCAACTTACGGCCATTGGAAAGGATAAACTCCTTGGTTTTAAAAAATGTAAATTTAACTATTATTGGGCGAACACGCCCAGCAGAATGGCGTCCAAGACGGTGAGCCCGTTCAATTTCTTTCGGGTCAATGGTTATATTTAGGTGATCACGGCAGAGGCGAAGGACTGTTTCTTCAGATTCGGCGTAGGTTTCCGATTTATTGTTATCTGCGATATTATAAAAAATTAGATTGTTGCGCCGCGAGCGATTTTCCGCGTCATCCAGGCGGGCTTCTATTTCTCTGATGTCTTTGGCTGTTTGGGTGGCATTAGCGCATATCGAATCTATATCGGTGCGTAGGGCAACCAGGTCTTGATAGTGAGTTTCAAGGTCGGATAATCTGTTACTGAGGGCAGATATAGCTTGTTCCGTAGTTTTTAGTTGATTTTTAAGACCTTGAACCTCGGTGAGTAGTTGTGACTGACCAGCAGATAGTTTTTTTAGTTCATCGAGAACCGCGTCAGGACCTGGGTTTGTCTCGACATCGCCGGCCAATAACAACAAAGCACGTACAACATCAGCACACTCAATAGCAACGGAAAGGCAGCACTGTGGGCCTGGTAGCTGCAGAAGACAGTAGTCGCTTGATTTTTTTGTGAAAAGACAATACAGCTTACTGACCTGCGTAGCATAGGCGAACGGATTAGATGACTGCATCGTGGCACAGCCACCAAGCCCACAGATCGCCGCGCGTAGGTGAGGCAGCTTTATAGGCGCCGCGTCGGCTGTTGTCGATGACCGTAGGGGAATCCGGGGACAGTCGAGGAACAGCAGTGGGGGCGCTGTCTGACTGTTTGAAGTTGTGGACAGATTAGAAAGGCCGGCAGGACACTCGAAGCGAACGGGTTCGCTGGGAGCCGTGGCATCGGAAGGGGCGGGAACCAGGGTCAGTAGTAGTATCCAGGTGATAAGTGGGGCAGGCACCTGCGTAGCATAGGCGAACGGATTAGATGACTGCATCGTGGCACAGCCACCAAGCCCACAGAGCGCCGCGCGTAGGTGAGGCAGCTTTATAGGCGCCGCGTCGGCTGTTGTCGATGACTGTAGGGGAATCCGGGGACAGTCGAGGAACAGCAGTGCTGTCTGACTGTTTGAAGTTGTGGACAGATTAGAAAGGCCGGCAGGACACTCGAAGCGAACGGGTTCGCTGGGAGCCGTGGCATCGGAAGGGGCGGGAACCAGGGTCAGTAGTAGTATCCAGGTGATAAGTGGGGCAGGCACCTGCGTAGCATAGGCGAACGGATTAGATGACTGCATCGTGGCACAGCCACCAAGCCCACCAGCTTCGAGTGCAACTTGCTTTTGTGTGCACAGGTTCGGCCAATAAAACATTCGTTTCGTCATTCACAGTTTTGCGACTGTTTTCCTTCACCGTCACTACTACGTCGCAGTATACAAAGAATAGCGCACCAACAGGCGGTGGACGGGCAGCACTGTGCTCCCCCCTCCTCATGTATTATCCTCAACTGAGGAATTTCGTGGACTCTGTGAATAAATTAAAAGAATACTTACGGAATATTCTTATAGATGGCTGCTACCGGCCTATAGCCGACATCAATTAAGAAGGGTGTTTGGATAAGTGTACTTCTTCCTCTTAGTGCGTCGTATATTTATTAATGCAGTTTGTGACGAGAAGGAGAAAATTTGCGTTTCTAATTTCAGGAAGAATTAAGTACTTTTGTGATGTATTTAATACCTTATGCTCACGCTCTGCTGCCACCGCCCGCGTAGGAATGATACTTTGGGCACACTGTGTTCTGGTATTGTAGCCTTTGTATCTCGCTAATTTAAATTGTTTTTGAAAAATTAACTTGCTTAGAGCAAACACGAAACTTAAGGACAGACCACACATACGCCGCGCTCACTCTTGGTTTGTCCTGGCTAGACAGCCTTGACAGACGTCGCTTTGTAATGTGCTGTTGACAGCGCTTAAAAATGCGCAATGCCGATGTGGCTACTATCCGTCGGTAAACCTTGTGCAGGACAAAGCCGGTAGCACCCACGTATCACCGCTAGCCGGCATTACCCACGTACCACGGTATCATCGCGCGCCCCAGCCCTTTTGTCGTCCACATAGTAAATGTTGCGCTATACTACCATATACGCACTACAGTTAGCCACTACTGTTGGATGTAGCTGCGTCTGCTTCTAGCGTAGGTTGCCGCGGGGTGCCACGACAAGACCACTAGCTGAGCTGCGGTGGCTTTCTGAGGACAAGTACGTGCAGTGATTGATCTCTGTGGTGACGCGGCTCCAAGCACGCGGTGAGCCGACCCTAGCGCCAACATCTACAGGAACATGTCACCTGCTTCCAGAGTCGCACAGCTTCACGGTGGGCCGGCATCTTGGTGGAAGCCTGTTACGTTAGACATCGTTTCATCGCATGTCCGGACTGCGGCATCCATCACTTAGCCGACGTGCGCTCTGCCGACGTGCTCGACCTAGTCGAACGATGTTTCGTTTGGCCCTCGGAAACTGTGATTGCCGTAGGGTAAAGTGTGGAAGGGATTTCTTTTTCGCTTGGGTTGCCACGCGGCATAAGGTCATAATGGAGCAAAGCGCAAGCATGCAGGCCTCTTTCTTAGAGATAATGCAACTGTGACTTATAAAATGCGATGTACATAATCCATCTTTCATACTCTTCAGCTTGATCACTGTTCAGTTTCACACCTTTTGGCACCCTTTCGCGAATCGTCTTTGCCCTAGGGCACGTCCAAAGTAGATGGCTTGCATCCCCTTCAGACGCCGGAGCAGAGCATTTCGGACAATTTGGACAATGACTTTGCATGGTTGCCACGGGCAGAAGTGATGGTTGGTGTAAGGGCCGCCACGGTCCAAAGTCTACGGAGGGAGACTTCCTCAACCGGAGAGAGATTGTGGAGAAGGGAGCAGGCACACGCGGGGATGAGGGCACGCGTGTCATGCCAGAGGATGGATTTTCGGGCATTGAAAACCATCCTCCGGCTTCGTTGATGTTAGGAAAGTTGCCGAAGGTTTCTATCGCATCTTGTACAGCCTGTAGCTCAAAGAATAGGGGTCTCAACAGTATGTTGCATAGCTGCGAGTGGCTATGATCTCAGGGTGTGTGGGACTTGAGAAGGCTACTTGGGGGTACTCCTTTTGAGTTACACGCGTGCCCACCGCGTCCGAAAGGAAAATGTCTTGTCCATTTATTCAATGCGAGAACGCATAACCGCGGCTAGCTATGTAGTTTAATATAGCACAGTGAAAGGATGACACACCGTGAACTCTAGCGTCAATTGAGCAATTGCCGCCGAGTTTGGCGCCGCGGATGTATTGTCATCTACGTGAACATCGAAAGCCAAATCTGAACAGAACATCAATGTGACGTTCTGTAGGTCGAGCGTTGTGGGTGCCACCTCACTTCCCCGTTGCCTTCGCAGTCGATAGCATTGTACAAGGAACAGGGGCACCACGAAAGAGACCAAAGGTGTGTTTTTGTTGTCAATAACTCGTTGAAGTACTTCTTTTGCACTAATGAATTTCTGAAAAAGCGTATTTTAACCTCAATTGCATTTATTGACTTCAATAAAAACGTTTTGCAGCCCCCCCCCCTCCTTCAAATGCAAGAAAAATTATAAAATAATATGCGTATTCGTAATCTGTTTGCACAAAATTATTTCATTCAAGAAAGACAGGTAAATTATGCTGCTGCTAGAAGCAGAATTATTATTCTGATTGTTCTCCCTGTGGAAAGAGTCACAAAACTCTCTAAATTGTGTAAAACTGAGCGAAAGCTTTATAGAACTCCTTAGGTCTACAAGAACGTCTGGTTAACCGTCTCATAGGATTGAATGGCTGTAATGATGGAAACACTAAAATGGACTGGAAAAACTTTTATTTAGGTCCTGCAGGACGCGCTTAGCGCGTAGCGGGCGTCTCCCACGTAGGGACCGAAAGGGAATACCTGGCGGCCGCTTCGTGGGCCTGCTGGACGGCCCATTGCTGGTCGGCGAGAAGCGAGCTTCTGAGGGACTTCTCCCACTTGTAGAGTCGGAAGAGTGTTTCTACATTCCCAGACCATGTGTGCGAAAATGATTGAAAAATTTTGCATACGTACAGGTTTGATTCTGCATTATAAAAAAATCCACAATTTTTGCTTTCCTATGTGATGAAGCTCTCAAGTTTAGTGGCCTGAAGAACTGGCAACAAGGAAAGCAATGAAGTCAAAGCGGGAAAGCACACACTCGTAATGCGCAGGATGAGATTTTGGCAAAGACAGACAACATAATGTCTGTCATGGCATTTTTATTCGTATAGGAACAAATGTTTATCGCAAGTGTTTTTCTCCTACATAAATACTTCTACAATTCAATATAAAAAATGCAAGAAAACCCTCACCACCCTTGGCTTTCCTACACTGAATTAGTCAACTGTAGAAATATATGGCAGCATAAGCGATGTGAGAGAAAGCTTTGAACAATGCCAAAAATCATACGCACAGTCTATTTGCAGGTTGTCATTCTTCTTTGAGCACTTGCCGTTCAATTGCGAGTTCAAGCAGCTTTACTCACACGATAAGGCTGCTGTAAGATCATGTTAGTTAAAAGAAAATAAAAGTTGGATAGAAAATCGCGGTAGATATTAGGCGCTTTGATGTGTTCCAGTTGTAAACAGCGGATGTGTGTTAGTGAAATTGTGCGATAATTTGAATTTGTAACCTCTGTTGAACGCACGTATCCCCTATACAATTTTGCAATCATTGGGGACTGGTCGGCAATAAAGATCACCTAAGAAGGTGGCGCAAAACGCGACTGCAAAAGTTGACTGCATATTTTAGCTTTTAAATATACTATTTTCTATACCGACAAGCGCTAATTGCGTGCAGAAATTACCAAACATGTTTGAATTCATACCATGATCGCATATATGGAATGTGCTGGTGTTTATTTCATATGACGCTGAAAAGTCTCAAACCTTTTACTTGTTGTAGGCACCTCTGCTCTTTCTGATGGAACGAATTTTTTTTCATAGAGCCTGCTACTGCTTACCTGAACATCCTATAAACATGCACACCGTCTGCATTATTTCATATTTAAGACTAGAGCTTGCTGAAGTGTGCACCTAAATTAACAGAGATAATATACTACGCAATTTCTGTCTTACAGTATAAAAATATTCAAAAGAACTAGCACAATGAAAAGAAACACATCTGTGATACAAAAGGCTTTTATATTTTTTTTTGCATTAGCACAGCTTGACAGCGTGCCTGAGCTGTTCATTTTGTGTGTACGTTTGTATTTATAACGAACAATTTATCTTAGGTGCTTATGTATTCGAAAAGCTGAATCATTGCTTGTGCTCATGGTTGACTGGTTCTTCAGAGTTGTATAATTCTGTGCGGAGAACAAGGCAGCATCTTGTTCCATGCCTGAATTGCAGTTGTATAAATTGTGCCTCAAGAAGCTCATTAGTAACAAATTCTGGGGTTTTACGGCGTCAAACCACAATTTGAATACGAAGCATGCCGTAGTCTGGGACTCCTGATTCATGTTGACCACCTGTGGTTCTGTAACGTGCACCGAATTCACTGTACACTGGTGTTTTTTGCAATTTGCCTCCATTGAAATGAAGCCGCCGATGCCGAGACCCCGCAATATCGTGCATAGTACGCGTAGCGCAACGCCAAAGCCGTAACCCCCCCCCAAGCAAGTTCATGAGGCTTAGTGAGCATTTGACGTATCCCTTTCGGCTTCTTGGCAGTTCCTAGTGTGTTCACACTTTGCGGTATAGCAGCTGTCTATTATGTTGCATCGAAAATGTTCTTTATCGTAGCAGTGCACTGCTCATACACTGTAAGACGAATACTTGTATCAAGGCATTGTAGCTGTGTGAAAGTAACCGCGTGACAGAATTACAGAATTATGACGACGAACAAAGCAAGCCGGAAAAATTGCTTAAAAGTTTAACACCTCACTGCGTCCAGGATCTGCTCACAGGCTGAGAAGAAAATTCGAGCATACTCTAGTTGATACAGTGCCTGAAACATGTGTTATTTCGTGGTAAACCTGGCTCTTTGTGACTTAGTGAAGCTGAAATTGCAGTATTATTAATGTACAAATTACTGTCCTCAAGTTACCGCACGAAGTGTGTCAAGCAGCGCTTTAAACAACCACGTAGATCTAGGCAGAAACAACTTTGCTTAGCAGAAGTCAGCTGTTTTTACCCTGCCAATTATCAGCCCGCTTTGCGTACTTTTCTGTACTGCGTACACAACTAAAGAAAGCCGCACGAACTAGCAAGCGCGCACAAAGCTGCTAACAATAGGGTGACACGGCAGTTCTGGTGCCGAAATAAGTCGTTACGACACCAAAAGAGAGCACCCTTTGCTGGATAATTTTAGTAATAGTTCTTCCAGACATAATTTTATTGTTGCAGGACTGGTAATACAATTGAAATGCACTTGATCCGGCCTGGGTTTCCTATGGACTTGAGCGAAAATTGTTGTGCATGTATACCCCATGGGCATGGCCAATACGCTAATAAGGGTGAAAGCTTACATGTTCGAAGTCTTTTGTCAGTGAATGCTTATTTGGACACCTAGTCATTTTATTATTGTGTACGGTAGTTGTGCTTGAGTAAATGATATCGTTGACTGAGATCCTACTGTACCGCTGCCCCTGCAAGCCTGCAACAACCATGTTGCCTTTCGCGTTTTATTCGTGATAGTACTGACAGCACCATCCGTAGTGTAGTTGAGTACGCCGCCACTATGCCTATTTCCGTTCTATAGTAAAAGGTAGAGATTCCCATCTCTAAAATGTCTAAGTGTTATCTGTTGACATACCAGTCCCTCTATCTCCCGGAACTTACCTTCGGAGTAACTGCATAGACCCGGCGTTTGTCAGGACAGAATCAAGGTGACCATGATCTATGTAGTAAGTCTCACAACGAGTGTGATAGCGGAAAATAGTCACGTAAACCTCACTGAGTAGCCGACTGGTAAATTATCCGACGTAATGTAGGTGACTTTGTGTTATACTCCACAGAGACCATTCTAGCGGAATAAAAATTTTTGGGAGGCCCATACGATGGCACGCAGGCCACAGCAGCACTAGGAAACCTAGATGGTGCAGCTATACACAGCTTTTGGGCATCTGTGAAAGTCAGGTTTGATCACAGATGGATAAAAAAATTTGTTCCCCCTAGGTGTTGGAGTTTCGAACTTTTGCATGTGAATCTCCATGAGCCTTGTATCTGCTTTCCGAGTGTGCTAGCGCGCCCCCTTCAGCTTCCTTAGTAATTATTAATTCAACTTCAATTGTAAGTGAGCATTTGTCCTCTCCACGTTGTTTCTTCCCACCCTTATTCCACTCAACGACGCTACGTTGTTACATTACATTTGCGTATTCATAGTATAAAAAACGCTTCGCACCAACTGAGATGATCATCACAAATGGTTTCTGCCGTCCTTCTTTTTTCTCTTCCTGCGCGTAATCAGCTCTTACCTTTCACGGCACCGTGACTATTGCTCCTTTTAGAAACACAACAGCCTTAGAATCGACAGGAACATAAACGCGTTAGGCGCTATTAAGGAAAACTATATATATCTTCCTGAGTACAAATTGACAGCGAAATTTTTTTGTTCGCAGGCTTGTGTGGCAATTACAAAGCCATAAAAACCTCAGAATTTTCACACACTTTCTTAATGCTCGCGCCCTCATTCTTAACAAGTTGTCTACATTCAATAGAATGTTATTTCTGCGGCCTTATCGCAATTACTGATCCAAAGACTGATCCCTGTTGGCATTATAGCTTTTCAAGGTGAGCAACATTCACATATTCGTATGTAAACTGAAAATCAATGCATCAGAACCAGAGAAAAATTGCACATCTGATCGCGATGTTATACCACTACTCCAAAATTATCGTAGGACCCTGACAAATTTCTAATGGGAAGCTTTTTTCTTTTGCCAACAACATAGCAAAATCCCACTTGCTAATGCACAAACTCTTGTATCTGCTCTTTGCAAATCACCTTGGCAGGCACTACCACCAAGTATAAAATTTTCCCTCGCAACGACACTGTGTTACATAAAAATGCAGAGAAATTTGGAACTATGAAAAGCGCTCGATGTAAATTTGAAGAAATTATACTTCAAGGTGACTGAATCTCTGAGAGTCACTCTTATATGGTTCGGGAACAGTCAGCCTGAAATGAATAACTACGTCAGCCCTGCACACTAAGGTATGAGATCACTGGAAAAATTAAGCTCACAATAACGGGCTACTTCGTTTTTCAGAAACATGCTAAATCCCTAAAATCAATTTTTCTTTTTCGTCAAAGAGCAGATGACAAACCTTAGCACAGTGTGTTCCCAAGCCGCTTTTGAATTATGCTCGGAGAATCGTAAGTTCGGCATCACAATCAGGCAATCAACATTGGCTGAACATGCGAAACCTCAGCTTGGAAACTTGTCTTCGTCACGGCCCTCACAAATATGTTTGCTTGTTGTAACGTTGCATCCAGGCTGATGCTACCCTTGCTGACCTGTCTTACTCAATTGAAGTGTTCACCTCCTTGCAACATCTTTGCCTTGCTTGAGTAGATAACTGCGGTTAATGTTCAACATGAGAGCATAAATTGCGTTTTCCATGGATTTTCGAGCTATAATTGGACTTTCTTATTTATTTATTTAGTGCCAACACAATATTTGCAAAATTCCTTGTAAGCACTGTTGTCTCCATAATGTTCCTTGCTTTCCTATGAGTACTCGATTTGTGTCAAAGCTATAACTGCAGCACCTGCACAATAAATGCGCAGCAGAAATATCAAGAGCAGAGAATATGTGCTGGAAAACTTAGCATAACGTGTTTATTCTTCTTACACGTGGTGCTTCTTAGCATTGTGTTGTGGAAAGAATGGGGCAGTGTAGCTCGATCTTAGCTTGCTCAAAATAAATCTTTGCCGATAGCTTTTTATCTTTCTTTTTTTTCATACGAACCCAAATCGTCGAACGCAGCCAATTTGCTTATACTGTGAAACACGGCACCTGGCACTGTACGCAACTACAATGGGAGGATAGCCCAGCATAAATATCGTTGTCTGAATCTTCGTTCTTCGTGCTATAAGTGGCACGCCGAACGCGATGAGAAAACTGAGCTCAATTTCAGCGTTTGATTCCGTTAAATAGATGGCTATCTGTGTTCCTGTGCGTTTTAAACTTAGTCACTGACATTAATAAGTCCACCTAACCTCTGCGAAATTTGTGGCATGTACTCCTTCATTTACCATTAAAAATAAGAAAAATGTATGCTTACTTCTTTTAGCCCGATGCGTTAACCATTCGACCACGACTACCCAATCACCCCGGCAGGCGGGAAAACAGTAAGATACAAATAAACAAACACACATAGATAGATTGATAGCCCCCGCAAAGTAAGTGATGTACCCTAAGAATGCCAACGCATTAAAAGAATGCCACAACAGTACAGTGTCTTCTGCAGTTGAAGCATGACAGCAGAAGGGTACATTGCATCTGCTGGCAAATACTTGTATGGTACCTACTGCACCTAAATTCTTGTGCAGCATATAGGACCTGATATTAAAGTGCCACGACTGGACACAGTAGGAGGCTTAACCTCTACATAAAATTTATTTTGAGGCCACCATCGCCACAATCACAAAATGTTCGCCAGGTGTTACACTCTTGTAACACAAGAAAGCGAAAGCCTGCTGCACATTTGGTAATGCATGAAATTATACAATCGGTGTTAGAATTCTTTATACGACATCTTGGTAATGCCTTAAGTTATACAATCGGGAATAGACTGCTTGCAATACATAACGAGCCGCAACGGGAAGTACAAATGTGGCTCTTAGGCGCAGCGGCAATTGCGTGAACGCTTCTTCATTGCTCGCCGCCGACAACCGCCGCCGCTCCGACTTTGACGTCAATGCTCAGAGAGCGCGCGCCCACTTTTCTCCACAACACCAGCTGGCGCGACAGAAATTACTAAACCTAAAATTCGGCATTTGTTCCCTTCACGCGGCGCAAATTCTGAACGAACTCACGTCCTCCCAGGGAAACGCTTGTTCAAGGATCTTAATTTCCGCGGGCTGCGATGCTCTGATGACGTAGGATCTGAACCTGAGGGTTGCAGACGCTTCGTGCTGCACCAAATTCTGCTTCTAAAAGTACGCGTCTGCTTTCCGCAAGGCGGTCAGTTCCGTGACCGTTTCCTTGGCGTGCCGCTCTTATCCGGTCGCGCGTCGCTTCCCTTCGTGCTCGCCCTCCAAGGCCGTGTGTATGTCGTCAGCCGTCGCAACGCCTCAAATTCGGTACGCATCGCATACTACGGTAGTCTCTGCAGATCCTTTGCCCTCTTACGCTCCTCTTCCGCTTGAAACTTTCGCGAGCTCATTGCTGTGCCTGCAAGCAAAGGCTACGCGAAACATACCGCAGCTAGCGCAGCCGAGGTGCGTCTATCTGTGGATCGCATACCTGTACCGGCGAGTGGAGCAACGGGAAGAAGCACCATGTTAGTACGATATGCGGGCGGGCTCGCTGGACTGCCCCGGTGTCAGTGCCGCGTAGAGCGCATGTGAGAGCGCCCGCATGTGCGTGGAGCAAAGATGGGTGGAGCCAATAGCAGCTAGAAAGCGCGCACATGGGGCGGCGTGCGCATCGGCGATAAATTTGTGACCTTGGACGGCCTCGTGTTTCAGCTTGTCCCCGACTAGGCAAATAAATGCTTCGCATTTAAAAGCAATTAGCTTCTCTTTGCCCAATGGTTTGCTGCTTTCAGAGATTCCGGTTTTAGCTGAACGCATTTCGAAGAAATCAAACTCAGCCTCCAGTATTGCTTTTGCTGGACATTATCAGTGTGCAAGGGTAGAATTTCCAACACCGAACAAATGCTTAGTTATGTCCATGCCTTGTCCTCTTGGCTGGACATTGCCTACTTCGGAAGCTTTAAGGAACCAGTCCCTAACATATGTTTTTTTTTAACTATCAAAATGAAACTTTGTTTTTGTGCTTTGTGAAATGTAATTACAAAGTTCATGTTGCTTCCTCCTGTTATAATTTATCGTTTTTTCTCACTAATCTTTCTGCACAGTTTCCCCTAGACTCTTTTGAACCCCTTTCCACCACGCAAAGTACCACACATCCAGGTAAGGCACGTGCCAGCAGAAATCTTTGGTTTGGAATAAAGGCATCGGTATATCTGTTTCTTTCATAAACAGAAGTACGGTTATTGATCTACTCGCTAGTCATCGCGGTTGTTCAAACTGTGGCCGAGTGGTCGTCCAAACAGAAGACGAACCTAGACGCTAAAGTGTATATGAGCTCTGAGGTTTTATTTTATGTTCTATTTATGTTCCATACGTTCCGTATGCAGCGAACGGGCTCAATCTAGCTATCGGTTGCAATATGCGATCTCGGTTATTTTCTAAAAAAAACAGCCTGCTAGGAGAACAGGCCGAACGCAATCATTGTGTCAGTATTATTGTTAGCATGGTCATAAAATGGTGACCTGAAAATAAAGAGCCCTGGCGAGAGACTTTCTTACTACTTATTTTTTTACGCAAGTAGAGAGCCGCCGGTAGGCTTTATAGTTATAATGCGGTCAGCACTCTTAAAAACTTAACTCAGTTCGCAGTGCTCTTTAAAAGTATAGGTGGCGACAGTGCCATATAGAAGTTGCAAATTGTAAACTAGCGGTACTTTGTGCACGCTTTCTTCAGTGACTGTATTATGAAAACCACTTAAAACAAATAACGTGACAGTACTGCTGGATAAGCTAAAGTCGAAAAAGAGCGTTCTCAATAGCACAATGTGCTGCTTGAAAAGCACTTCTATGACGGGAAGTTAGACCGATTGATCAAAACGGGAGTGTTCCTATTTTGTTTTTGTATTTCTTTGGCACCCTGTCATTTTGGACGTCACTGTGCTTTTGCAGCACAGCCAAAATAATTGAAGTTTGGATAATGACTCGCGCCCCCTCTAATTCCCGGCAGTGCTTCCAATTTGCGACGATATCAGTGGCCAATTTCATACGCGTTCCAAGCTTGGCTGCGTTGCCATACACAATCATCTGATCGAAAGTCACCGCAGTGTTTTTGGCAGTGGAGCTCTAACAAACGCCGTAATGATACTGTGTAAAACGTGCATGTTGCCGTAGTTTCCTTCTGCATATGCAAGTAACTCAATCAGGCAAGTGGATTCCGCATTTACCCACCAACGAGAAATGTATGTTGTATTGTTCTAGTACTTAGTCGACGAGTGGTAGTACTAGGAGCACGAAACACAAATCCTTTTTCCTCAACTTGCACATGATGTGGCCACGAAAGAGCGGACAGACATCCCCTTGCGTCGATGACAAAAAGAAGAGCGGTGCTGCAGATACTACATAAGATATTTCAGCCGGAAACCTTCGTTATAGCACCTGCGTGGAACAGTCCTAATGTTCGTCCCAGGCCGCAAGCACTTACATACGTTATCGGTAACAACGCATACACAGGAGACAAAAATATTCTAGTGTATCTTGAAATCTCAGGTTGGTTATATTAAAATCACTGTGTGTGCAGTTGGTGATGGAAAATGTAATCATAATTCTCATTATCGGCTACGACACAAACGTTTCGTTCAAGTGCTGCAAGAAAAATTATTGTACCACCACTGCCTGCTCTTTTTAAAGGATAGCTTGCTTAAAGAAACAATGCTACAGTGAACGAGAGATTACTAGAACAAAATCGCTGAATGTCACGGAATCTATTTCTGCTCCCTGTATTGGGTACTGCTAAAATTTGGCCATCGGACTTGTACGCAAACCCAAGATATCTTTATTTTAAAATATATCTTCTAATGCATGCGCTAGGTATTTGAATCACTGGCAGAAGCTTTAGGTTAGAAAAAGCAATTCCCACTTTCAGGCACCTAATTCTCACCTTGCAACCGCACGTCTGCTACCAAAATGGTGAATTTTCCTGCAAACCACAGATCTAATGTACATCCCTGCGCGAAATAAAGGAACCGCCGCATTATTATGCCACCTTACACGCCGAAAAATTGTATACGGCTGTCCATTAGATCCACCTGCCTCACTTCCCACGTAGAGACTGCGCCTATGTCGTATAGCTAATGGGCGTTTAGGCTAAGTAGGAACATTGGCGACCACCTATGTCCGTGACAAAGATGACGATAAAGCTTTATTGATCAAAAAGCCAGCACGTTTTTGTGATTGAATTTTTTTATATTACACTCGAAGCACATAATAGTCGAGCATTACTGGCACGCTCGCCAGCCGTGACGTCACAAGCAGCATGCTTGCCGAGTGAGCATGTAAATTGCGGTGAAGAATCCGCTTTCCAGCTGTGCGCGCATGCGGGAAACTTCTGCTTTGTTCAGCGTGTCGTTGGTAATTGTTCAACTCGCAGCTGCTCAAACAATGCCACCGCGGCACCTATGAAGCTCTGTGGTGTGTCAGAGCGAACGGACCAAGGGGAGTGCTCCGTATCTTTCTTCAGGTTCCCCAAGGAGCCCGTCAAGGGAAAAGCTTGGGAGATGAGTGTATGCAGGAAATACTGCCGTTCATATGACGCTTTTCTTTTCTTCTCGGAACACTTCACGCCAGACCGCGAGAATGACGATTTGTGCCTGCTCGCCGAGTTCGGGATACCCGTGAAAAAGCTGAGGCTGCGGACAGACACGATGCCGCCGCGTTCGCGCACCGACTCAGTCCGGCAAACAGTGCGCCCGGCCAAACGTCAGCCTCGCTATTTGTTTTCACCGACATCGGGTGCAATAAAGCAAGCAAGCAACCTATGAAAGCAATTGTTAGATACTACACGTATGACTAGCAAATAATTATGTCAAAATGATGGGTCGCCATTTTTTATTATTTTGGTTGATTTTATTCGCCTTCACTGTGCAGGGATATTCTTCGTCATGTTGGAACCGACCGTTGGTTAGAAGAAAGACATCACCTGACAGCATGCTTTGAAGCCACCTGAGAGACAAGGTTAAGTTATTAAGTCAATGGCCTCAAACCACACAAAAAATCCGCCTTATAATTCCTAGAATATTGTGGCAAGTTTATTAGAGTCTACCCTCAGTGACAACAATTGCCGTTTATTTGATATCTTTATCATTCTTCGTGTTTTGGCCTAGTGACGACATTTTTGATATTCTCACAACGTAGAATATTGATAAATTGATAAATTGTCTGTTGTTATCTAATGAGCTCTGCCACATATGCAGCATCCCGTTTTTTCGTTTGTAAATTCTTGCTAATCACCCACACATCCATGTTTTTACTTACGAAAATAAAGGTACCTTTTCATTGTATCAAAAGTTCACAACAAACATGGCAGAAATTTCGTCTTCTTGGCTTACACACATGAAATACAGCAAGAAACACTCTTATTTTTTTACAGATATTAGTGAGCAGCTGCTTACGACTCACTTTCTCCAAATATTTTTTTTTTCACACGGGTTCTAGTACGAGTAGAAATTCTGTTTGTATATGCACGCATGTTTCTTCAGCACTTTGAATACGAAGTAACTAAGGCACAGTTAGTGTATTTACCAATAAAAAGATTTCTTAATTTTTGAGATCCATGAATGTGAATAAACTAACATTCATACCCTTCTTGATAACTTAAACGTTGATATTATTGAGAAATGAAATTGTTTCTTTGGTTACCTTTGACTAAATATTGGCACTGCGCATTTTTTATGTGAATATGCTCTGCAACACAACCAGGACGATAACTATTCTAGGAAGTAGTTCTTTTTTCGCACGCGTCTTTAGCTAGAAGTTACATTAAGTTAGAATATATTGAACCATCGTCGGAAGTTTAATGTAAAAATATGGACGCTCTTTCAGCTTTTCCGTTGGCACCTAATATGATTTGGATATTCTATCGTGTTTTTCTTGTTTTCCGCTGGTGTAACTTAGAACGTATTTTTAGCACAATCTAAACTTACACTTGCGAGTGCGATATCTTTCATAACTGTGGATTAGGAGCACAGAATGCGTCTGCTAAAATTGTCAGTCGTTTTGGAGATCAGACAAAATAAATGACGTCTTTTGGAAACAGAGTGCAAAAAGCTTATGCTGGCGAAAAAGACACAAGAGGAACTTGCGTGGTATTTCGAATGTGTTAATGACATGCCCTTGATGTGTTTAACCCTAAAGTAAAGCAAGCAAATTTTCCAGCATATGCGGAAGCACACAGACGCCAAAAATTGGGCAATTGTTGATAACCCTGAGGTAATCCCGAGAGAAAGATCGCCCTCGCTGTGCCCTCGACTAACTTTGTCAGACCCCAACATTGAAGGATTTGAAATCAGTTCAGCGCTCCAGAAATAAAAACAGACCCTGATTCGTCACTGATGTGTCTGGTAGTGACACTAGCACGTCGGCGTTGCAGTGCCCTGGTGTATTCATTTGATTAACTTTGTGTTTTTCTTGTGTTATCATTGTGTTATTAATGTAAAGTACGACTAAGACAGGCATAGCGAACGAGATGAGCGAACCAAACTCGAAGGTGCTAGCGAACGAATGCCTTTACCCTACCAAGCACAGAGGAGCATCTGATGACGTAGTGCCGCGCGCGCCTTTACATGCGGGCGAGCAAGCGAAGGAGGACGAGGAGGGAACGACGCGTAGCCCCTTAGCGAGTCCCTCCGACGTTGACGTCAGAGCATGTGGGGAGCGCGCACAACAGCTGCGCGCGAGCGAGCGCATGCGAAGGGAGCATTGGAGAGAGGGCAGAAGAAGAGGAGTATGTGACGTCAGCCGTCCGCTCCGAAAGACAGGTGTTCATTCTACGTGAGACAGACATGGCGCTAGTAATTAGCCCAATTATTACTATGCCCCTTGTCTATGTGTAACGTCACTGACGTCAATTGCGGGTGTGCATGGCATAGCAAATTTGGGCTAACTTGTACTAACGTGGATGATATCTAAACTGTGAGATTATTTCATTTGGTGTGCGACAATGAGTGATTTCTTATTATTTTCTGATCATTCCTGTCTTGACTCAGTTTTATTTGTAACTAAACTTATGCTCTGATGTCATATCAATCATCAACCTTAAGTAGAACCAGAGATTTCGAACATTTTTATACCTTAATGATTTATTTTGAATTTAGAAACACTTTTTCTTTAGATTCGCACGAACCGTAAGTCGGAGGTCAACCGGAAGTCGCCGCTTAAGAAACAAAGAAATCACTCGCTGCTCTTGCCACTAAAACTTCACAGCCCTTCATCAGTCGAGAAAATGGGTGCAAGCGAAGCTTGTGGCAAGAAGACACTGTCACAGGCGTACCGCTTTGCTTGCCCTAAACTCGGGGTGAATTCTTCGCGGACCGCGCAACTCGGGGTCTGCGGCTCTTTGCTGATGTTACGCCTGGGCTTCGGAAGCCGTTCCGCGAGAATCGATGCGCACGTTGTCGACGACAGCCCTTTCCCGAGCGAGTTCGCAGCGCCGTTGCTCAAACGCAGCCTGCTCCTCGGCGGAACTCACCACGCGAGGCGCTTCCCATCTGGGCGCCAAAACTGATCTGAGGCGAAGGAAGCCCAGCGGAGCTGGCTAAAGCCCCTCTCGTCCCATGTCCCTCCCCGCAACACACTAAACAACCCTGAGTGGTCACGTACGTGACGTGATTTGGCACCGCCGGAGCTTTCCCCGCACCAGCAGTACTATGGGAGCAGCCGGGTTTTCTTTCTTTCCTTCTTTCTTTCTACTTTCCTTCCTTTCTTTCTTCTTTCTGTCTTGTCCCTGGCTCATACCCGCATATACAATGTGGGTATGCGCCACACGTGACTTCTTCCTTTCTTTCTTTCTTTCCTTCCTTCTTTATTTCTTCCTTCATTTCTTTCCATTCCTTCCTTCTTTCTTTCTTTGTTGTCCCTGGTTCATACCGGCATATCCGTTGCGGGTATGCGCCACACATGATTTTATTATCGTTAATCGTGACGTAACAGACGAGCATGTGATTTTATTGATGTCATGACCTATCAGTTATGTTAGTCATACGTTCGTACCCTTGCATGCCAATTTCGGTATACACAAAGTGAATGAGACGCGAGTTTTTGACAGGCTTTCGATAGTGCTTTAGCGTGACACCACCACCAACAACATCGCCACCACCACCACTGCCGACACTTGTGAGACAATGCAAGCTTCGCTTCAAAAAAGTCGCAGTTTCGCCCGAAAGACGAAGTATCGATTGCGGTAGCAAATTAGTAGACAGCTATACGATGTAAGGATATTAGTTTTATCGGCCGCGTAAACTTGTAAATATTCGCTTACTATCTAAATAAACGAGCACGGTGTCACGCGCGCACAAGTAAACATGTACACATGTCGCTCGATGGCCGCGGATACTCGTCAAAACACTGGAGTGAGAAAGCGCACCAACAGCAGTGGGTAAATTGACATTCGCGCTGTCTGTCGTTCCGCTTCAACACGAACTAAACGTCGAAAGCACAGCGAATACGAAACTATCGGTACTCGGCGCATGCATTTTGTAACCGTCGCAGATCGCTTTGAAGATGAGGCCCCCGCAGGCGCACAGTTCGGGCTACATAGCCGATCGCTTTCAAGATACAGTGGCCGCGCGGCAGCTCCGTCAGCAGCAGCCGGAAGAGCAGAAAGCACTCCCCACCCCCACCATCTCCGTCGCCCCCTTCCCGTGCCCCGTGAGCGAACGAAGACCACGCGCGCTTCCGACCGCCTACCTCTCTCGCGTGCGCGAGACTAAGCGGCGGTTACCGGCTCATCCTAGCACGCTTTCACTCGCGCACACAGCGTAAGGCGCGCGGCGACAGTTTTATTGCCGTTTGACTTTATACGGAAACTCACAGCGACGAAGACAGCTACGGCGAAACTGCGTTTGGAGTAAAAAAAGAAATAATCGAAATAAAAAAAAAGATCACTAGACGCACCCATTCTTCTGAGCGCAGTCCGCGTTGACAGGAACCATGCTAAGTCAGGAAGCATGCTTAGCCCCGCCGTAGCTATAGGCGCTAGATAGGATAAAGTAATTGTGCTTCCTAATTTGCTGTGACATGCCGTTTGACCTGTGGAAACTTGGCCATCGTAGGTTTTCCGTTAAGCTTTAACATTTCGATTGCTTGTTTCCGCATTATGAAACTGTAACAGCCGCCAGCACTTTAAATAAATATCCGATCATGTTCGTGCGTGCCTGCGCTCGTGCTTCATCGCACTTCAGGGTTGAACAATGGCGCATCTTGGGTGAAGCAAACGATCCGACGGTTAGAAGTTTACCATTGTAATAAATGCTGCAAAGCGAGTTGTGCAATCCAAGTGGGTTACTAAAATAGGGCGCTAACAAAATTCTACTAGCATCAGTATTTCAGCAGCCAACAACATCAATCTTGTATGAATAGCATGCCCTAATCTCGCATTCGATATGCCTTACCTGGCTTCAGCGACCACTGTCTTCAACCTCTTCAGATTAACCTCTCTCGACCTTAAACAATAAATATTGCACAACTTGATAAGTGTCATAATTACAGCAATCAGTTGTGAAATCATTGTGTGTTGTTGCCTATATTGAAAAGGTATTGAAGTGCCCAAAGAGCAGACTACCAAGAACTTATTCACAGTTGTGGTAACAAAACCAACAAAACTGTGGTGCTGTTTCCTCGTAGGTAACGTTAACATCGCATGGCAGAAACACCATATAGTTGACTGCCTAAAATAAAATAAAATTTGTTACTAACCTAAGTAGAATCGCAAAAAATATCGACAGGTAATCTGTTAGTCAAGTAAGTGAACATGTTCAGGCAAGGGCAATAAAAAATTATGCCATATGGCATAAGAATAATTCCGCCCTGTTATCTATAGGAATGAAAACTCTCAATCTGGTATGTATTCATGATAATTCCAAGAAATGAATTACCTCTTTTCCTTGCAAAACTTAAATTTGAAATGGCCTTTATGTGTCATTGCAGGAGCTGCCTATGGACAGATTTGCAAGCAAATTATTTCTATGGATTCCTTCAATGAGAATCTTCAAGGTATGACGTTAAATTTTGTTAACATATTTTATCCAGTGATTCAGCTTTGTGATTATGTTTAGCTTGTGTTCCTCTTTATGATCAGTTGACAGCAATATTGAGCACTTTCTTCAATCAATACTTCATGTAGAATTTTTTTCAATCTTTACACCATCCCGGCATAATATTCATGAAAGTTCTGGCACGAAACACAACGTTAGTTCTCTTTATGTGAGTGTAACGTCAGCTTTCCTTGAGCTAATTGTATTCTTATACATTTTGAGAAGCATTCATAAATGGAATAATGTTTAGTGCATCATTCAAGCTACTAGGAGAGTTTTCTGCTCATAGACCATTTTATATAGCTAATAACAATCTTTTCCCTTACTGGGTTCATTAAGGGATTCCACAGGGGATCTTTCTGGCCCGTTTTTAAGTAATATTATTTACGGACCTACGCTTGCTTTACTTTCTCTAAGAACCGTATGCAACAGTGGCTGCGTAAAGGTTTCCGTAACAACAAGTCGTGACGATTGTAATGTGTGTAGCAGCATTTCTTATGAGTACGTCTGGCAAATTCAATGAAATCACAACTTTTTTGATAAAACTTACGTCGTGTTGTAGTTGTTTGACGGGTAGTAGAGCTAGGCTTGAAAAACCTTATCATCCTTCCCTCAATTTTCCAATTATGATCTGCAGGAAGAGCCCAGGACTGAGTTGCTCCTATCATTGTAAACAGAACAAAAACAAATGTGGCCAAAATAGTCACAATATTTATCCTAAATACCTTCGACATGGCCGACTTCATCACTTCAGTATAGCTTTAGCGCAGCAGCTTATATAGGCACTTAAAAAAAAGAAGGTGCGGCAGAATAAGGGCTTTAAAACTACAAATGCTTTTTTCTATGTCTTCCATAGTCAATTTCGCGTATTTTCTACTTGGACAATTGCAATTTTTTCTTGTAATCTGCTCGACGAAGCTTCCCAGGCGCTACGTCTCCCTTAGCTATTCTCTATAGTGTAAAATATGCCATGAAACATTGTCCCGCTGAAACATAACCGTGAAATGGCTCATTTCGATGTTCCTTGCGTAATGTTAGTTGCCACCTGTGTTCATTCCTTGTCATTTTTTGCATAATTCGCGCAGAAAACGCCAATTTATTGGCGTTCATGTTGTATTTATATTTCAGCACGCATCGCTTTATTTGAATAATTCTAAGAAACGCTGTACACATTGTACTTTTGTCTGTCTCGTTTGTGCTACGAAATCATATCGAGCCGACACAGGTTTTACCTGTGAACGTGTGGCTGCATTTCTTTAATAGCTTCAAGTTTGCAAGGCCAGGTGAAAATAGCAGTTGGGAGGCGATGAATATTTTAGTTTCACTGATAGACAAAAAGTGGCCAGCTTACACGCCATGTGTCGCGCAGCATTAGCATGCGACACACATACCATACTTACGCCAAAGATGAAATATATGCAACTGCCCTGT
Source organism: Dermacentor silvarum (assembly GCF_013339745.2). Classification (NCBI taxonomy): domain Eukaryota; kingdom Metazoa; phylum Arthropoda; class Arachnida; order Ixodida; family Ixodidae; genus Dermacentor; species Dermacentor silvarum. The sequence goes on from NC_051158.1 coordinate 2,960,017, forward strand.
AGCTGAACAGAAATAAGGTAATTTTGTTTCAAATCGTGTGGAGCAAGTCAGACTATTTTTCGTACTTCGCCTAATTACGTTTTCATTATTGATTATTGAACTTGTCGAATATAAAATACACAACATAAGTACCATTAAAATAATTGTACACCACCCTGAAAAATTTCCGGCCTAGCTTTGGGTTGCTCAATACGCGCTATATAAAAGTTTATTTCCGAAGCCTGAGAGAAAGGCCGCGAAACACGAAAAAGTGCGTGTTGCCCCGAAGCACATTTTATATGTTTTGCCGGCTTTCTTTCAGGCTTTTAAAAAATGGTGTAGCACGTATTGATCAACGGAAAGTTCAATAGGGAATTTTCGAGGAAGGTCTACAATTTCTTCATTCACTCTTTTTCTCCGAATATATTATTTACGCTGTTGAATACATAATAATAATAATAACGTTATTAGACAAAATACAAAAATAGCGTAGCTTGCACTGCAGGCGCAATGCTAAAGAAACAGCGCAGCTGATGGGCAACTTGCTAGTCCTGGCTTTTGGGCTAGGCTAAGCACGACCAAGTCATCCCCAGCATTTTCCGGAATTTATTGATTATTGATTGATTATCGATTAGCTATCTTGAGCTATCGAATGGCTATAGCAAGGTATTGGCCACGTATTTGGGCTAGGCTAAGCAATCCCAAGTCATCACCAGCATTTTCTGGAATTTATTGATCATTGCTCGATTGTCGATTAGCTTTTGAATGGCTATCGATTGGCTATCAATGACTGACTAAGCTTAAGTAGTCCCACCCATGCTTAGCTAGATTTTGGCTCGCCTTCGCTAGCTCACGGGGGTATGTGCCATTGTGCTTGGACCCTTTCTGCACAACCGCCAGGATCAGCCCAAAATTTCTGTTCGCATGTTCCGGACTAATGCTCGCGCATTAAACAGCTCCTCCGTTAAAAACAGCCTGACTTGCTACAAGTGGCTGCAATCAACATTACCTTGGTTTGTCCAGTTATGTGACACATGCAAAGTTTTTTTCTTTTTAATTTTTGGCACAACATACGTGGGACACACGGTGCAGTATAAGATATTGATGCTACAGCCAGTATACTGGGAATTTTCAACTTACAAAAAAAGGCCCTGAGACTGACACAATATGCTGAAATAAAGCCAGCTAGCACAAAAGCGTACACGTTTTATTGGCCAAAAATATATATATATATATAGTGGAAAACGGCTCGATCCCGCAGCCCATGCCAACAGGCTGCAGTTTCCGCCGGCCACACCCAAGGTCGCCCAGCCATACCGTAGTCATCGCCCATGGCGGCGTTCCCACACCGCCCCTCCCTCTGCGAAGGCATCGAAGGCACTGACCCACGTTGGCTGGTAGCGATGGCATGAAACCCCTACCGGCAGGCGAACCTTGTAGACTGCTAATGCACCGAACGAGGATCGGCGGAGTCAGCCACATCAAAGTCACCAAGGTCTTCCAGGAACCCGCAGACCCTAAACATGGCTGGCTTCCAGGATGGACTCCTCGTGAAGATTGGGCAGACCAGGTAGTGCAGCCTCCGAGTTGAGGTTTTGCAGGAACATGAAGGCACTAAACAGTCCCCTGACGCACAATTGGCCTGGTTTTTCGCTCATTTCTCGTTCTGACGAGCGCACGAATCAGGCCGCCGGAAGGAGCCGCCGCCTGCTGAATGCATTGCCACCACAGAGACTACGCTGCACCACAACACGCAGGCGACAAGAGGGAAAGATCGCAGATGGTACCGATTGTAGCTCTAACAGTGCCACCACCTCTACCGTTGGCAGATGGCCTCGAGCTCCCGAAATATGATCGGAACACTGGACACCACTCACCACGTCCTCTCCAGCCGGCTGTGTATAACCACGCATTGAAGCGCCGACGGACTGAGCCGCTCTTGAGGTGGTGTCAGCGCCATCGCGTTCATGACATCACCTGCGCTGGCACTGCCCTTCTCGAACGAAGGCACCCGTAGCGGCAGCAGCGCGTAGGACACCACGCCGCCACCAGGTCCCACGCCAGGCTCCATGACGGCTACGGTGGACGAACTGGCGGAAGCACTCTTCACCGAACACCAGAAGTGCAGTTGCCACCGCAAAAATGGTCCCGCACCAGGCCGGGGTTGGATTCGCTACAGGCCGTGGAACGGGCGCCGTCAGCTTTCCCCACGACATGGCCATCCCGGAACGCAGTCCGGCCCCCACGTTACGGGCGAGAATGCGGGAAACGGCGCGATCCCGCAGTCCACGCCAGCAGGCTCCAGTCTCCCCGTGCCACGCCCAAGGGGGCCCAGCCGCAGCTCACGCGTGATGATGATATATGGGGTTTAACGGCGCAAGGGCCAATAATGGCCAAAGAGCGCCGGGCCAGTGTTAATGAGTTTAAGTTGATGCGATGGATTACGAGTGGTGGATATGACGTGGCTGTAAAGGGGCCTAAAATTGTCGCTGTAAAGTGCATAAAATCTACAGGTAATAAGATTATGGGAATGACTAATGGCGTGTGCTATGAACATTGAATATGCATTGCAAATAAATATTACTATTTCCAAAATATGTCCGATGCGAAAATTGGCATGAAGCACTATTGCCTCAACAGAACCCTTGGACATAAAGGCCTGGAGACATGTGCTATACTAAACACTATCGCAACAGGATCCTCTGGCGGGAGGATGTGCTACGAATATCTAGGGCTAATTACATGTAGTACCACGTCATTCAAGAAACCTAGGACTGCTTTGGTATTAAAAATCGGTTCTTTGCCAAGAAACATATTGGGATGGATAGGGATATGGTATCGGTATGCAAGAGGAAAATGTTTCCTTCTCTCTGTTTCGGCTTCCCGGCACTCCAGGAGGACATGGAGGACGGTCAGCCTCTCACCACATCTACCACAGGTTGGTGGTTCATCACCTGTCAACAAAAAACTGTGGGTTCCGTACGTGTGTCCTATTCTCAGCCGACTGAATAGGACGTCAGTTCGCCGTGTTTTCGTTACGGGGGGCCAGAAACCTAACTGTGGTTTAATCAAGTGAAGCTTATTACTTGTTTCAGCATCCCACAAGCGTTGCCAGTGGCTTCGCAGTTTCTTTCGCAGGAAATGTTTCAGATCTGTTACAGGGACAGCAGCTGTAGGGTTAATAGCGTGTGATGTTATTGACGTAGCCATTCGGTCAGCTAGCACATTACCCTCAATGCTTCTATGGCCAGGCACCCAGCATATAATGACATGCTGGTTACATAAATACGCTTGACAGAGAACGGAATAGAGCTCAGTAAGTACAGGATTTTTTTGTTTACCGAGTGACATCAATGCTTTTACGACGCTTAGGGAGTCCGTAAATATAATTGCCTTTTGAAGTTTTGATTTCCTTATATGCTTCACAGCCGACAACAGTGCATGGGCCTCAGCCGTAAAAATACTCGTTTCCGGGTGGAGTACACCGGATTCCGAGAAGGATGGGCCAACGGCTGCATAAGACACCCCGGCATGTGACTTGGAGGCGTCAGTGTAAAGCTCTGTACACGAGTACTTGTATTGAAGCTCTAAGAAATGCATTTTAATGTGTGCCTCTGGTGCGTGTTTAGTGACCTCTACAAACGATGTATCGCAATCTATGAGTTGCCACTGCCACGGCGGTAACAGTTTCACTGGAGCCATAGGACGATCATCAAGCAGCGGAACACCCATTTCCTCACTGAGGTTCCTCACACGCAAGGAGAATGGCTTTCTCGCTGCAGGTCGATTATGGAAGAGTGTGGCAGCAGTAACGTCATTTATGGTTGAATAAGAAGGATGTTCATTGTTTGCTTGTACTTTCAGAAAATATGTGAAACTGCGATATGAACGCTGCAGATGGAGTGACCACTGGTTAGACTCTACATAGAGGCTTTGGATCGGACTTGTTCGGAAAGCACCGGTCGCGAGGCGGATACCCAGATGGTGAACGGGATCTAGTATTTTTAATGCACTTGGCGTTGCAGAATTATAAATTATAGACCCGTAGTCAAGCCGGGAGAGGACAAGACTCCTATACAAGTTAAGCAAACATTTTCGATCACTGCCCCATGTTGTGCGGGACAGAAGTTTTAGAACGTTCATTGTCTTCAGGCATTTTGTCCTCAGATACTTAATATGAGGAATAAATGTAAGCTTGGAATCTAAAATGATTCCTAAAAACTTATGCTCGCTGCTCAAAGAGAGCGCATCTCCTTTGATTTGTATACTTGGGACAGGCGTTACGCCTCTCTTGTTTGTAAAGAGTATGCAAGTGCTTTTCTGAGCGTTAACATTAAAACCATTCTCCTCCGCCCATTTAGACAATCTGTTAATTCCCAGCTGTACCTGTCGTTCGCAGATGGCAATATTACATGACTTAAAGGCTATCTGCACATCGTCGACATAAATGGAATAAAACATTGTGCGTGGGATGACTGTACGCAGCGAATTCATTTTTACAATAAATAGTGTGCAGCTAAGCACACCGCCCTGCGGCACACCAGTTTCTTGTGTGAATGACCTAGACAAAGCTCTGCCCACCCTTACGCGAAATGTGCGATTAGTGAGGTAACTTTCGATTGTGTTAAGCATATTGCCACGAACACCCATTGCCGAAAGATCTCGGAGAATTCCAAAGCGCCATGTGGTGTCGTAAGCTTTCTCTAGGTCTAGAAATACAGACAGACAGAACTGCTTATGTATGAAAGCATCTCTAATATATGCCTCAATGCGGACAAGGTGGTCTGTAGTAGACATACCTTCTCGAAAACCACACTGGAAGGTGTCCAAAATTTTGTTATTTTCTAGGAAGCATATTAGGCGCCGGTTTATCATTTTTTCATACAGCTTGCACAGGCAGCTTGTTAGAGCTATTGGCCTGTAGCTGCTGGCCAAGGACGGGTCTTTGCCTTGTTTTAGTATGGGGATGATTATGGCTTCCTTCCATGAAGACGGAATACAGCCAGCCGCCCACATGGCATTAAAAAGAGACAAGAGTGTTTTCAGTGTTTCGGGGTGTAAGTACCTAATCATTTCGTACATGATACGATCCCCACCTGGCGCTGAGTTGTTGCAACAAGCGAGAGATGCTTGAAGCTCAGCTAAAGTAAATGGGGAATTGTAGGCCTCACTCAATGAGCCTTTACGATTTAGGGGCCGCCGCTCTTCGCGTTCTTTGATTCTCAGGAATGTTTCGGTATAGTGCGATGCACTTGACACATATTCAAAATGTTCGCCTAGACAATCCGCCTGATCTTCGAGGCTATCACCTTGTGTACTTACTAAGGGTAGGGGATGCGACTCCCGACCTGTTAGTTTATTTACCCGATTCCAGACTTTTCTTTCATCGGTGTACGAATTTATACTGGTGATGTACCTATCCCAACTTTCCCTCTTTGCACGTCGACGTGTTCTCCTACCTTGTGATTTTATCTGTTTGAAATTAATGAGGTTTTCAGCAGTTGGAGAATTGCGAAGCAATCTCCAAGCTTTGTTTTGATTTTTGCGCGCTTTCCGACATTCGTCGTTCCACCATGGGATGCGACGCTTATTAGCTAATCCGCTAGTTTGCTTAATACATTTAGCTGCAGCGCTAATAATGAAACCTGTTAGGTATGCAACAGCGTCTTCTACATTAAAAACAGCAATTTCATCTCCGCCTAAATACGTAAGCTCTCGGAACATTTCCCAGTCGGCCGAGTCCATGTTCCATCGAGGAAAATGTGGCAAGCATGTATCTTGTTTTGTTAAGTTTAGCATAACTGGGAAATGGTCGCTCCCAAAGGGGTTCCTGAGAACAGACCACTCCAGATACGGAATTAGAGTACTCGAGACTATACTTAAATCAATGGCTGAGTATGTGTTATGTGTAACGCTGTAATAAGTTGGCTCTTTTTTGTTAAGTATAGATGCACCTGAAGAAAACAGAAAATTTTCTATAAGGCGTCCTCGCGCATTTAAACGAGAGTCGCCCCATAAGGGGCTATGAGCGTTCACATCACCGACAACTATGTATGGCGGAGGAAGTTCATCAATGAAGCTTTGAAACTGTGTCTTGGAAAGTTGATAACAAGAAGGGACGTAAATCGAACTAATTGTGACTAGCTTACCGAACAGTATTGCTCGGACAGCAACTGCCTCAAGGGAAGTTCGGAGGTTCAATTGCTGACAGGCAACACCTTTATCTACTATTATAGCGACACCGCCCGACGAGGCGGTAGCGTCGTCGCGGTCCTTGCGAAAAATGGCATAGTGCCTTAAAAAGTTTGTGTTCTCTGCTTTGAGATGCGTCTCCTGGACACACAGCACCCTCGGACTATATTTAAGAAGGAGCTCTTTGACATCATCAAGGTTATGAAGGAGACCCCTAACGTTCCATTGTAATATTTGCGTGTTCATATTGAAAAGGAGTTTGTGCTGTGTGTTCAGAAGATGAAGACTAGCTCACGGTGCCCTTTCCAGGCGCCGTGACGCGAGGTTTCTCTTTTCTGGAGCGGTCGAGAGATTCCCGCCGCTCCTTAGGCGCAAGTGGCGCCGTCTGGCTGGTTGTTGTGTCCATAGCCTCTTGTGAGGCGCTGGACACGCGCTCTTGTGAGCGGTTGGTGTGTCGTGACGGCCTCGTCTCGTGGGACGAGACCCTTGAGGCCACCGGCCCGGAGGTCGATCGCCCCTTGTTCTGAGATGGCGGAGCAGCACTAGCTGCAGCCGCCGAGGGGGCGGATGGCGTCACCGCCGGCTCACTGTGTGTGGGCCTGACAGCCGCCGGAGGCTGTTGTGGCGCTGCCCCCTGACGCGCCACTTCGGCAAAGCTATTCTTCGGCAGGTAGGACACCCGCCTTCGCGCTTCTCTGAATGATATGTTCTCTTTGACTTTGATCGTTACTATTTCTTTCTCCTTCTTCCAAGATGGACAGGAACGCGAATACGCGGCGTGCTCCCCATCACAATTTACACAGTGTGGCGCGTTCTCACAAGATTCAGATGGATGTTCATCGGCACATTTGGCACAGGTTATTCGGCCTCGGCAGTTCTGAGAACTGTGGCCAAACCTCTGGCATTTGAAGCAGCGGAGGGGATTCGGGATATAGGGCCTGACTCGGATTTTTACATAGCCTGTCTCGATAATCTCGGGAAGTACACTTGAGCCGAATGTTAGGATTAGATGCTTGGTTTGAATCTCTTTACCATCACGCCTTATCTTAATTCTTCTCACATTGATGACATTCTGGTCACTCCATCCCTCCAAAAGTTCAGTCTCAGTTAGCTCCATTAGATCATCATCGGAGATGACACCACGAATGGTGTTCATAGAACGGTGTGGGGTGACACTCACTGGAATGGCCCCGAAAGACACAAGATTGGGTAGCTTTTCGTATTGCTGTTTATCACGGAGTTCAAGAAGTAGATCACCGCTTGCCAATTTGGAAACTTTGTAGCCTGGGCCAAAAGCCTCCATCAGTGATTTCGCAACCAGAAAAGGTGAGACTATTCTTGCTGACTTTTCTGCTTTCTCGGAATGTATAACATGAAATCTTGGGAAATTATCAACTTGGCGGCCAAAAAACTTAACAACTTCTTCGGTGCGCCCTCGTTTATGAGGGCGATCAGGGAGTCGGGGGAATGACGAAAAAGCCATAAAGGTAACGATGACTTCGGCAGCTATGCCAGCCACCCACCACCGAGCCCAACAAGGGGACGCTACGAGACCCAAAGGAGACGCAGACGCCAGCTGTACATAGCCACTATAACCTAATATAATAGACCCAAGGTTGGATAGATTACACCAGGTTAACCCTTGCTGCCTGGAAAATTGGAAGTAAAACGAAGCGAGGAGAAGACAGGAGAGATGGAAAGTGAGAGAGAAAGACGAAGGTTGGAGGGAGAGAGACAGGAAAAGGCAACTACCGATTTCCCCCGGGTGGGTCAGTCCGGGGGTGCCGTCTACGTGAAGCCGAGGCCAAAGGGGTGTGTTGCCTCCGCCAAGGGGCCATAAAGGTCCAAGCACTCAGCATTGGCTCAACCCCCAGGATCCTCTTTTCCCCGGACACGGCTAAGCCGCGCACGGCTAGACGCGGGAGGGTCCAACCCTCGTGTGCTCGGGTACGTGGTGTCGCAAAGCACCAAACGCCTGCTTACGCAGACGCCCCTGCGGGGGCAGCTCACGCGTCGCTCGCGCCACTGCTCGCTTGGCTCTGATGGCACTGATCATGTCGGTGTTCCCACAATATATATATATATAATTTAACGACGACGAAATGCCGGTAAGTCAGGCGCTTCACCAGCGCTTTACGCACGGGGCTGGCTCTGACTGCCACACCGAGTTCGATGTCTGGCTCCTTGCGTACCCTGTCAATGCATACCATGACAATTAATCTAACGAAGAAGAAGTTCCCGTTAGCCAGGCGCAAGATATGAAGACGACGGCGGCTGACTGAGAAGGAATATGAGTAACTTTGTCTGCAGGCATTTTCGTATATGTCAGAGGATCTTGGTCCATGGCGGCATCGAAAAGATAATGCAACTCTACCTCGGCGCGGGCACAGTCAATGATGGCATTGTTTGACGAAAGGAAATCCCAGCCTAAGAAGACATCGTGGGAGCAGGAAGGCAGTACAAGAAATTAAATGACAGTGGTCTTAAACGCCAACCATGTCCGGAGGTCGGATTCATGGCTAATCATTCGTGGTAATGATAACACAAATGTGCAACGTTGCTCAAGCAGAAAATTCCGTTGTTGAACTTTGCCATATCGTCCCAGCGGTTGTGCGCGCTGACTCATTGGTACGAGGAGAGCCAGTCCTCGACGTCGTGATAACCGGTTCCCGCAAAAACCGCAAGATCCCGCTAACGATGCACTCCAGGACAGATTGCAGGTGGTGCCGTGGCTGCAGCTTGTTGACCTGGATTGTCAGGCATGGTTCGAGAAGGCTGGGCTAGCTCAGGGCTGGCCCAAACTCAGCCACAGCACTTGAGGCGTCGCCAATGCATGAAGGGGGACATACGCTGAATAAAGCAGACTCTCCTCCATTGATACCTTAATAACACATTTTGTTTTGAGATTTTGTTTGAGGCCTTGCGATTTAGGCCCGAGTATTCACAGAAACTTTCCTGAGCTACAATTGTTCTTAAGAGCATAATCGATACAACTACGATAATGAATATAATAGCGAATCCAGCCAACCAATGGTAAACAGTCCTTACGGACGAAAAGCATAGCGAATTCGTTCACAGGCACGTGTTAACTCTGCATGACAACTTAAGTACGAAAGTACTTCAGAATGACGTTGATTTACATAGTGCATGGAAGCTTAACAGTTTTAACACATTTGTTCAATCTCAAGAACCGTGCAAAAAATGAGGGCAGTACAATCCCCCAATAAATGACTACCTTTCACTTTGTTTGGAATGGTTGATAGAACTGTCTTTAGGATATACGCGGATTCGCTTGCGTACAGTATGTAAGAACCGATAGATATGTATACCGAAATGATGCACCAGAGGCGCACCATCAATTTCAAATCATGAACGAGAAATTTCTATGCTGTGTTCTAGCGTTATTAGAAAAGTGTATTCAACGGCACCTTCGGGTGCAGAAAAAAGCAGCAGAATTTGAGGAAGTTATTGAGTATGTACAACTTTTTTCTCCCCATTACGCTTTCCAACACAGTACAATGTTATCTCGCCACACGTGAAAAACAATGATGATTTTTTCTTTAATATGCATGTCTTCTGTTGGATAAGCTACACAGGGCAGAGGGGCATCAAAAAAAGTGCATAAAGGAGCACTTCTCTTGTCTCACACGTGCCAACCTGAGGGCGGGTCTCAGAAGCATAAAAAATATTTTTCATGAATACTTAACCGGTGTTAACATACGGGGCAGGAACTTGGAAGTTAACAATAGAACTCGAGAGCAAGTTAAAGACAGCACAAAATCCAATGGAAGGGAAAATGTTATGCGTAAAATTAAACAACTGGAAGAGAGCGGTGAGGATCTGAGAGCAAACGGGAATAACCGATATTCTAATTGACATTAAGAACAAGAAGCCGGCAGATCCCACGCCCTGTGTGAATCGATGCTATGCGAAACAGTGTGCGGGGAGCCTACCAAGTTAACGAAACGAACATAAGAGCACCAATACGTAGGCGTCTGTTTCATGACCTACATGACACGCATGTTACGACATTCATGTCATGAGTCCTAAGGAGTTCCTTAAACTACGCCCAAGAGACCTTAAGACGAAAGCCTTAGTCATGCTCATGACTATGACTTCAACCGTCAACCTTAAGCATTTTCCTTAGTACCACATCCAAACCCATTCCAATACTTTTTCAGTGTTAATGTTCTTTTGTTGAGTCATTGTCATTTTCTTTAGACATGGTCATGACTATGACTTGTACTATCACCCTTTAGTGTTTCCTTCACTTAGTACCCACGTCCGAAAACATTTCAGTGGTTTTTGAGTGTTAGTATTTTATTGCAATAGAAATTATATGGACACTCAAAGCAGAATTCTGCCATTGGCGTCGCCGTCACTGTCACCGTCGCCGTGACGTTCCGTATGACTTCAAATGGCGATGAAATCCTCGCCGCGCACCGATTTATATGTGCTAGTGAAAGCGCGATGATGATAAGATGATGATAAGTGGTTCTTGAGGGAAAGGGAAAGGTTGGCGCTATCTTCTGCAGCCCTTGAGGGAGCACGGCTCACCGCCATAAAGCGCGCAAGGGACGTGCGCTATAACGGAGAGCGAACGCACGGCGGAGGGCAAACGTGCGTTCTGCGCCGTGCTCCCTGAAGGGCTGCAGAATTAAGCGTCTCTTTCCTTCTTTACAATCACCATATATATAGAGCAAACGCGACTTATTCCTTCGCGCGAAAGGCCGTGGGGGGACGGGAGGGGAGGCGACGTTTAGCTGCGGCAGTAAATGCGTATTTATGTAAAAATGTTGCGAGGTGAGAATGTGGTAAAGACTTACGACGCTGCTCGACGAGTGCCCCGTTCTGATCTCGTCACAAACCTCCAAGCTGCCCCCAGAGGCACCGGCAATAGTCACCAACGCGGCGCGCGTTCGGTGCGAACGCGGGCAAAACGCCGACGGCGTCGTCAACAGTTCTGCGCGCTGCTGGTGCTGCTGCATGTCCAAGTTTCTACACCTGATAAAACTACTATCATTACTCCGCATAACTGTCTACTAATTTGCTATCGCAATCGATGCTTCGCCTTTCTGGTGAAACTGCTACATTTTTTTCGCTGGGTCATTGCCATTTTATTGCGATAGCAATTAAATGGACCCTCCAAAGCCGATTTCTGCCGTCTGCGTTGCCGTCGCCACCGCCGTGAGGTTCCGTATGACGTCAACGGCAATGAAATCGTCGCCGCGTGCCGTATGCTGTGTGTGCGAGTGAAAGGGCGCGAACAGGGAGCGAACGCACGCCGGGGAGCAAAGGCGCGTTCGGCGCCGTGCTCTATGATACCTTCCAGTACGCTGTATCCATGAAGGGCTGCACAATTAAGCGTCTCATTCCTTCTTTACAATCACCATATATATAGAGAAAACTAGGAATTAACTAGACTGCTGTAGACGCAGTCATATTCTAATTCCTTATGAGTAAAGGCGGAGTACGCTGTGTACTATATTTAAGGGCCAGCGACTGTACTTACTAAAGAAGGTTCAGGAACACATATACAGGGTGTCCCATCTATCATGTAGCAGGTTTAAAAAAATTGCTGTAATTTCACCCGAAAGGCGAAGCATCCGATAGCAAATTAATAGAGAGCTACACTAAGTAAGGACAGTAGATTTATCAGCAGTAAAAAAAAAATGTGGTTGATCCCTCTTATATAGGAATCGGTATAGAACACGAAAGTGAAACGTGTCTTCACAGAAGTAGTGTAATGTTTATTGCACATTGATATATAATGTCTATTGGTGTTTTGTGGCTAAAGCGCCCTTAGGCGTTGATGCACCCACGCTGACGCCTGGTGGCACGTCTCCTCCATCACGACTACCAACGTCGATGACCATGAGCAACCGCCGTGCATATGGAAGCTGCACTACGCTGCACACGCTAGCACAACGCGAAAGACGAAGCACGTAACTGACACACTAATACAACGCGCAAGACAAAGCACGTAACTGAATCGTCACCGAGTCAAATCAGCGCGTACAGCGCGTCGTAATTGCAGCCTCCGCGATCAACTTCAGAAACATTTTCAGAGCTAATTGCGGAGGCCACGCTCCGCTGTGCTGAGTAAGTAAGTAAGTAAGTAAGTAAGTAAGTAAGTGTGTGGTCTTGATCCCTTTTGACGCAGGGCAGGCGTTTGTCAAACGCCACAGGATATGTAGAAACGGTGAACGCCACCTAGGTGGCGTTGGTAGTGCTTCGTGATGCCAGCGTCCCTTCGAATGCTGGCATCGAGGCGTCGTAGTGCTGAGACCACCGAAGCGTTCACTGTCGGTGCGCGTTAGTGTCATAATGCAGTACTTCTCTTTTCTGCTCGTAGGCGGCGGCACCGCCCCGAGCAAGAGCGCGGGTACACGGAGGAGTGTTAGATATATAAGGCGCGTCTGTGTAGCTCTCGGCAAATGCGTTTGTGGCGCAATGGGTTAAACGCTCGGCGATCTATCGTCGCGGACCGAGAGGTCGTGGGTTCGATTTCCAAATTTTGCATGTTTGTGGAACTTTTTCTTCTGGTTTCTTTCTTTGTATTATGTTCTATGACGTATTTCCGTGACGGAAATACGTCAGTGAAGTCTTGGTGGACCCCGGCATAAAACACTTTCGTGTTAAAATGTGGTTGATCCCTCTTATATAGGAATCGGTATAGAACACGAAAGTGAAACGTGTCTTCACAGAAGTAGTGTAATGTTTATTGCACATTGATATATAATGTCTATTGGTGTTTTGTGGCTAAAGCGCCCTTAGGCGTTGATGCACCCACGCTGACGCCTGGTGGCACGTCTCCTCCATCACGACTACCAACGTCGATGACCATGAGCAACCGCCGTGCATATGGAAGCTGCACTACGCTGCACACGCTAGCACAACGCGAAAGACGAAGCACGTAACTGACACACTAATACAACGCGCAAGACAAAGCACGTAACTGAATCGTCACCGAGTCAAATCAGCGCGTACAGCGCGTCGTAATTGCAGCCTCCGCGATCAACTTCAGAAACATTTTCAGAGCTAATTGCGGAGGCCACGCTCCGCTGTGCTGAGTAAGTAAGTAAGTAAGTAAGTAAGTAAGTAAGTAAGTAAGTGTGTGGTCTTGATCCCTTTTGACGCAGGGCAGGCGTTTGTCAAACGCCACAGGATATGTAGAAACGGTGAACGCCACCTAGGTGGCGTTGGTAGTGCTTCGTGATGCCAGCGTCCCTTCGAATGCTGGCATCGAGGCGTCGTAGTTCTGAGACCACCGAAGCGTTCACTGTCGGTGCGCGTTAGTGTCATAATGCAGTACTTCTCTTTTCTGCTCGTAGGCGGCGGCACCGCCCCGAGCAAGAGCGCGGGTACACGGAGGAGTGTTAGATATATAAGGCGCGTCTGTGTAGCTCTCGGCAAATGCGTTTGTGGCGCAATGGGTTAAACGCTCGGCGATCTATCGTCGCGGACCGAGAGGTCGTGGGTTCGATTTCCAAATTTTGCATGTTTGTGGAACTTTTTCTTCTGGTTTCTTTCTTTGTATTATGTTCTATGACGTATTTCCGTGACGGAAATACGTCAGTGAAGTCTTGGTGGACCCCGGCATAAAACACTTTCGTGTTAAAAAAAAATTTGCCGCGTATCTGCGTGCTTCGCTGCAAATGTCGTGGAAAGACGATAGTCTTCTGCCGGCCGTACTACATGAGTGCTGGTCTGATCCGCGGCCACCCGTGATGCTGTTCTCGTACCATTTCCGTCCTGGCATGAAGGTTTGTTTGAACAGATTTCATTTTACCGCATTATTTCATCAAGCGGCCATTTATGTTGTGCCCTGCCTCAGACAGTGCTTCCTTTATGTTGAATCGGCCGCATCTGGCTGGCATTGATAAAATTGAGGAGGCGCTGCGTGAGACATGGACGCCATCTGGCAATACATCGGGAAACATGAGCTTGTGCAGAGGGTTTCATTCCTCCATGGCAGAGGGCGCTCGTCGGCGCGCAGTCGAGGAACGTCGTTCGTCGGTGCGCATAGCATGGCATTTTCAGCGCAGCTTAAGAAACTAGGGTCTTTAGAGTTACGTATCTATGTATTTTCTATTAAAGTAACACACCTAGTGTGTGTTCTTACCTAGTGATGTTGCGCCTCAGATATGCGTAATATTTACTTTGTGATCGATAACGTTCACAAGTATGAACAGCCGTACCAGTTTAAGTAGGGTGGGCGGTAAGCAAGTGGTCCAACTTTGGCCGGGTGGCTGAATCGTGTGACAGACAGACAGACAAACAGACAGACAGACAGACAGACAGACAGACAGACAGACAGACAGACAGACAGACAGACCAAATTTTCAGCGTTTAAGTTCCCCAAGAAAGACTATCGTCTTTAAAACTTGGACATGCAGCAGCACCAGCAGCGCCCAGAACTATTGTCGACGCCGTCGGTGTTTTGCCCTCGTTTGCACCGAACGCGCGCGGCATTGGTGACTGTTGCCGGTGCCTCTGGGGCGGCTCGGAGGTTTTCGATAAGATCAGAACGGGACACTCGTCAAGCAGCGTCGGAAGTCTTTACCACCTTCTCGCGTCGCAACGTTTTATTGCGATAGAAATGATATGGACACTCCAAAGTGGATTTCTGTGGTTGGGGTCGCCGTCGCCGTGAGTTTCCGTATAACATCCCATGCCCCTCGCGTCATGTGCTGATGCAAATAAACATCATTGTCATTGTCATTGTCAACGGCGAAGAAATCGTCGCCATGCGCCGTATGCTGTATGTGTTAGTGAAAGGGCACGAGGGACGCGCGCTTTCAAGGGGAGCGAACGAATGGCGGAGAACAAACGCGCGTTCTGCGCCGTGGTCCATTAAGGGCTCCAGAATTAAGCGTCTCTTTCCTCGTTGAAAATCACCATATATAGAGAGCAAACGCGACTTCTTCCGTCGCGCAAAAGGCCGTAGGGTGACGGGAGGGAGGCAGGGGAGGAGACGTTTAGCTGCGGCACCAAATGCCTATTTATATAAAAAGTTGTCGCAGTTTCACCGGAAAGGCGAAGCACCAATTGCGATAGCAATTTAGTAGAGAGCTATAGGGAGTACGGATAGTAGTTTTATCAGCTGTATAAACTTGGACATGCAAGAGCACCAGCAACGCGCAGAACTGTTGTCGACGCCGTCGGCGTTTTGCCCGCGTTCGCACAGAACGCGCGCGGCGTTTTTATTTAAATACGTATTTGGTGCCGCAGCTAAACGTCGCCTCCCCTCCCTCCTTCCCGTCCCCCCACAGCCTTTCGCGCGAAGGAAAAAGTTGCGTTTGCTCTCTATATATGGAAAGGAGGAAAGAGACGCTTAATTCTGCAGCCCTTCAGGGAGCACGGCGCTGAGCCGTGCTCCCTCAAGGGCTGGTGGTGGTAAGTGGTTCTTGAGGGAAAGGGAAAGGTTGGCGTCAAGGGCTGCAGAAGATAGCGCCAACCTTTCCCTTTCCCTCAAGAATCACTTATCATCTTATCATCATGGCGAAGAACGCGCGTTTGCTCTCCGACGTGCCTTCGCTCCCCGTGAAAGCGCGTGTCCCTCGCGCCCTTTCACTCGCACATACAGCGTCCGGAGCGCGGCGATGATTTCATCGCCGTTGACGTCATCCGGAACCTCACAGGGACGGCGACGGCGACGACGACGACGACGGCGACGCCGACGCAAAAATCTGCTTTGGAGTGTCCATATAATTGCTATCGCAATAAAACGTTGCGAGGCGAGAACGTGGTAAAGACTTCTGACGCGGCTCCACGAGTAACCTCCGAGCCGCCCCCTGAGGCACCGGCAACAGTCACCAACGCCGCGCGCGTTCGATGCGAACGCGGGCAAAACGCCGATCGCCTCGATAACAGTTCTGCACGTTGCTGGTGCTGCTGCATGCCCAAGGTTACACAGCCGATGAAACTACTATCCTTACTCCGTATAGCTCTCTACTAATTTGCTATCGCAATTGATGCTTCACCTTTCGGGTGAAATTGCAACAATTTTTACTTAGTCATGCTCATGACTATTACTTCTACCATCGTCCTTTAGTGTTTCATTCACTTAGTACCCACGTCCGAACCCATCTCAGTGGTTTTAGAGTGTTATTCTTTTTTGCCAGGTCATTGTCATTTTAGGCGGCTGTTTCATGACCTACATGACGCGCCTTTCATGACATTCATATCATGGCTATGATTTATGTTCATCATACACTCTTGTCATAATATGCCAATTTTGGAACCTACCAAGTTAACGAAACAACAATGAGAGCACCAAGATGTAGGCAGCTGCTTCGTGAGCTGCATGACATGCATGTCATGATCTATCATTTATGTTCGCCATACACTCGTCATACTTTGCCAATTTTGGTACATACCAAGTTAACGAAATGATCGTGAGAGCACCAAGACGGAGGCAGCTAGATAGGTACTGTCAAAGTGGCAAATGTTCGCAAAGAAATGCTTCGCTTTTAAAAAATGGAGCTGGACAGGCCATGCAATGCGTAGGGTAGATAACCGATGAACTATTAGAGTTAAGAACTGGGTGCTAAGAGAAGGACAGCGCAGTCGAGGATGGCACAACACTAGGTGGGGTGATGAAATTAGGAAGTGTCCAGGTAGAAATTGTAATCAGCTAGCACAAGACAGGAGTAACTGGAGATCGCAGGGAGACGCTTTCGTCCTGCAGTGGGCATAAACATAGACTGATGATGATGACGGTCATGAAGCAGCAATGCTGACAGATTCCTCGAATGCGTATTTGTGCACAAGGTACGGCACAATACGCGCAGAGAAACAGCTGCAGGAAGCCAGTGGTGTCGTTTAGAGAGCATTGTTCGAGTTCAGCGCGATCGGCATTACACAGAACTGCGTCAGAAAAGCATAACTGCGCAGGCATTGCATGCGTAGAACTTATTTTGCCATCTAGCGAATTAACCGGAAGGCTTCTGCGCATTCAAGGTAATACTTTTTGAAGCAGTGACTCAAATATACAAGACCAAGATTCTGTAGATGAAGTGGCTTATAGAAAACGCTGTATATTTTTGCGCATTTGAAATGTGAAGAGGGTTTATTTATTTGAAATTTGTCGTGCATAATAAAGCGAAGCCTTGGTAACCTTATTCTTCGACTTTCCGGCTTCTGTTGCTGTCCTGCTAAATAAATCGTGCAGAATAGGGTGGTTATACTCAAATTAGTTTCTTCATCTCGTCGTCGTCGTCGAACCAACAACATTCCTACTAATTCCTGGCTAGTGTTTGCCGATTGACTGGTACCTCACACACTATATGCAAACACCCAATATGCTGCGAATCGAGGCGGCTCTTGCCGAAACTAATGTAATCACGTCGTCTTGGTACTATTTCTATCCATCCTAACTGCTGGATACAACCGTTGACGATTGATCGCTGTCGGACATAGTGCACAAACTCCGGACATTGTTCGAATTCACGCGACCCGTGGTGGCAGGCGTCGTTGTTATATCATTTTCATCATGCTATTGTGGTCTTATCATCAGCAATTTTGATGACATAGTAAAAAAAGTGGAAGAATTCTGTATTGACCTTAAAGCAGCCAAGCTACTTTCATTCGAAGTAGTAATTAACAGGATACAGAGGCTCTTTCTACAACTAGCAATGAAGTTACAAGGGCCTTGAAAGACATGACCAGGGGAAAAGCTGCTGGAGAAGATGGAATAACAGCCGATTTATTCAAAGATGGAGGAGATATCATGCTTGAAAAGCTTGCGGCCCTTTATACGCAATGCCTCACGACTTAAAGTGTATCAGAAAGCTGGAAGAACGCCAACATTATACTCATCCATAAGAAAGGAGACGTTAAAGAATTGAAGAATTTTAGACCCATTAGCTTACTTTCAGTATTGCATAAATATTGACCAAGATAATTTCCAATAGAATAAACCAACACTTAACTTCAGCCAACCAAGAGAACAGGCTGGCTTCAGGAAGGGATATTCTACGATGGACCATATCCACGTCATCGATCAGGTAAAATAGAAACCTGTGGAGTACAATAAACCTCTCTATATGGCTTTCATAGATTTTGAAAAAGGATTTGATTCAGTGGAAATACAAGCAGTAATAAGGACTATGCGTAATCAAGGAGTACCAGAGGCATACGTAGATATGTTCACAAATAGCTACTAGGATTGCACATCAACCTTGGTTCTTAACAAGAAAAGTAGCATGATACCTATCAGGAAAGGGGCCAGGCAAGGAGACACAATCTCTCCAATGCTATTCACTGCATGCTTAAAAGAAGTATACAAGGTCTTAGACTCGGAAGGCTTAGGAGTAAGGATCAACGGCGAATATCTCAGAAACCTTCTGTTTGCAGATGACATTGTCCTATTTAGCAACAATAGGGACGAATTACAGCAAATGATTGAGAACCTTAACTGAGAAAGTGAAAGAGTGGGGTTGAAGATGTATATGCATAAGACAAAGGTAATGTTAAATAGCCTAGCAAGAAAACAAGAATTCAGGATCGCCAGTCAGCCTCTAGAGTCTGTAAAGGCGTGCGTTTATCAAGGTCAATTACTCACAGGGGACCCTGATCACGAGAAAGAGATTCACAGAAGAATAAAATGGGGTTGGAGTGCATACGGCAGGCATTGCCAAGCCCAGACTGGCAGCTTGCCACTGTCGTTGAAAACAAAAGTCTACAATCATTGCATTGTACCAGTGCTAACACTTGGGGCAGAAACTTGGAGGTTAACACACAAGCTCGAGAACAAGTTAAGAACCGCACAAAGAGTGATGGAATGAAAAATGTTAAGCGTAACGTTAAGAGACATGAAGAGAGCGGTGTGGATCAGAGAACAAACAGGCATAGCCGATATTCTAGTTGATATTAAGCGGGAAAAAAATGAAGCTGGGCAGGCCATGTAAATGCGTAGGATGGATAACCGACGAACCATTAGAGTTACGGAAAGGATACCAAGAGAAAGGAAGTGCAGTCGAAGATGGCAGAAAACTAGGTGGGGTGATGAATTTAGGAAATTTGCAGGCGCAACTTGTAATCAGCTACCGCAAAACAGGGATAATGGGAGATCACAGGGAGAGGCCTTCGTCCTGCCGTGGACATAAATATATGTTGATGATGATGTGTTTGTGGAAAGAATTCAAACTGCGGAGCTGTTTGAGGTTGAGGTTATTCTACGGGGCGATGGTGTTCGCAGTTCTGAGTGAAGTGGAGAGAGTGTGATTGGAGGAGAGGAGGTGCTGAGAGAGAAAGAGAGACAGAGAGCGAGCAAAATGAAGAAATAAATAAAACAAAACAAACTTTACTGGCGAGGCGAGATTCGAGCCCGGGTACCCATGGTGGGAAGGTGAGCGTCATAAACAATAGGCTATTCACCCATGCCTGCACAACATGCATTTATGGGAACCATATGATAGCGTTGTACTGACGATTGGAACACAACTTGGTATGGGCAAGAGAAAGAGAGAATAAGAACCAGATAGAGAGAGAAAAAAAATAGAGAGATAGAGAAAGAAACAAAGATAAACATAGACAGAGAGAGAGAGGCGGGATTTGAAACCAGGATTTTAACCAGTAGGCTGTATACCCACACTTTCAGAACATAGCATTTATTGGAACCATATGATGTGTTGTACTGATGATTGTAATACGACTTTTGTATGGGCAGAGAAAGAGAATATGAGAGCGAGAGATAGCGGGAGTGATAGATAGAAAGCACACATACAGAGAAAGAAAGGAAGAAAAAGACGCGGGATTTGAACTCGGGAACTCACGGTCCGAAGGCGAGCGTCATACCCACTACGCTATACACCCTTTTTTTTCCTTCACTTTATTCTTTTTCCAACATAGGAAGTACCCAGCACTGAGTTTAGGAAACCTGTAAAAAAAAGCGCTACGCTATACACCCACGCTTGCCGAGCTGCGCTATTTCATCAGATTTAACAAGCGCGGAACTGGCATAATTTTTTTTCTTAGAGGGACACGCACCAGAGTTTACCAGAAAACTTTCTATTAGCCGACCCCGGGCAGCATACCGGGGGTGTCCATATAAAGTGCTGGGAGTATTAAAATCCCCAGCGATAAAATATGTTTCCAGGTGCTAGCCAATCACATTCTAGAATTCTGTTTTGCTAAGTTGGTAAGAACACAGTATGCAAATGCAACTAATTGTTAGAATTGCTCGCACTGACAGCCTTTCGAGGTGCGTCTGGAAAAAAATTTCGCAAGCAAAAGACTTACCTACAATAATTGCTACACCTGCGGATGCTGACGAGGCAGTAACGCCGTCATGGTCTTTTCAGAAGATAGCATACTGTCTGAGTAAGTTTCTTTGTGTAGTTTATTGATGCGTTTCTTGAACACACGGTATCTTGGATTACATTTATGAAATAGTTTTGCGATGTCACCAAAATTATGGAGAATTTCTTTCACAGTTAACTATTATATTTGTTTGTCCATTCTGGTAGTGATTTATGGTGTGTTCAAGAATGAAAAATTGGATCTCACAGCCCTTTCCAGGCGCCGTTGCAGAAGATTTTTCTTTTTTCGAGCGGTCGATATAATCGTGCCGCTCCTTAAGCGCTGGCTACGCCTTCACGCTCGGTGTTTTGTCCATAGTCTCTTGCGAGGCGCTGGACAATCGCTCTAGCGAGCGATGTGTTTGCTTTCAGAGCCTCGCCACGAAAGATGACACCTTGGAGCCCACCAGCCCGGAAGCTGATCAGCCCTTCTTGGATGGCGGAGCAGCGCTGGCATCACCCGCCGAGGGGGTGGATGGCTTCACCTCCTGCTCACTACGCGTCTGCCAGGCAGCCGCCCGGGACCATTGTGGTAGGGGCCACAAAGCCTCTTTAAACGAAATCTTTTGTTTCACTTTAATTGTGAAATTCCCTTTTATTTTGTCCCGGATGCGCAGGACCGCAAGCATGTAGCATGCTGCTCATTACAATTTACACACCGTAGTTTTCACAAGCTTCAGAGGTGCGTTTATGAGCTCTGCATTTCGCACACGTTTGGCGCCAACGGTAATTTCCTGCATTGGGGCCGAATTGCTGGCAATGGAAACATCTGAGAGTCCTAACACGAAGCTTGATGTACTTTGTCTCCATGAACTCGGGCAGAACACTTCAACCTAAAGTAAGCACCAGGTGTTTAGTCTGCATTTCCTTGCGTTCACACCTCATCTTAATTCGTTTAACATTGAAGACATTCTGCTCACTGCAGGCCTGCAAGAGTTCAGCCGCAGTCAGCATTAACAAATCATCATCTGAGACAACGCCTCGGGTGGTGTTCATAGTAAGGTGCAGGGTTACGGTTACTTGAACGTCTCCAAAGGCACTAGATTGGGGAACTTTTTGTGTTGTTTCTGATCATGGAGCTGATGAAACCTGAAGAGGACGAATTCGAGAACGCAGGAGAAAATGGCTCGTGCTAGCGCCATCCTGACTAGTTGGTTCAATAAACCGCAACCGGTGGACGCGCAGTCACATCGTTCCTAACATTTATCCATAACAACCGCGAAATGTCCGAATTCGAGAAATTTTCGTACTTAAGATCCTACTTAACCGAAACAGCGAAGCGTGCAATCGAAGGTGTGCGTCTGGCGGAAGCGAACTACGCTGTAGCAGTGAAAATGCTCCGAGAGAGGTTCGGCCGTCATACCGCCCTTGTTGACGACCGACATCGACTTTACTTGCCATTACTTCGAAATGTGGAAAAAGACTCAGCCAATAACAACTACTCGCCTAAAGACATCATTCTACGTGGAAGAATTCGTCATAGGAGCTTCCACTGAAGAAGAGGCCCTCGAAATTTACCGTGCTGCATTGACTATCTTAGCAGATGGAGGTATGGAGTTAAGAAAGAGGTGCTCCAACTCCAGCGTTCTTTGCCATCAATTCCTCAAGGACAACACTTATCTCGACAGCATTGTAAAGCAAACAAAGCATCAACAAAGTTGCTTCCCTTAGTATGGGACCGCGAAGCTGACAATATCTTGCTTACCACCAAAAGCGTTTCTGAGTTTGTCGCTGCGCACTCACCCACGAAACGCAGCACTTTGCAGTCATTCGCATGAATCTACGATCCGTTAGGTCTCATGGCTCCTTTCATAATTCGAGTGAAATTATTGTTCCAGCGGCTGTGGCGTAGGAACTCACCGTGGGATGAGCGATTACCGAAAGACGTCGAGAAACAGTGGGAAGGTTGGACATCCGAACAACCGACGCTCTCCTCGCTGCGAATTCCCCGCAGCGTCATCTCTTACACTCCGCGACAGATTCCACCGCTTGAACTCCATCTGTTCTGCGATACAAGCCCACTGGCACACGGTGTAGCCGTCTACATGGGCTACGAGATCAGAGGAGGAACATTTAAGGTTCAGCTGCTCATGGGCATGTAGAGAGTCGCACCGCTGAAGACTACCTCGCTGCCATGCCTAGAGATGCTTGCGTGCCTGTTGGCCGCCAGGCTGCGGAACTACCTTCGAGGAATTCCAGAAACATCCAGCTGTCAGGGCGTGTTTTGGAGCGACTCATTGATAACCCTATATACACTGGATTGCTCCTGACGTTAAACGATGGGGGAATTTCGTAAGAAACCGTGTTCTCGAAATCCAACGCTTGACTTCGGGGTATACTTGGAGGTACTGCGCAGGCAACGACAATCCAGTATACTTGCTCACGCGTGGAGTAGCAGCCCACTCAATGACGCGCAAGTTTTGCTGGTGGACGGGTCCTACGTGGTTGTCACTGCTTCATTTGCAATGGCCTGTGAAGATTTATTATGCTCGTTCACCGGAGACCCTTTCTAGCGAGACCGGTGAAGAGATATCACTTACGGCGTCACAGTTGCATCAGGCGGAGATGTATTGGTTGAGACTTGTCCAACATTACGCATTCGCAATCGAAGTCACAGCCTTGGAGGAAGGAGAAGGAGTTCCCAACACCTCCAGTGTGTTGACGCTTCAACCGTATCTCGACCGTAACAGAACACTCCGTGTGGGAGGCACTGTAGCAGCTTAACGACCGAGAGCAATTGAAGCACCCGATGTTGCTTCCTGCAGATCACCAGTTCACCGACCTCTTGGTTGATGCAACGCACGTAAGTCTCCTAAATAGAGGAGTTCAACTCACCCTCCTGGACCTTCGGGAACGCTTTTGGATCCTCAAGGGGCGTCGCACAGTGAAGCGCGTTCTGAAAGCGTGCTTAGCATGCCGCCGACGGCGCCTACGGTGCCTACTTGCCGAAACTGCCCCTGTAGCACCCTTGCCAAGGGAAAGAATTAGTGAAGCAACACCGTTTGAAGTGGTGGGAATTTACTTCTGTGGGCCACTCTATTGTCGTGCTGAATTACCATCCACTGTAAGAGTGTACGTACATCGTTGATTTTCCTTGTGCTATGACGAAGGCACTGCACCTGATGTTAACCACAGATTTGACAGCGGAAGCATTTTCGCTAGCCTTCAGACGCTTTGCAGCACGACGTGGAATTCCTGCTATCGTGCACTCGGGCAACGCCAACATATTCCGCTGCAGTGCAAGCATTTGTGCTCCCTTTTCGAAGACAACGTTCACGACTATGCCAGTTCTCACCGAATCCAATGGCGCTTCATTGTTGAATGTGCGCCGTGGTGGGGAGGCTTCTGGGAGCATGTAATCCGCACAATTAAGGATGCACTGAAGCGTTGCCTGGGTGGAGCAGTTTCAGCTACAATGAGCTACTCACCGTGCTTGCTGAAGTTGAGGCGGCAGTTAACTGCCGGCCGCTCACCTACTTGGAGAATGACGTCAAATCCACAGAAGTTCTGATGGCCCTCACACTCCTTAGTCGGCAAGCGTCTCGTCACTTTGCCAACAAAACAAGAAAAGCGTACTCTTAGTGCCGATGTGCCTGACCTTCGACGACAAGCTCGGCATATGGAACAGCTGCTTCGCAGGCTTTGGAAGCAGTGGAAAAAGGAATACCTTCTTTTCCTGCACGCTGCTCACCACAGCAAGCCTGTGCCGTCATCGAACTTAAAGCCCGACGATCTTGTCGCCGTCGGGGAAAGTATCACTCCGCCTATGGCATAGAAGATGGGCCGCGTCGTTAAGGCGTTTCAAGGAAGAGACGGTATTGCGCAGCCCTTCCTGATATTACTTTCGAACGGCCAGCAAGTCCTACGTCCTATACAGCGGCTTTACCTCTTGGAGGCACACATGTGCTAACGCGGCCGCGGGAGTGGGATGAAAACTGAAGAAGGCGAAGTCGAGAACGCGGGAGAAAAAGCGCTCGCGCTAGCGCCATCTTGACCAGTTGGTTCAATAGACCGCAACCGGCGGACGCACAGTGGCTTCGTTCCTTAGAGAGCTCCAAGATTAGATCAACGCTTGCCATCCTCGATGCCTTATAACCTGGTCCATCAGCCTCAGTTAGAGATTTAGAACCAAGAAAAGGGGACATTCTCAAATCACCGGTAATGCAGTTACCGGTGATTTGAGGAGTTATGAACAAGAACCACGACTCGGAATGAAAAGCTTAAGCGTCGGCTCCTGTCTTTCAAAAAGGTTCATTCTTTTATTGAACACACCAATACTATGCTGCGCCCCAACCGATTTCAAAGCCATGAACAGTGCTAGTCTTTATAGGGCACCTATTCTACAATCCGTCCTATAGTTGTGCTTTTGCTGTGACAGGTGTTACGGCGCTCGATGGCACGCTCCACTGTCAGAAGCGTATACTAGATTGAGAGGTTACTTTATGTTTGCATTTCATTGTCAGCAATTGGCACTCATTAGCTAACAGCTCGATGTTTGGTGCACTAGTGAGTATTTACTCTAAGCAGCTTTGCGACAAATCGAGTGTCTCTGCTATGCATTTAGCTGAAAAACTATTTTAACTGATCCTGAACACTATCCACAATTGCCCAGTAGGTCACTTCCTCCCCGCAGGGGTGTCTGCGTCAGCAGGCGTTTGGTGTGTTGCGACACCACGGACCCGAGCACATGGGGGTTCGACCTTCTTGCGTGAAGCCGTGCGCAGCATAGCCGTGTCTGGGTAAAAGGGAATCCTGGGGCTGAGCTGAGGCCGTCCACGGCGTCAGCTTAACGCCGTGAACTGAAGTGAACACATATCAGTGCGTTCACCTGTCCTTTCTTCGAGGTTCACCATGACAGTGAAAGCTCGATGATTTGAAATGTGTCCTGCGTCTGCAGGGAGATCGAGGATGCTACACTGGACAATTTGCAATGTTATTTCAAGGGGGAAATACATTACGATATAGACGACATTGCGATTACCTTTGCTGCCATTTCGCCCCAAACTTCCACCATGCATGTGTACCCAGGCATCGGATAAATTGTATTCTTTCACTATGCAACATAATCCAGCTGCATACGCATTGGAAGCATTTTGCCTTGCCTCTGGAGAGTCGCGCATAGGGTCGAGTACACAGTTAAAATCGCCAACCATGAAGAATGAATGGTTGTCACACAAAAATGTGAGATAGTCTTGTAATTAAGTCATTGTGGTCTTGACGTATACGTCAAGACCACCATAATCTATGCATATGCCTATGCAATGCCTATCGCCTATGCCAATGCAATGCCTATCTATGCAATGCCTACGCGCCCCCTGTATACGGTGGGCGCATAGGCATTAAATGCCCGAACTTTCCTCTTGCCCCAGAAGAAATCAAAAACTATCATACGACCTTATAAATCAAATAGGTGGTGAGTTCTATGTAGAAGTACCCTACAGATGTTAGGACCTTTAAGGACCCCTGGCGGAGGCAACACACCCTTTTTTCCCTGGCTTCACGTAGGCGGCACCCCTAGGCTGACCCACACAGGGCTAGTCGGTGGTCGCCTTTTCATATTTCCCTCTCCAGCCTTTTGCTTTCTTATCTTCTTTCTTTTACTCTCCTACCGTCTCTTCTCTTCTGTCAATTCTCAATTTTCATAGGCGGCTTGGGTTAACCTGTTGTATGTGCCCTTCCGCGAGTAAAATTTTGAGACGACTAAAGAATCTACCAGCCACAGAAGACAACGAAGTGAGGGACATCAGAGCAAACATGTCTCTCTCCGAGGAGGATAAAGTTGGCGTGGCCAATTATTCTTGAATCTCTGAATAGAGAGCTTGTGTTTGTTGTCGCGCCGTCGTCCTGTGTGCTGTTCTTCGCGTTTTCTTAACTATCACGTTTTCTTAATTCTAAGGTTGGCAGGCCTAGAATTCTCAACAGACCATCTAACCATGTGGAGTGACTTTTTAACCAAGCACACATTCACTGCCCTTGCCTGCTTTGCATTTGGCTACCCGTAATCAGCAGATGTGATCCAGGTTCTTGATATTTAGAATCGGTTACTTAGCCAAAACCTCGTAGCAACCAAAAGAAGACAAAGTCATTTGCATAGATGCAACATAATATTTATAGCACACATGGAAGGGAAAGTTAATAGTAAAGTACGAAGCTAATAGTAAGATGGGCACTTTGGCCTGACGTGAATTAACCGCAGACTACAACAAATATATCAGTGGTACAAAACAAAGCAAATGAGAACATTGTTCAGCCAAAGAAAACAGTTCACCGTTGCAGCAGGGTGAGACGAGGGAAGCAGCAATGCACTCTCCCCAGCAGTGACAAGCTTGACTGAAGCGTCCAAGACATCACGAACGTAATGTCCGCACTTGGCCAAAGAAGCAGGAGCCATATCGAGAGCTTTGAAAAGGAACACCAAGAGAAGATGTCGTAGCCAGGCAGCTGTATGTAAGTTCATACCCAAAGCTTGTAAGTTTGTGTTCTGGCCACAGAAACGGGAGCTTACAGGCCTTGTGTTAGAATTCCGTGGCTTGCTGAAGTTGCAAAGCATACTCTTGTAGCTATGTGTTGTCAGGCATTGACTGGTTTCTCTGGTCCAGTCAACTCCTGGCAGCTTGGTTGCAAAAATTGACGGAATCTCTTCAGCGCAGTCTTCGTGACAGCATGTCTTCAGACTTTGCTACGTGGCCTTCGTCTATGTTACAATGATCCCCTTAATTTTTCTCTTCGCGGCTTCAAGGTCCCCAGCGATCAGTCTCTTCTGAGCTTGATGATCCTTAGTGATTGGTTCCTTACTTAACAGGTACATAATAGGTCCTTTTGGTTACCTGTTTTCTTGCCTTGCATGCACTCTTACCTGTTACAAACACAAGAAGGTGACATCTCTTGCCTATCTTCATCCTTCTCGTTAGAGTTCCATTAAAGGAGGAAGATCACGTTAGCCATGACATCTTGGTTCTTTACATTTGGTGTCGCAATACCCAGGACTCCTACTATGGCTCCAAACATCATGTGCAGGTTGGCGAGTCGGGAGCAGCTTCCGCTTGCTTCAGCTCCTGTCGGACTTTGCCCTCCAGCATGACAGCCCGAAGTTCGCAAGGCCGGGATGCACCGGAGATGAATGGTATAACCTGTCGGCCAAGCCCTCAGAGCAGCCTATGTCCTGCCTTTCAATGCGGAGAACAATAATAACTTTGTAGCTTGCAAGGATGGGACGATGAATTTCTCCAGTGACATCCACCCTGCAGGTAGGCCTAGCCTTCCAAGTGAACAGCTCATAGAATGCAGACGTATCTCGCCACCCCAACGATGACTGATCCATAGCTCGCAAGGCTGGAATAGCGAGTCTCACCCGAAGCCTGATTGTGCAGGCCTAGCCCTTGAAACCACAAGCTGTGTGCCTGCAGATATTTTGCGCCTTGCTCAAGATGGCCACTACAAGGTTTGCGAGGCTGGAATGCTGAGGTCTTCCCATGTCAAATATGAAAGCTTTGCTCTTCGTGCAGCCAGCGCTGTCACAGCAGTACTAAAGATAGGAGGAACCGCGAGGATCCCTGTTGTTTACAAACAAATTATGTATCATCATTGTCTTTCGACTGACCAGTGCCCTACGGACAGAAAAGACTAAAATACGGGACATTGAGCAGCTGATATTTATGCGAAGGTGAGATGACATCAAAGAAATCACGATGAAATGTGATAGAGTAGTTTCATCTATATCACTTAGAGTTGGTTAACTGAGTTTACTTACATCTGCAATTGATGCGACAGGAGTTGAACAAACTACACCACCAGATTCATAACAATATTTATCTCGATCAACTAGAATGGCATAGAGACTTCTAAATACATTGAATTGGACGTCGCCTGCGCTAAAGCAAAGCTTGAGGTCCAGTTGACCAAATTGCACAACAAACCATTGTGCACATCTGCTATGCCAACACTGATTTTAATAAGTACTCCACAGAGCTGGGCTGATTCACATGGCGAGAGGATGCCCATTCATAATGACGAAGCTTGGAAACTCAGTCTAAAGAACACTGCAGGAAATGAACATTACTTTAGTTGCCCTATTGTCAGAGCAAACAGATGCATGGCAGAAGTGATAGTCCTAGCTTTGAAAGCACCGAATCAACAGAGACGAATCTGAATAATTGTGCCCCGAAATCCATTTTACAATGTGCAATTAGGTTCTCTATAAGTAGGTTTGCTGTGCCTTGTCCGTCGATTGGTGCTGTCTCTGCCTTGAGGACATCCACAGCTGTCCTTTAACTGGGACTGATAATCCATCTGACACCACTGCAAAAATGTTAAACATATGTTGCGAAGACAAAAACGCGAAACGAAAGGAGGGGGTGAAAAGAAGTTCAAGGATTGTTCGAGATAAGGTGTGGTAGTCAGGATCAGCCTCCAGAACCACAACCCTAAAATCAAAGGACAGTTTGCACTTCGGTGTGCGATCAAATGAACGAAAGGCGTCATGAAGAGCACAAGGACCCAGCAAGGGCACCTCGCAGTTAGGAAAGGCAGAATCACGCACTCGAATGCAAGAAAAATGTGAAAATTATAGATTCTGCCAAAAAAAAGAATTTTCTTTCAAACGCACAGTTCAAATAAAACTGCATAACCGTACACTACTGAAAACATTGTCAACAGATCCAAATTGCATTACTGTGCAAACTGCACCTTAAACCCTGAAATAGGTGGAACAAAACTTGTTCCCTGTGGGCAAATCGGTATGCGTGGCTTGGATAAGCTGAACATGTGCAGTTTTGGCTTGGCAGGAACGTTAATAATTAGACAAACTTCTACGGTGCTGATCGAAACAGAAGATTGGCAAAGAGAAAGAAAACTTTTGCATAAGAGTTAGTATAAGAGTTAAGAGAGCGTGGGCAGAAGTGCAGTGTGTAAAGAGGGTCTATATTGGGCAGAAACACCGAGATATAATAAATTCTACTGGTATTGCACGGGGGCAGGTTATTTTGACTGAAAGCTATAGCCTCCCTTTTTATTTGCATAGATTTCACCATATACTTTGTCAACACTTGCACTGCTCCATACCTCAGCAAAGTCAGTGTGTGCTACACAATGTATTTTCGGGTGGTGGATAGAGAAATGCTGCACGTGAAAATGCCCTGTATATAAGGCAGCCCTTTATGTCTATGCACCATCTGGCATTGCTATAGTTATTAAGGTGTGCAAATTTAATGTTGACAAGTACCATATTTTGCGCGTAATATAAAGTACGTCCTATAATTCATGCTGGATAGCGACAATATTTCTCATTTCTACCTTCCTCGCCCCACACTAGGTCTTTGTCCAGAGAAGGAAGGCCTACTGACTGAGTGCCCATGAGAGAGGCGGTGCTGCTTTAAGGTTCAACAATTCTTGTGCCATTTAGAACTTTGTAAGCTAATGTTTGCACTGAGGAAATATTACTTAGCTCCATCCAATTTTTCAAATAAAGTACTTTACCAACAAAACAATGTACAGGGGCAATCCCTCTTCCACTTTATTTGGCATTTATAACACTTCCTGAGACCTTAAATGCTTATTCAAAGCACCCAATACACTCCAGGCAGGACGACTTCTGCAAAGTTCCCATTGACGAGGTACTAGCATGATATGTTCAAATATTCACTCTTTTTTTGGTTGTTCTTGTTAAATGAAGGCCCTAGAGCTGCATAAGAAATAGTACCAAGCATCTGAGCACCGTAAGTAATTAAATATAACAGCTTTGCTACAGCCGGTGTCAGTTTTGTTATCTAGGAGGATACTCTGTAGTAAGGTGACGACACCGTATGTGGTTACGTGGGAGCAGGACATTGCGACGTTTTGACACGCTCTCGTGGCCTCCGGCTAACTCAGTCGACTCGTGGGCTGCAACTCGTGAAGGCCAATGCGGCATAGCGGACAACCGAATAAGCCGGAGCGACTGCAGTAACACTGGAAAATCCTGCTCCCACGTAACCACATATTGTGTCGTGACATCATGACATAGTATTCTCCTGGAAAACGAAACAGGCTCTAGAAAAGTTATTACTATAAGTTCCTTACTGCGTTCTGAGGCTTCGCCCCTCTCAAAATGGGGCGAAGCCCAAACAGCAGAGATGTCTGTTGTCTTCTCTCCACACATCTTCAGGACTGTCCGACTCCTTTCTAAACATGCACCTACCAGCCAAGTTCAGCACACTGCTGGAGTATGTGCTACCAAGCGGCTTTTTAACCCTCTCCAAGCCACGCTATTACCCTGAAGTTTGAACTTCGGTGGGGGTTAAAGGCAAATAAACGCATGTAGCATGCATTTCGTGCACATTAAAGAAACACAGGGGGTTAAAATTGACCCGGATTTCTCCACTATGGTGTGCCTCATGATCATATAGTGGTTTTAGCCCGTAAGAACCCAGAATTCTTTTTCACATTCTGACCAAAAGTGGCCAAAGTATTTTTAAAACCACAGTTTCCTACATGTTTTACCTTCTCAGAAGGAATAAATTAGCTTCCGCTTGCACTGTCCCATAGATTATGTGTTTCCGTCAGTCAAAAACCTAAGCGCTCAGACAAATCTTGGCTAGTCCATGGCACTGCTAGAAAATTTAGAGTACTATTTCCGAGCTATTGGCCGCTTTCACCAAACAGCCATGGACGATCCTAGCTCGTCGAATGCACGGGAAATGTTAAACGCCCCACATATAGTGTAAAAGTATTTCATTTCAGCATCAAGCAGGGAAACACAATCTGCACATCTGGTAAGCATTGTATGTACAACTGAAGGAAAACTAAGTCTACCAATCTTGCTAGAAAGCAACCACTGCATTAATGTACGCCAGCAATTCCAAAACTGACAGCAAGAACAAAAGTGTAAGAATGCGAAGCATGCGGTGAAAATTTTTGGGTAGCTTTTGCAAAGAAATAGTGGATAATTTAGTGGGCTACTATTAAAAAGCCTGGCCGACCACTTCATTTTAACAATAGAACTCCATGACAAAAAGTTGCACTGCCTAGACAAAAGAATACTGTTGAGAGTTTAGGTCATAGCTTTAAATGAAATGACAATAACGAAGAAGTCTTGACACAGTCACCTGCAGCCTTTATCTTCAATGTTTGCACAATTTTTTAAAGAGGCGGGCTCAGTTGCGGATTGAGAATAACGTTTGTAGGAAAAGCGCAAGTGACATCATCAGGCTCGTAATGTTACCAGTTTTTACACATCTGAATTTATAAAAAGGATGTGCAGATTGGCTTCACCCAAATGGGGTAGCAATGTTAGCTTACGATCATCAGCATTGGGACTATTATTTTCCACAATTATGTTCGTTAAGTATTACGCCGAACCTATACAAAGGAAAAGCCACTCATATTGATATCAATTACAGCTGCATGGTGCTTAGAAGTTTCAAGCAACCAGAGGGGCTACATGCTGTTATGTCTTCCTGGTCGTGTTATGATGTATGGAAGACAGGTTTAGTCATAAATATACGCTAAAAACAAAACGTTTTTTCTACTGATCGTGGCCCTTTCTTTCTCTTTTCTTTTTCTACATAGGAGAGAAATCAGTGCAAGATGATGGTTGTTGCAACATATATCTTGCCAGAACATACTGATTTTTAAAAATAGAGGTGCCGTGACCCCTTGAAGCACATAACAACCATTTAAAAATGCAACCTTAGCAAAGCTGCACAACCATAAGTTTACAAGTCAGTTCAAATACATGTATTAAAAAAATACAAGCATAAAATATCAAAGTGCATCACAGAATAATTTAGCCGTCGTAAATATCACTCACAGGAGCTAGCGTGGCAGAGTTAGTCATCACAAATCACCCCACAGAAAAACTTGGTTTATAAAAAATAAATCTATGTTCGCGTTAGAATTTGAGTTCATGAATGTTTATCTATGAGCCAAGTATTCCATGCACATTTCTTTTCAATGCAGGCACAATCCAAGAACAATTGTAACCCAGTGTATTTGACCACATTTGAATGTTTCAAAAATTAAACTCTTTCTGTCAGGATTTAATTATGAAACGAAATTGTGAAGAGAGCACTAAAAGTGAAATATGTTCCAGTGCCTAGTTCATCAGTCACTACAGTCATCCGTGGTAAACTATAATTGCTGTTATCTTAAATATTAATGTTGTGTAACATTGGGATTTGTTGCACAAGTAAACACCATCAGAAGATAAATGAATTTTGCATACAACAGATCTTAACACACCCGTTCACAAAATGCTCATAAAATTGTCATAGTGCTTCAATAGTATGTTAACATGAGCACAGCCTCTGTCAGTGTAAAAGCTGTGCATCAAGACAGATGTGTTCTCACGTAACACTATATCATATAAATACGACGGGCAAATGCAACAGTAGGAGCTCGAGATTATATTGGATCATGGCCAGGACGTTACGGGAAATGATTAGAACATACTATCAGCTGTTTACAAAGCTGACAGGGCAAGGCTTACCCTAGAAGGTTTTCCTATACGGCAGCCACAATAGATTGACGCCTACTTACATGTAATGGTTAATTTCCAGTTCTGTGGTATGTTTATTGCAATAGCAATTATATGGACACTTCTAGTGGATTTATGCCATCGCCGTCGCCGCCATGAGGTTCCGCATAAAATCCAAGGGTGATAAAATTGTCGCCGCGTGCCGTATGCTCGAGTGAAAGCGCGCGGGGGACACGCGCTTTCACGTAGAGCGAACGCATGGCGAACGCTCGCTGTGGCGGCCGCGCTTGTTCACGCTAAAGCCCATCCATGCGCGTTTTCGCCGACCAGGTTAAAAGCGTCGGTCGCACATGGATGGAGGGGCTTTAGTTCACGCGAGCGTTGTCATTGAGTGTGATCTATTCATGCTCGCTTGTGCGCGCTGACACCACGCTTGTTAATTAAGTTAGTAAGCGAATGTGTCCAAGTTTATGCAGCCGATAAAACTACTATCCCTATTCCGTATAGCTCTCTACTAATTTTTCTATCGGAATTGATGCTTCGCCTTTCGGGCGAAACTGCGACAATTTTGTCACACCATTTGGGAGAACCTTTAGCAGACTCCTTCAGCTATCGCAAACTAATCCTTGCCAAAAACACAGCGCAAAAAAGACACGGACACGAGAGAGCGACACGCACACATTTTACTCTTACGCCCTTGCTTATCCTCCTCTACCCTTGGAAATGATGTGGAAATCAGTTGCTGCGCTAATGAATGCCCAAACGTTGACTCCAGGCAGAGTATTTTATTGTTCAGTCACTTTCGATCACTTAATTGTGTGGTGCTGTACTTCATTACAGTATTGCACTAATTTAAAGATCCATTTACAAAATTATTAAAGAGATGCATTTACAACCCTTTATATGTTTAGAATAACTTGCTCTACGTACAATAAGGTGCAATTTGAAACCATTTAATTTCTGGCTGAGTGGTAATATATTAGTTTGCCAGGCCATTGCCTGACGAAGTGTGCTGAAAGACTATCACTGGTTAAGCCCTAAGTAGAAGCGCTTCTCAGTCGTTCAAATGAGTATGAAATAGAATGTTTTGCCACGTACCTTTGTTCATTCTCAAATAATAAGCTATTCCGACAGGGCTGCCTTTGTGGGCTCATCATGGGTTGAAAAAGCGCACATGCACGAATCACTGCATGCTTTCTTGTGAAAAGCTGACATTTGCATTGAGTCCTTGTTTTACACTACAAGTAAATCGTCGATTTCACATTCCACAAAGACGAACCATGAATCTTTTGATTACAGTAGGGCAAAACTATAAACTGACAAGTCTGACTACCTAAAACATATACCATCAGAAGTTCAGAACACCGACATGATCGGACAAATAGAAAGCAAGGAAATTTCCGACGGCCACCTTTATTCTCTATACTAGTGAACATGCGTTATATGTCGGACCTGAATAGTAGGCAGCCACAACAAAACGTCTCCTGAATTTCACCGGTACAAATATCCCCTCAAAAACTCTAAATTTGTAGTGCCGAAAGACATTCATGGTGCAATTTGTAAGTATTGGTACTGCAGTGAGAAAGAACTGCAGCACAGAGAAATCGTGAAGCTATTACAAAATCAGCTATCTTTAACAGCCTTCGCCACGACCAAGAACGATACCATTAAGCAGTACCTGCCTCTTCCACATATAACCGAAGATACATTCAAAATCATGCATGTATATAGCGTGTTGAAAACACAGCTCTATATTTACAAGTCCCGCGTCGTTAACCTTACAATTCGTCGTATTACATTCTAAATAGGAAGAATATAAAACATAAAAATGAGTAAATTATTGTACATTTTCAGAGTTTCTAAATACTGGCGCATACTGCTTCAACAGGCGACTGCAAACAGCAGACAGAATGACTTACTGATTGGTAGCGCAGACCAAATGACAGGCAGTATGAGAACCGATTTGCAGGAACAGTGAGGTCACTGTGAAGACTGTTACTATGGGCAGCAGTTCATGGCGAGAACCACTCATTGGTTAGTCATTGCGTAACAAGTGAAGAATGTGTCGGTGACGATCCGCTGAAATAAGTTTACTTAAGTAAAACGCAATAACGAACCTCATAGCAAATAAACCTAGCAAGTAAAAACATCTTACTCCCACTAAGACACTAAAACAATGAAAATCAGGGTAAACAGTTTTTGGTTTAATTTTGTGGATTGTTTATCATATATAGTACTCGTACAGTCAGTTATAAAGTACACGTCAATACATCTTCACTGCATCACAAAATTATTGCGCTGAAGCCGATATACTTTTGTGTAAAAGTTTACCGCAGCCACCGAAACTATTGGCAACATATTGCTGAAAATTGAATTGCAGATAGATATTACTGGCTACCTGTGAGACACCAAACATCGCGAATGCATGAGGGAGTACATTGTTTTTATCTGTGTCTAAAAGGTTCTCAGATAACGCTTCACGGCATAATAACTAATGTTGCTCTAAATCCCATTTCCAGACAATTATGTTGTGCAGCGAATAGATTGGTATGTTAGTCGGCTTTATTGTTGTCCGCGAGTGGGTGTGTAAAGACGGTCCGAACAGAGAAGAATCATGAGGGCGAAACAGCGGCTTAAAGCATCCCAACCACACCAGAAACCGCTCTGATTGCCTGGAAGTTCAGTTACTAGATGGTTCAGTGCTCGCGCGTGTGTAATTAATGAACTCGTACTATAGGCCCCGTGACAGCTAAGCAGAGCCCCCTTTGAAACTCACTATGCTTCACTTCCAGACGAAGATGCTTTGCCGCAATGCATTTTGTATACTTCACCGTGTAACATGTCTGTGTTGTGGTGGAGATAAGTGTAGATAATTTGTCGACTATCGTGAAACACATTCAATTCCTTAGCCCATGTGTGTGTGCAATATATATATATATATATATATATATATATATATATTGGACCACCTACAGCCAACAGAAAGGGAAGTCAAGGAAAGCATCTAGAACATAAGTGTTGTTGAAATTGGACTGTAGAAAATAATGAAGAAAAGGGAAATGAAAGTGGACGAAAAGATGACTTGTCGCCGGCGGGAGCCGAACCCACAACCTCCGCATTACGCGCGCGTCGCGCTACCAATTGAGCTAGGGCGACGGCCATCATCTCGTCCACTAACTGGGGTATTTTGTGCTTACTAGATCTAGGCCTTAGGGGTGTTAGCCAGCGTCACTCCGAACAATGGTAGACGGATGCGGCACATCTTTTTTTAGCCCGTTGGCGTCGACTGTCGGTGGCTGTGACATTTTCGACATCTACCTCCACTCTGTCTCTCAAGAAAGAGAGAGAGAGTAAGTTTAATTGCATCTGGAGAAGCCCCAACCACAGGCTTGGCAAACATGCTGCTCCATGTTAGATGTCAAGGGTTCAAGGAAAGGAAGTGAGGAAAAAAGAGAAAAAGCACACCAACATACACATACACGCGTATTTGAATAATGGGAATTGTATGTTATCGTGTTTTTATGCCAACCCAGTGGCCCAAATTGTATATTAGCTTGTGCCATTTAGATATGTGGTTGTGTTTGTGATGCCGTCTCGGTCGTAGCATTGTACGTCGTTCCAGCGTTGTCATCCGACTTTCACGGTACCCGCACTTGAACCAGGTGGCTTAAATGAAAAGATCCAGGTGTCTCAGGAGCAGCACACCCACCGGTTGTTAGTCACCTGCATTTTAACAGCAATTCAAAAGCAAGTTTCACATGATTGTTGATTTCGAAAACCTGACAGCAACGCTCCACCTTCGCTAGCCGACTACCTGAAAAATACTTCGCATACCATCAGTTCCCACACTGCGTGGGATTTACGCAATTTTATCTTATTGTTTTCATGTAGAGCCTACTGGACCTTCATGTGAGGGATATTGAAATGGCTTTTTATGTCTAGCTTCTCTGAAATATATCTAAATTCACTGCTTGCATGCTGAGACGTAGCTTCTTAAGTCTGACAGTGTCATCATTAAAGCCAGCACCATAAAATGATATTAGGCTAGACAAATTATTTTCCAAAGATTTTTCCTGCATCCTTGACCACTTATTCTCTATAGTTCCCGTAACAAGTTTGTGTGAAAGGGCATTCCCTAAGGTAACATATGTAAAGACCAAGCCTAGAAGCTTCATGTCACAAGAACGACTGAGCTGTCTGATGAGGCCTTTGGTGCAGTAATGAATTGCAGTTACATCATTTTTGCTGATATAATGAAGACAAATAACACTAGGACATGCAGACCTATACAGCAGCTTCTTTTCTTCACGCAACACCAAGAAAGCAAACAGGTAAATGCAAAGTAATCTGCATAGTAGATCGTTGCTGTAATGTGTGTGCCACATTACCAGAGAATCCTGCCGACCTTTAATTCACCTTTACGGTGCAACATCTCTTTATAAAGCGATTCCTTTAGATTGCCTTGATATTTGTAGGTATGCCTTTTCACCTTCGTGTCATCTTAGCTCTGTCAACAGCAGACGCACTAAAGCTGCGCACTGTTATTAGCTAATTTACATTTTGCTACTGAAAAACAAACATTGGTCTTAAAAGAAAATTTTTTCATGTGCGTATTTAAATATCTCTGCAACCTTCCTTTCTGGAAGGTCATGTGGTGCTTACTCGTGCAAAGATGTAGCTTGGCAAGTCAGAAACTGATTAGCCTTTAAATAAAAAAAAATTTACATGGCTCCAATGTACGCTGTGAAGGTGGTTGGACAGCGAAGCTGTAGAGGACACCCACAAGGATTACCCATTGCGACGTCACTTGAATTCACGCACGTGGATCTACAAATAGTGAAACCAGAAACACGTGAAATGTACTGCCACACCCTTTATTACTTCACAACAGCATTATATTCACGCTGTTTTTCTGGCGTCTTTACTTTCCGTGATCTACTCATGGTAGCCAGGAATGAAGTGAATGAGTGGCTAACCGTGGTGACGTCACCACGTGATTTCTGTGCTTTTGGGTAATTCTCCACTCGGAGTAGCTTACGAAACCGTAATCCTTACAGGGAAACACACGCGAAAGGCAGAACGCTGTAAACGACACCGACAACGATTACCCATTGTGACGTCACTTGAATACACACACGTGACTCTACAAAGAGTGAAACCAGAGACACTAGTTTCACGAGGGTTTTGAATGACGTGAACCTCTTTCGAAGCAGCCGCAAGCCTAACATTTACCGGAACGCGTCGGAGGGTGTTCCCATTCATCACACACGCCTTATCATCCGTCATGTGGTTTTGATGCTTGTTTTGTGGTTTTTCTTTCGAAAATGAGTGCTGAGCTGTATGCTGCATGCTTGGTTTCAAAGGAGATATGCTGTTTGTATTCAATTTCTAGAAGGGCGTTTCTTGCTCACGCCGACGCGAAAATTTTCTTGGCTGGCACAGGTATACAGCTTCGCTGTAAAATAAAATTTCTTGATGCTTCAAGAGACATAGTGCCTCATGTCCCGATGCGCACCCTTTATGTTTGTGAATATTTTTGTCATTGGGTCGGCTTTGAAAACATGTCCGATTGTATAATATTGGCACGTTAGAAAACACCTTGAGACAAAATGAACATAACTCTAAATGTCATTGAAAGAAAGGTGCTTAAAAACGATTCGGTGAACACAACAGAACCATGTGCAGGGACTTGCTGGATGGGAAATCAGGTAAGAAATTTACCAACCACGTTATGAATGCAAGAGGCTGATCATTATTAGAATAAGAAGGCCCTGGAGCAGGTCTCAGACTTGCAGTGCAAGAGCCGTGCTCACCTAGGATGATATTGCAGTATCCTTGGCTAACACGGGACCGTCGAACCTTGCACACTGCAACACTGTGCATCTCTTTCAAATCTTCTTGTGACAACATGTGTAAACTGCATGTTGCAAACAGAAAAGTCATTGTTAGTCATTGAGACAGTGTACATGTTTAGTGTATTCTCTTTTAAACAGATGGCTTCAAACTTCGAGACCGAGGCCGGAGAATCGAGAGGTGGGAGAGCTGGCGCATTTTTGAAAGACTAGAAACAGTGAACAAAGTACGTAGGACAATGAAAACGCAACACGAGCCTTGATTTGCAACAGATTTTTTTCATTCAAGTATATACACACAAAAATACGCACTTACCAGGCAATGTAAAAAAAAGACAAGCCAATGAAGTGCAGGCAGGCTAATAATCGTGATTTTCATTGTACGGATCCTCGTGTCCGCAGTATCTTTTACAAGGTAGTCCTCAATAGAGAGCCATGCATGCCTATACTATTACCGTAGTGCAATTTTTTTTTTTTTGAAACCAAAGCTTCATTACGCTACCTCGGGCAGCCGTCGTTGACTCAACAGTTTTCACATTGAGAGCTAGAGGTCAAACCACAACAGAGCATTCAGCCACGTTTATAGTCCATCGGCACGCGAGCGAGCGTCATCAGACGCCGGGCGCGTCGGAGCACATTTTCCGCGTGTGCGGCTCTGTTGGCGCCGCCAGTACGTCGAACCATCGGTCGAACTATAGCCGCTGTTCTCGCCAACGTGACAACGTGTGCGCGCATTCATGCTACGTCGGACTATACGCCTATTTAGGCCTTTACGGAGCTCAGAAAGGAGACATTGCCGCAGTTGCCCAAGTAGAGTTGGGCCTGGCTGCGAGTTGCAACCAAGTCTCACTACTTTACTGATCACCGCAGTGTCTTCATAGGCATAAAAGTGATGAATAAACAATGTATTCATTGCAAACATGTCTGTATTGCAAAACCACACCACAGCCAGAGCTCGACAATGGACCTAGGCTTGGCCTTGAAGCTTTGGCGATCAACCACGGTTAACCAAAGCTAAACCACTACAATTGTTTTAAGCATAGGCCTGCATCCACACTGACTGCACTGCAGGCAAGAAGCGCAAAGGGGGTTTTCACTAAGCAACTTCTTGATGCCGACTTAATCTGGTATTACCTCAATGCTCCTTTTGCACCGTGTTGTTGCATTTGCACTTGTGGTCACTGGTAAACAATGTTCACTGAACATGGCACGAATTGAATGGTCATTTAAGATGACTAGAAGCACTGACATATGTACCTTATACTTTTCTTCTTCTACTTTACTAGCGAATACACATCTTTGAAGTATAATTAAATGCTTCCCGTAATGGTATCACAGGTCAAATTACATATTTGCTGCTGTGCAGTAGCTCAAGCATTGTATCCAATGTGCATGCACAGTACCGAGTAGCCATGACACTAGATCTGTTAGATTCGCACCATCTAAACCAGTTCACTTGGTTCTTCACCATGCCATTCGTTTCAGCGTGCAGTATTGGTGCCCCATCAACCATGACATTAATTTCAAAATGAGCACGGAAGATTCAGGGCGGGTTCACGATTTTCCCGCACACTTCCTTCCGACGGTGGCAACATGCATGGTGCAGGCGTGCTGGTGCAAATCAGCAGACGATGCAGCACGTAGACGTAAGCGTCACTGAAACCATGCTTACGCACGTCTGCTGTGCCTAAGTAACGAGAGATGTTTTTACACTTCAGTAGCCGACCATACCTGCAGTTCAGGACCTCTCAACTGACATGCATGGCTCTCTTTAGGCGGACGAAACATAACGCATGCACCGTGTCTTTACCTCGACACTTGTTTCAAGTATTGCGCTGTGCCTGCCGCGGTAGAATTAATTCAGTTGCACAACTTTTGCTCGTATACGATACTTGTGATGCAATTAACTTTAAATACGAATTGCACTTTTGAATTTTGTTGAGAAAGCTTTAGACAAAAACTCTATCTCGTCTTTCTCGTTTTGATAGCACAAGTTCTCAGTCAAATGACACTATAATGTTTCTTAAATCTTACTTCGCAGCATGGTATCTTTAATGAGCACCCACATTCACAATAGGTGGCCTTGCATTGCATTTATGAATATTTTGTGCAAAACAAAGAAATAATAGCTGAAAAACATAGCCACTGTTTATCTCTTCTCTTGTATTGCTCATTTTCATTTAAGCTTTCCAAGCTATTCAAGCATAACAAAGAATACCTGTTTTCAAGCCATTTAACAATTTAACAGATACTGCCTAAATTTAACAGACAATGCTAATTGAAGGAAAACATAACTGATTTAGCAGCAATGCCATGGTCATACTGTCTGTGAGCAATGCAAATAGCCTTGTTCTGGATGGCTTGCACTTTGTTACTGTTGCTAGCTTGTGCGCATTCCATACAACTGCACCATATTCTCAAAGTATTCATAATAGTCCAATTTATATGAGAAGTTCAACATCGCTTGGAGACGATTTAAGCATTTGCTGCAACTATAGAAGTTCCTCAAAAGCTTTAACACAAATAATGTCAGCAAGCTGAGACCAGGATTATTGATTAGACAAGATGAAGCCTAAGCACTTCTATTGGAAAAAAAACTTTCCAAATTTATCCGTTACCTGAATGAGCTAGCACATAATTGATGATGCACGTTTTATGAAGCTCTATATTACCGTTTTTCTTGAAATAAATCCGTCGCCTGCCAAGCTTCCCACCAGGCACAAAATTGGGCAAATGAATTCATCTTCGCTACCATTGTCTACATTTGTAGACATATTTTGAAAAGCCAAGTACTCCTGAGTGAAAAGTTGCAACGCAACGAAATTGAGTGCAATTCTCAGCATGGACCATGTTTTACTCGGCTTTTTAAGGAGGATGTCATATCTGTACTGAGGTGGCCGTTAAAAACGAAAACAAGATGGCTGCGAGCGTTCTTGCAAATCTTAAGGTTAGCTACAAGACTCCACATTTGTGGGCACCCTTTCTAATCCCAAGTGCTCCTCAGAAAAACGTTCCAAGGCCTTCAAATCATGCTTTTTTATCAGTCTGCATCATCGTTTACATTGCTTCCAAAGAATATTGCGCAATACTATTGCGCAAATTAGAAGGCTATGGCTTTACTAATAACTTACTGAATTTTTTCCAGTTATTTATCATTTCGTAAACAATATGTGCTAATTAATGATTTCATATCTGAAGTTAAATATATATCATGCGGCGTTCCACAGGGACCCGTTCTGGGTCCTCTATTATTTTCTCTTTACATAAATGATCTTCCTCAGGCACTGCACTTCTCAGAAATTCTGATGTATGCAGATGACACGGCACTTACATTTACTGGTAAATCGCTTATAACGCTGCAGAACCGTATAATGGTGGAACTGTCAGCTCTGTCTTCCTGGTTTTCAGGTAATCGATTGACGCTGAATGTAGCAAAAACAAAATATGAAATTTTTCATTCTAGACAAAAGACACTAGACTACAGTTTAATTTCTCTCTCGTTAGATACCACTTTAATTGAGCAAGTATTCTCGTTCAAATACTTAGGGGTTCTTTTCGATAATCATTTACATTGGAAGGACCACGTCAACAATGTATGTAAGAAATTAGCGTTCGGGTGCTACACTCTCATAAAAGCCAAGCAGTATTTTCCATCTTCCGTGCTTAGATCTCTATACTTTTCGTTATGTCCCTCTCACATTAGCTATTGCATTGAATCTTGGGGACTTACATATGTGACATACTTATCGCCTTTACTGCGTCTTCAAAAACGGGCATTACCGATTATTAGCTCCAACGCATTCTGCCTATCAAGAACAAATTTTTTTGAAGAGCTTCGTATTTTATCTTTTATGTCATTGCGAAGTTATAAGATCTGCATCACGATAAACAACATCATTAAAACTAATTCTCCATTACCGTCGAGCATTTTCTTTTTCCCAAACCGTGATACTAGGCATGCTCTTAATCTCAATTTTAACCTACCAAAATGTAGTAACTTGTACGGTGAACGGCTAATTCAGTTTGCCGGCGCCAAAGTTTGGAATGAGCTACCAATAGAAATAAAAGTAGCTAGAGATTTTGAGATGAGTTGCAAACTGTATTACTTATGTAACCAAACAGAACGGTGAAATGTCTTGTTACTGCTGCCTGATTGTTCTTTCTTTTTCGTATTTTTGTTTTTCTTTGTTTTTCCTCTTTGATTTTGGTTGTGAAATGTATGTTTCCTTCAGAGAATTGTTCAATTGCATAAGTACGAATCTGTGGTTGTTAGAATTTGGTATAGTGTGTTTTTAAGTAACACTTTATGCTTACATTTCAAGGACATGTTACATGTGAGCGTTGCTTGTTTTTCTCCTTGCACATAACCTGTATGCAAAGTCAATGTTGGACCGGCTACTAGCTATT
The DNA here is from genome assembly GCF_013339745.2 of Dermacentor silvarum. NCBI lineage: Eukaryota > Metazoa > Arthropoda > Arachnida > Ixodida > Ixodidae > Dermacentor > Dermacentor silvarum. The sequence goes on from NC_051158.1 coordinate 3,003,204, forward strand.
AAGCTATCGGTCCAAACAGTGTTTTGCGCATTCATTTCGGGTCTTTAATAAAGTGTTTCCTCCTCAAAAAAAAAAGGTAAGGAGGTCAACCAGAAAAAAATGGCGCCATACGTCGACTCAGGTGGCCGTTAAAAAAAGGAAAATTGCTGCGAGCAGCTTCCGAGATGTTTTCGGAGCTTATCTCCAAATTTGTGGACATGGCTTATGGCTTTGAAATGCTTTTTATGTCACCAATTTTTTCTTTGAGTTCATAATAAAGCTTGAATTCCCAAAAACCATTTCCTAATGAAATTTGTTACCACCAGAATTGGTTGGCCACAAGACTGCAGATTTATTTCCCGCAATAATGCCAACAAAGGCGCTGCGGGTAATGTCTGAAATAAAAAAATTAATAAAATAAAAATAATTTTTAAAAGACGTACGCAGTCTGCTTGCCTAGATTTTTATTCGGTAGGTAGTGAGCCAAATTAATTTCGTGGTATAAAACATAATCGTCAGCAGTGCAATCAAATGCTATTTCTGTGTTACTGGTCACTTATGTAAAGAAAAAATAGTAAGTTGGCAATCACAGATGCCTGAAGAACACCTGATATGAGATGCCTATAGCGTGGCAGAATCAAACGAGCCGAGCCGAAATTAAGGAACTAGCAAACAATTCAAGAAAAAGTTAGAAATATAGCCAAGTAATATAGAGTTCTACGGAGGATGGCTCAGCTTAATTGTTGAGTAGTTAGAACAAATACCGGTGTAAAAAGCCTAAAAAATTTATGAAAATTGCATCTAACTGCATGCTAATGTCAGAAGCATGAGCAAGGTCATGAGTGAATTCCATAAACGCTGACATGGTACTAAATCCATGCATAAATCCATCTTAAAACTTAAAAAGGCATTACGTGATTCAATGAACTCAACAATATGCTCATACACTATGTATGCTAACATTTTACTTGAAGAAGCTGTAAAGAAGACCAATATATATATATATATATATATATATATATATATATATAGAGAGAGAGAGAGAGAGAGAAGCTACAAAAGCACTTTGTTACTAAATCTGAAAGTGAGAGGACTTTCGTTTGTTTTGAAGATGAAGGAACCATACCTGCTGTGAGAGAACGCTAACATATGAAATCGATACTGAGGAGTCCACTAGGAATAGTGTACCAAAATGCATTAGGCATTACGTCAAGGACCTCACATTACTTAGATGTGCCTTCACTGCACTTCATTTCTTAAATTTTCAAATGTACTTCTATATTCTAACCGGTTATTAAGGCATAAAACGTTAAAAAGGAAATAGAAACAAAGCCGTTTTTGTAGTGTTTTTAATAGTAAATGAGCTCCTAAGGATGCATTGCACAATGGCACCCGATTGAAAGTTGTACCAGTAAAACTCGACCACATGTGTTTGACTCCTGTTGATTGGTTCACGTTCAATTATCACACGAGCCTTCCACACATCAGTTAGAGTCCCTTGTGTTTCTTTGCAGAGCAAAGAGAGTTGCAAAAAAAGCACACAAAGGTGGAGAGGTTTTGGTATAGCCTTGCACAGTAAGACATCGAGTGAATATAATCGCAACACCAGGTGCTGTCCTATAATCTCAGAAGATAAACCATTTATTGACCCACATGCGCAGGGTGGAAATGATGGCACTCCAATGCATACGCTGCATAATGACAATCACTACAAAAACCATCGCATTATTACTTCCACAAGTAATTTTCACTGCTGCTATTTAATTGCTGTTTCACTGCACCAGAATCTATACCAACCAATACACTGGGCATCTCAACTGGCTCATGAAAGCGGAATGGGAACTAGCTAGACGGAAACAGCGGCACTCCACGATCCACAGACTGTTGAATGCCCATGCCGCGCGTGTGAGTCACTTAAAGCTCGTCATGGAGACTTGCTGACATTGCCTTCAGGCGGAAACATTACATTACCTAGCGCGAATTACTATAGGCATCTGCATGCGCAAAGGGTCACGAAATGTTAATCGACAAAAGGTGCCCCTATTTTGCAAAGTGATTTAAAATATCTATGCGTGCGCCCTACATCGATCGTAAACGCCAGCGCGCATCACTTCTGCGTTTTCGAGCTCGTGAGTAGTGCCTCGAAGTGATGTCCAACGCCAAACAGGCATCCGGCTTTCACAGAAGATGCAGTCATAACTAAATCTAGCAACCATCTATTACACGTGCTGCAATGCACGAATTATCTCGGTCGGCACCATGTAGTGGCGGTGCAGTGTCACCACGACCCTTCGAAGCCACCAATCTATAGCACGCGACATGTGGTGCCGTTTCGTCGATGTAGTACAGTTCCTTTGAAGCTTCTCTATCTTCGTAAGGGAAACGTTATTCAAACTCGCTGATACTACACAGCACTACTGTGCACACCATAAGGCCACAAGGAATCACAGTGATCCCCCCGCTGCGTGCACGCGCGTGCGGGCGCTGGCAGTCGTTTTGGATTTGAAAACGCAGCATTAAATCAAATACGCGATATATTTAGACGCAGTGTATTTGACTACAAAACGATAATATTAGCATTTTCCGGCTGTTATTAAACGTTTTTTTTTTTTTTGAGACGGCATTGCGTGGCAGCAGCGAACTCCACGCGTTCAGCCAGTGCCATGGCTGGCGCGTTCAGCCAGTATCGGCCAGGGTTTAACAGCTGCTTCGCTGGCGCTGGGGCGCTCAGTCTGCCATATATGGCTGAATCCAATCATCTAGTAGATGCAGCTATAGATGGCAGGATGCGAAATCTAAAGCAAAGGCAAAGTAGGCTGCTGAAACACCGGAACAAAGGGAGGCCAGATTAGCACGTTATAGAGAAGCTTACCAAGCGCGCAAGCGTGCATTAGTGAAAGACTGTGCGTATAGTATGCAAACCCAAGCCAAACAGAGCTTTTGCTAGCGAAAACCACGTTTACAGGAGTTTAACTTGCCCCCCCCCCTTTTTTTTTTGATGGTGTTGCAATGAACCGAGCTGGCCGCGACGTTTCTTCTAAGACAGACCTCAAACGGCAGTTGGAGAACGCTACTCTGATAAAAGACGTTGTTAGTTTCCACGTAGCATAATTATGTTTTCAAATATTTTCAAATTACAATACGGTGCTATCACGTTTGTAGGTAGTGTGTTTATTAATATTACATTTTACTTGTAGAAATTCAGTTAGTTCTGCAACGCCTTTGTGCCACGAAGAGAACCTGCGTGGATCGGGATGCATGGTTCGAGAGGATTTTCTCGGCCGGAGATTCCGCCGCCGACCCCGACACCAGATTTTCTGCGACGATGGGGCCCTTAACGCTCTCGCGTTAATTACAGCTTTTTATCAAATAACGCTATCGCGTAGTTACTGCTATTTAGCGCAGGCAAAATGTTGGCGTTGCGCTCATGGTGAAAACGCACCTCCCAAAATATTTTGCTCATTTTGGGCCAGGCGCGTGCTTGTCGCATTCAATTTAAAGATACGAAGACTGGCACTCACGGAAAACGCAAGACCTTCAACTTGGCAACACCTGAACTCATTGGACAGCTACTGGTCATAAATATTGTTACGACACAATGAAGAGTAGCGCCGAAGACGACGATCTTACGTGTCGAGGTGAAATCGATCTCGACAGCCACCTCGTCTGTACGTTGTTGCCGGTCTTGTAAAAACTGTAAATATATATCTTTATATGTGACATCTGCAACATAACAATATATTTGTCAAGAGCACTCTGAAGTTGGTAGGGAAACCAGACGACTAGGGCGACTCCGGGCTGCGAATCTGCATTTCCCAGAACCACCTTTCGAACTAATCAAGTGTCCTCACTATTGGGAAGCGTTGCCTCTCGAATCTCTGGTCAGAAAATTCTTAAGTTAAGTATGAAGAGAGTTACAGGTGGTTATTGCGCAGCAGAGCAGACGCCACCGAAGCCCCGCCCGTATCGTTTCTTTCCGAAGATATGGTGGCTGCTTCCCGTTGAGGCATGCGCGGTGCTCGCTTGACGGAAATTCGTGACAGCTTGGTTTTAAAGCAAAGATTTATTCGCGAACCCTCTGTCTTTCTTGCTGACGGTGGCTGCCGGTTGCTGCTGCCGCTGCTCGTGCGTTCTACGAGATAGCTCACAGTAGGATGGATGGATGGATGTATGTGAGGGGGCCCTTCAATATAGTGAGGGGGCCCTTCCGTATAGCCGTAAAACTATAATGAAGGGATAACAGGTGTTGATCCAGAACCAGTGTAATAGAGGAGCTTCACGTCTGGTTTTATGGCGCTGCGAAAATGCGTGGGGATAATGTTAGCTGAGTCCAGCGTTTGAATTGCGTCGTGGGATTTTTTATAACGTTGCTGCATTATTATCTTTCTGGTTTCTATTCTACGGTCTTTGTTTTCTCCTATGCTTCACCACCACGTCCGACACGCAGGCCTCCTGCCAAGGGAAACGGAGAGAGCCGTTATTGAAGCCCACGGTGAAGGGTGTAGAATCCTTAGGAAAATGCCGCTTTAGCGGCCTCAGACCAATGAATATTTGTACATTGTTACGATTTTATTGTGTGCCCGAATTGGAAGGGCCATCAACTGACTAGCAAACATTATGGACGCCTTTCTTACTGTTTCAGTTTTTATTCGTTTACAGTTAGCACGAGTTAAGACGTAGGCTCGGTTTGAGTGGTGAATTAAATTTTATGCGTAAGTGTCAATGACCCATTGAGCGAAATGCAGCTCCACCAACGTGAAACCTGGGGAGGTGCAAAGCATGCACTGATGCACCGCCAATGGGCTCACATTGCCTTAAGCCATAGCTCATAACCCCGTAAACGCGGCGTCCCCACTAGGACGACAGAAGAGAAGTGAAATCATAAGCTAGAATGATGAGCGGCAACGCAGCTATCTGTGGAAGATGCCGACGACGACGACGGCGAACGCAAGAGCGCTCGCGAGCGCGTGCCGAGCGCGAGCACGAGCCGCTCGCTCACCGTGACAATGACAGGAGACGCCAACAGCCCGGGCGCATAATGTGCTTCGCGCCTAAAATCTGCACGTAACATGCGATGGAATAAAAAGGGGCGTTCTTACTTAAGCAAGTATTGTACGTTCCAGCACGCCCCAAATAGATAAAGCGTTCCGAGACTAAAATATGCTTAATTGTGTACCAGAGTAGCTAGGAAGCATGAAATCGCCCATAGCAAATTTTTAGTTTAATATGGTGTCAGCCGACGCAAAGCTGGTGGTATCGGTAAAGCTTATAAAATTTCGTATGTTTAGTTGTTTTGCGTAAACATAATTTATGCGTTGCCACTGTACGTTAGCACTAGGTGAACTCTGTATTGCTTGCTTGTTCCAGGAGAGAAAGAAAAAAAACGTGGCTTGGTTGCGCGGAGTTTAATTGGACCCGACTCTGACATCCACACTGCCGCACGTGGGTTCTAATTGTACAGGTGACTGTTGTGGATAGACTTCCGTTTTCTTGCCCCTGGGACGATGGCGAAGGCTGTGATGAAGAGGTGGCCTAACTATGATAAACATTGTTAGGCATCATCTATGAGAACAGCAGCCGTCGCCACGCAGCAGAAGGGAGAGACAGACGAACGGTCAGACGAGGAAAAGGATAAGTCAATTTCAAAATGTTACTACTGGTTGCTAGCGAGCAAGTACCTGCTGTCGCGAAAAGAAAAAAAACTTTAGGTGAGTGTTGGTCCTTTGTTTTTGTGTTGTTTTGGGCCTGTCAAATTCGGGGTCGCTCTGTTGTAACAAAGTGTCTACAAAGTCTTTTTATACAAATAGTCTGATTGTACCATAATAATTCAGTTGCGCCGAACGGATAATGACAGTCTTTCCTACCAGTTCGGACCTGCTATTATGCCAGCACGGCGAAACTAAATATTTGGATAGCTGACTTGGTGTTAGCCAATACACAACATGAAAGAATAATTCCCCACTGCCTTTTCCGACGTCTCCACTGGAATCCGTATCAGTGATCTCATTTGAGAGTTTCATGCTTTTCCTTCTCTTTCTGCATTTCATTCTGCGCGACACAAACCAACTGCCGGTATTGCGAACTCCGTTTTTCACGGAACGCCCTCTACCTTTTTTGCTCAGACCTGGCAGTTTGCGTGCCCTAGGCACTACCGCTTGCCGGGTATCTGAAACCTACAACACTTGCTTTGCAGGCGTGAGGCTTACTGTTGTGATAACGCGTGAGTGTTCGTTTATATTCCTAGCTTCTTCGCAGCCTACAAAAAGTTTATATTTTACATACACCATCATCAGTATGGAAATTGATAATTATGGATAGCACATGCACAATACAAGACTGCTCATGTGCCCCTTAAAAGTGCAGTGTCAGAGGCCTCGTTTTTTATCTCGTCTTTTTGTCGTTGAGTAAAACTATATAATTATCAAAAAGGGTAATTTAGCCATTCATGTCCGAGCTTGTCGTATCAGAAAGGCTATTGAATTTTCGCTGCAAGAAAGACGGGTAACTCTTCGGCGGCTTTCGAAACAGGCAAAAAAAAACATGTACATTGTTGGGACCTCCATGAAAAAAAGTAGACCTGCAGAGGAGCCAAGCCGTAGGTGGAGGGTGTCGGATTTGTTTCTTCAGCGTGCGTTTAAATCGAAGTTCTCGAGCGCGTTTTCTTTTCACCCCCATCAGAATTGAGCCGCCGAGGTTATTGGCCATGTTTTTTTTTTTAATTTTCAAATATTCAGCACACGTAAAATGTGTCAGGGCACATTTTATGTTAAGGCTTAAGTACACCCGGTTTAATTGAGGGAGTACTTTACTATTACCAAAATTTATCAAAAAAACATTTCGCCGGTAACATGAAACCTAGGAAACAGAATGCAAGACAGATGCATCAAAATACTAAAAAGCTATAATTCTCTGACAGAGGCAACATATTTATTCAGAGTTTGTAATTAGTTTGATCAACAACAAAAACAATCGTTATTTTGCAAAATGTTGTACTGGCGGGCAATTCGCGCTTAAGTGTCCGATGATCCATGTGCTGAAGCGCTGGTTGAAAGACAGGCCTATCCTGGTCTAAATCCACTTCTCGCCAGGGCTGCAAGAAAAGTGCAATCAGTTTAAACTGCGTAGACCGTGATTGTTTTGTTTCATGCAACACAAATCGCTTTTCTATTAGCGAAAGCAATTCAATGTACAGTTCCTTCTTTTTGTATTCAGGAAATATGCCGACACTTCCGCAGACTATAAGCTCGACATAAGAATATTCCTCTTCGACACGAAATTTTTACAGATATGGTCCAGTGTGCGATGCTGTACGAGCATGTAATGTGAGTCTGCAGCACTTATATCATTCTGTACGCCCCAAACTCAAAGTTGTTTCATGGCAATTCCCGAAACCTAAAGCTGCTTTGACCATTTAAGGCGCTGAGAAGAAATCATCTAGTCATCCGTCGCAGGCTAAATATTAATATGTATCCTTATAAGCTGTTTGCAAGTTTTCCTACATTTACATTTACAAGCGGCTGAACACCGTATGAAAGACTGACGGCGGCATTTTACATCCAACAATATATTGTGAGCAATAGTAGCCGATTCTCCCACCAAACTTTATCTACCGTTGGGGAACTCCTCGCTTTAATAAAAGTGGCGTGAATCATATGAGGAAATCCTTGCATTGAGATAAAGGAGATCAATATTTCCTTATGTATGTTCCTAGAAAAGCATATTACATTGCAATATTACGATGACAGTAGTTTATTTTGCTAGAAAATCTCAAAAGTACTACAAATTGCATCTATTTCTAGTCTTAGATTCAGTTTTCAGTGAATTGAGGGCCACGATGGCATTGAACGAAAGAAAGTGGTAGACAGATAAGACACTATGGCACATACATTGGGGGCTTTTAATACCTTTGAATATTAGATAATAAATATGAATCACTTTTTTATCAGGACAGTGACAACAAGTTGGCGAAGCCACGTGCTTTGACGACCAGGTAAGTTCACTTGTCTTATTTAACGATGACCCCTACGTACATTAGAATTTGCTGAGTTCAAGTAATGATTAGTCGCTTGGACCCGCTGTAACCAACTGGATGTGTCTGTTGAACATGTGCTCATTGAGTGTCCTCAATACGACCACCTGCGAGATACCCTGCACAGCCACTTTAACAGGCTGAATAGGTGTCCTTCTACTGTTGACCGAGTGCACCATTCGTGATCGTGTCCGGACATACACAAAACACGCTCTGACATCTATTTGTGACGTTCTCATAGATAGTGATTTTATGCAGTCAGATTAAAAGACAATTTATTGTGAACGCGCTCACTATATGACAGTGCATGGCTCTGAGAACTTGCGCTGCCTTTATGTGTTTCATTCTACACCCTATTTCTCCTATTTGTGCGGTGGATTTACAGATCAAGAATGTTTTGGTAACACTCAACTGTTACTTTTTCTGGCAAATCGCTCAAACAGCGCGCTCTATATTCTACAGCAGGGTAGGCCGCAGTTACGTGATGATCTTCGCTATGTTGTCCCACTTTCCTTTTGTTTTCCTTTTTTGCCGGTTTATTCTACTCTACTTTTACGGGTACATTCCTATGTCCCGTATTTATTTTTTATGATTCGGCATAGCCAGCCTATCGCTGGCCATTTTCCCATTTGCTGATCCAATAATAAACCAAACCAATGTTACTCTAATGCCATAGATTATATGTATTTACCTCAGATAATTAGGCAAGAAGTAGTTTATTGACTCTAGCAACTGTAGTAACACAACACGTTTAGGTATGATAAAAAAGTAGTGCTTGAAGTTTTAAAGAGCTAGAACAAAATCGAGGAGAGTCGAAACTCAACAATGAAAAATTAAGCTAAAAAGCTGGCGAGAAAACGCAATCAACGTGCGTCGCAATTTAGGATAAGAAGACAAAGAAAGTTAAAATCAATGTTCCTTTAAGCTCTTCGAACTATTGAAGTGCGTTCTTCGCGCTTTCTATTACTCTGTCCGGAAGCTTTACAATAGTGATTAAGGGCAAAATAAGCGGTGAAATAAATGCACGATCATTTAATAATGCAGTAAGACTAAGTCTCACACACTTAATTTGGTAAGGTGCAAATAAAAGGCCATGCAGTTGAAATGCTGTATGCATTCTGAATTAGCGCCTTCAAGCATGAGGCATGGCGGTTACTGAAGGATTGTAATCCTTGAAAAAAAAAGTAAGAAAACCGCTTTTTTGCTCACAGTGACCATCGGTGCGACGTGATGGTGTTGGAGTAGGTCGACGAGTTGTGGTGGTCGGACGATATGTAAATACTCTTTCCTCAACAATTACTTGATGGTGCTTGGCAGAAGCAGACAACCCACCAGATTCGTTCAGTTTGGACAGAATGAAGAAAAGTGTCATAAGAACTACAATAAATTTCACGCTGGATGCCTGGGTCATCATAAGGCAGTGTAGAGTAAGCAGTGCTTAGCTTCACTGTATGAAGCCTTTTTATACGCATTCCAACACAATGCACAAAGACAAATAGTTTCGCTTTCGCGCTCACTTCTATCATTCCTTCTTGCCACGTTACATTGGTAACCACTTTTTTTATGTAAATTGGAAATATTATTTTTGCATCATTATAGTGTCTTTAAATCTGCTGCATTTCGCATCACCGAGGGCTTAAAAAGTATATATAATAGTGGAGCATGCATGACGCAAATCGGCAAGATGAAATTGTCTGTCCGGTGAAATGTCTTAAAGCCTGACGCAGGTATGGTGATTCCCGGAAAAGAGTTGAATTCGTTCTTGTCTCAGCGTATTACTTGGTACGTTCATTTTTATTGTCGGCAAAACACTTATCTAGAATGCATTATCCCAGTTGCATAAACTCCCTTTTATATAAAGACAAGCGCACTAACAGGCGTTGGACAAACAGCACCGCGCTCCCTCCCTCCCCGCTCGCCTAGTAGTATCCCCAACTGAGGCTACCGAAGCGCTCACTTTTGGCAGCTCGTTAATGTCATGATGCAGTACTTGGCTCCACCGCTCATAGATGGTGGCGCCATCCTTTTCAAGAAAGCATGTTTTACGCGTTGGCGCCGGACGTCACTTATATGCAGGAAGTGGATCGTGGACACCGGTATAAAAATTTTTGGGTTAAAAAAGGGCAGTTCACACTTTATTGAACTTATTAGGAAAACTTTAAAATGCTTTTTGTCAATATGACATATCAGTAATATTTTATGCATTAAAAGTGTGAATTGTTGGCATAACAATATACTAAAAGCTGTAAATGTTCCGCCACATCCTGGCGGGTAGTTTTGTATCAAAGGTACACAAATATATGAACAATGCAGAGATGACTTCTTGAGATAAACATTCTTTTATTTTTGTACATTTACTACTATGCACTGATAAAATGTGCTCGCTTTCTTTGCATTAACCCGAAAGCATTTCATCAGTTTTCTTTCACACATGATTGCTGCCTGTGCATGGAGCGGCTGAACTCTGCTTTGCCTATCCTTTTTTCGTTAAGTATGTGTGAGAGGTCTCACAGAATGTACGCATTGCGATTTCATATGCAGCGTGAACAGAACATTATTGTGGATTTTATGGATTGTGCGCTTTACATCTGCCTTCGGTATGTCGGTCGTGGTACAACAAATAAGAATATGTAAGGGTTAACAAGTTAAACATCGAAACGTTCCCCAGGATTCCACAAGCTCCCACAGCCCGCTAACTATCAAAATTTGCTGTGATAACTAAGGAACAAGATATATTTTGCATATTAGGTTGCACTTATTTTGAGACTTGCAAATGTACTAACGAAAACAGCTATGACGACACGCCAACGTCCGCCAAGTCTCTGCAAATATTAAGGCGTTCTTCACAATTTTCAAATGATTAAAGTGCTTGTCCACGCTTGCTGTTTCCACTACCTTGTTAGGATGTGTCGAATGTTTGATGCGAAGGCATCAATGGCCCACTGGGCTCAAAAGCCGGCGGCCTCAGTGGCAGCAAAATGGTGACTAAATTTCCATTGGATGCGAAGCAACGTCACGAGCCCGCCTCGACGAAGAGCGAGCGAATCGAAGCACTTGCGGCCGCAATAGCCCCCCAGGTGTTGCGTGTGGGGAGAGGGCATCGGCGCGACGCAGCGTCACCAGCGTGCCTCTACGGAGCGAATACGGCGACGCGACGCCGCGTGCCACCGACGCCGTCGGTGGCATGTGGTGGTGGCACTGCAGGTTACTGCTGCTTGCATGCTCGGGGAGCACGTGCCACTGTGGTACATCACTCGAAGCGCAGATCTCGATGGACCGCTCAGCGGCATTAAAATGGTCATTAATGCTTCCGCGTTCGCCACTAATAAGGAGCGCTTAGTGTCCTCGGATTTTTGACATTAAGATATACCGACGGTTCATTCGCCGGTTTGCCCCACCATCTTTGAACAAATAAAATCACACAATTTTCTCAATTAACAAATATAGAGTGCTCAATTTCGTTACTTTCAACATTAGGATGAGAACTACTCCTCCATGGCACAAGTCATTGTATCTGCAGCTGCTGATGGCGGAAGCGAAAGTCACCACATGCATATTGTGCAGTTGTCAGCTAACGTTTCGAGCAAAATGACACGTAGGCGGGCTCTCCTAAGTTGCGCGATGATACAATAGCATAATATAAGCCGAGGGACTAACGGTTGTCTGTATTTCAAGTGAACACTTATACATTGCAAAAATTTAAATATCTGTATTCTTGACGCAAGAAACCCATGCACACAACTGAGTCGAACAGAATCACATTTAAATACTGCTCGCGCTGTGCACAATCCAAACCCCCGCGAATCGGGTCTAAGGAATCGCATTTTGACCACATCCATGGAGCGAATATTTTTCAAAAGCTACCGATTATGTCGATATGGTACCTTTATACGTAGTCTGTTCGCGGGCATATTAAAAGCACACAGCCGTGCGTATGCAGACTGCATAACATTGAACAGTTTCACAAAAGGGTTAACATCTGCTGTTAAGTATTGCAAAGTCATAAGTGCTACTTATAAATACAGGCAGAATGCGAAGAGGACACTAAAAAAGAAGTTTTGTTTAAATGAAGTTAGGTTTGAAATATTCTTTTTTCGAACTAAGCATGGGTGTCTCATTTAACGTAATCAACAATTTCAACTGCAGAAAATGGTTGATTCTATTTTTTGGTAGGCAATCTTTGTCATAAAATGTAGTAAAAGTGCTAGTCGCGCCAGCAGTGATAAGTAATTAATGAATTCCACAATTGAATAAAGTTCTGGCGTTTATACCGCTAAGTGTGGTACCTATGCAATGAACTAGGATAAATTCGATGTGATAAATAATAGGAAAGTAATGTTCGAAATGCTAAGCAAAGTGAGAAAAATTGCGAATTTGAACAAAATTTATTCGCAAAATGAGCTTAAATGCTAATATATTGCTTCAACTATTTTTGTTCTAGTTAGTTGCGCACATCTCTAGGGAGAAATGAGTGTGCAAAATTTTATATCAATATAATATTTCAACTAAAACTTATGAAGGTTTGCTTAACATGAGTCGGAGCAAAATCTTGTTTTGAGAAAAACGTAAAAAAAGAGATGTTGCAAGCACCACAGAGCTCTCGAACTCACCAGCTTTATCGCTGGAGCCCCCGTGAGCTGCACTAGAGTCTCCTTCTGTTCGTGTGGCTGCTCGGCGAAAACATAAAGTGAAAAAGGTATTTTGAATAATATTTATATAAACGAAATAGTAATGATTTTCGGTTTCACAATACGAGGGTATGGGTTAGAAAACTCACTGTAACTCCCAAGCTAATGGTTATAGGAAAATAATTTCTTTTGCAAGATGTTGCTGAATTTTTGGGCATACATAAAATGCACATATTTGAAGCACACACCTTAAAGCGCTTGCACAATGTCTGTGGTAACGATTTAGGTACACCAAACTGTTAATTCTCCAGTTTAATATGCTCTTGTGGTAGTACATTCATAGTGTTTCGAAATCGGCGTCTCTTTTTTTCGTGTGGAAGGCATATTTCTGTATTCCCTATTACTCCTCTACTATGTTTCGAGGGAACTTTTCCATATTGGGTTCTTAGTATTTAGGAGTACCTATCGCGTTCGAGTTCACAAATATGAAGCTATCATCTCACTTACAAAAACTTAGTATATTTCTTATGTACTTTGGGTAAATTTACTGTGTGTTATTAGTGTGTTTTACTAACTGCCTAAAAATCATCCGGCTGTGCTGAAAAACATAACTTCTGTAGAGCATCAATTTGGTGAAATTTGGTGGAATAATGTGGAGATGTGCAAACAAAGTGCATATGTATCGATGAAGTACGGCCTTTGCTAAGATATTTTGAATATTTCTTGAAAGCGTTACATGCGGGCAATAGTTAAGAGTGAGCGGGTGAGTCGCATTAGCATAACTTTCTACATTGTGTGTTTGAATGGCTGGCAATTGAACCATTTGCTCAAACTGTTTACTCGAGCTGCTGGAAATTGAGCTGTGATTCATCAAGCTTGCACAAGCCTACTTTCTGAACTTATTTCGCTTTCACTGTCCATTTCTTGCTTCGCGGTGCATTTCCGGGGGTGGGATAACATGCCTTTCATTTCGCGGGAATCTCATTACTATTCGCCCCTTTCTGGGTTATTTCAGTGCTGTAGGCGAGGCGCATTACGTTACGTGAGGCCGGTGAGATTAATTTCGATGGCAGGGAGGCTGGCTACTCTCACACTAGGGCACAGCCTGACAATCAGATTTACGCCTTGGCAGCTATGCTTTACTAAGAGAACCGTATAAGCACAATGCTTTGCCTGTCATCACTGAGACAGGAATTAGCTCTAGTGAAATTAGCATCCTAGAATGGCCACATCAACGGTCGCTCTCGCTTTGCACCCGCAGTGCAGCAGCTACTGCATTGCAGACGTTTGGAACGCTTACTTTCGCCTCAAATGTTTGGTGCCCGACAAGTTGGGTGCCACAGGCTCAACAAGTGTTCTTAAGGTGAAAGATTTATATATCTCATCATTGAGTCGACCTTCAACGTCCTTGAGCGAAAACCGTGTCATCGAAGTGAAATCGTATACGATGCCGAATTGGTGTAGTATGCATACTTACTACACCAACCCGGCATCGTGTCTTGCCTATATCGAGGTGATGCATCTCTCTGGCCGCTCACGCTTATGCGTACGCCCCTCCGGTAAAACGCCCTTTCCGCCGGCAATAACCGGGGCACCGGACGAGCTAAAATTCTCTTTCACAGCAGAGCGGTATGTGTCTGCCCTCCCATAGATTTTTCAATGCCGGTGCCTCAAAGCTCCTGCGCCCTGTATGATGAGGCAAAGTAAACCAGTAAGACATTTTCTGACACCTCGTGCCACAACTTTGACCCTAAAGAGCCGTGCCAGTAATGTGACATCACTTTCAGGTTCGAGCACTGATATTGTTTCGCAGTTTTACATTTAACAGTAGGAGAACATTTAAAATAAGTCATGCTCTGTGAGTACTATGTTTCGTGTCATAAGGATGTGGGCTTCTATCTTTCCAGTTATGAGGAATAACTTAGAGATGAGCATAGCCCCTGGTGTGAAAAACTGCAGGGATTGATTATTATAGCAATATAAAATACAGATCAGCATAAGGATATAGCATACATATGCCTAAATATATCTGGAGCCCCACTAAGATGGCGACGGCGACAACGACGTCAAAATTAGCTTGGAGTGTCCATATAATTGCTACCGCAATGAAAGGGTACGAAAATACCAATTGTCGATGCATCACACTGACAATCTTTACACGATTACAAATCACACATTCACAATTTTCTCAAAAAACAAATCTCGAGTGCTCAATCTCGTTAATTTCAAAATTTCGATGATAACTACTCCTCTATGGCACAAGTCACTGTATCTGCAGCTGCTTTTTGAGTACGGGAAAGTCACCACAGGAGTATTGTGCAGTTGTCAGCTAACGTTTCCAGCAAAGTGACACGTAAGGGCGCTCTCCTAAGTTGTGAAATTATACAATAGCTTAACATGAGCCGTAGGACTAAAGGTTGTCTGTATTTGAAGTGAACACTTATACATTGCAAAAATTTTAATATCTGCATTCTTGACACGAGACACCCGTGCACACAAAAGAGACCTAATAAATTACATTTAGATACTGCTCGCGCTGTGCACAATCCAAATCCCGGCAAATCGGGTTCTAAAGAATCGCATTTTGACCATATCCATAGAGCGATTCTTTTTCAAAAGCTACGAATGATGTTGATATGGTACCTTTACATATGTAGTCTGTTCACGGGCATATTTAAAGAACACAGGTGTGCGTAGGCAGACTATATAACATTGAATAATTTTACAAAGAGGTTTAACACTTGTGGGTAAGTGTTGCAAAAGCATAAGTGCTACTTATGAATATCCGCAGAACGCGAAGAGGACAATAAAAAAGAATTTTTGTTTAAATAGTAGTTAGGGGTGATATATTCTTTTTGTCGAAATAAGCATGTCTTATTTAACTTAATCAACTATTTAAACTGCAAAAACATGGTTCATTTAATTTTTTGGCTGGCACCTTTTGTCGTAAAATGTGGTAAAAGTGCTATTGCGCGAGCAGTGATAATTAACTAATGAATGTTTCAATTGAGTAAAGCTTTGTTGTTTATGCAGCTTAGTGTAAGACCTATGGCATGAACTACGATAAATGCAATGTGATAAATATTAGGAAAGTAATGTTTGAAAAACTAAGCTAAGCGAGAAAAATTGCAAATTTGGACCAAATGTATTTGCAAAATGAGCTGTACATGCAAAAATATTGCTTCAACTATTGTTGTTCTCAGTCATTGCAGGCATATATATGTGAGGAATAGGTGTACAAAATGTTATATCAAAATAATAATTCAACAAAAGGTTACGAAGGTTTGCATAACATCAGTTGGGGCAAAATCTTCTTTTGAGAAAAACGTAAAAAAATAAGAAAAAAAGAGATGTCACAAGCACCACAGAGCGCTACAACGCACCAGCTTTAAAGCTGGAGCCCCCATGAGTTGCACTAGAGTCTCCTTTTGTTCGTGTTGCTGCTCGGTGACAACATTAGATAAATTATTAACACATGATACAAGAAAAGAAAAGCTGATGTGTTAGTCACCTGGGCAGTGTAATTCACCATGTAAAAAATGTGGTTGATCCCTCTTATATAGAAATCGGTATAGAACACGAAAGTGAAACGTGTCTTCACAGAAGTAGTGTAATGTTTATTGCACATTGATATATAATGTCTATTGGTGTTTTGTGGCTAAAGCGCCCTTAGGCGTTGATGCACCCACGCTGATGCCTGGTGGCACGTCTCCTCCATCACGACTACCAACGTCGATGACCTTGAGCAACCATCGTGCATATGGAAGCTGCACTACGCTGCACACGCTAGCACAACGCGAAAGACGAAGCACGTAACTGACACACTAATACAACGCGCAAGACAAAGCACGTAATTGAATCGTCACCGAGACAAATCAGCGCGTACAGCGCGTCGTAATTGCAGCCTCCGCGATCAACTTCAGAAACATTTTCAGAGCTAATTGCGGAGGCCACGCTCCGCTGTGCTGAGTACGGTGAACGCCACCTAGTAGTGCTTCTGCGAGAACGCGTTGGTAGTGCTTCTTGATGCCAGCGTCCCTTCGAATGCTGGCATCGAGGCGTCGTAGTGCTGAGACCACCGAAGCGTTCACTGTCGGTGCGCGTTAGTGTCATAATGCAGCACTTCTCTTTTCTGCTCGTAGGCGGCGGCACCGCCCCGAGCAAGAGCGCGGGTACACAGAGGAGTGTTAGATACATAAGGCGCGTCTGTATAGCTCTCTGCAAATGCGTTTGTGGCGCAATGGGTTAAACACTCGGCGATCTATCGTCGCGGACCGAGAGGTCGTGGGTTCGATTTCCAAATTTTGCATGTTTGTGGAACTTTTTCTTCTGGTTTCTTTCTTTGTATTATGTTCGTGTATGTTCGTGTGACGTATTTCCGTGACGGAAATACGTCAGTGAAGTCTTGGTGGACCCCGGCATAAAACACTTTCGTGTTAAAAAAAAACTCCCTGCGACAAAAGTAAGTACAAGGCTGGCTTAGGAGCGTTATGCAGTCCTGGTTGCTGTGCGTAATCTGTGTTTGTCTCGAAATCACCAAGGCATCCCCAATCACTGCAATGAATTGTGAGGAGTGTATAGAGTCCTCTAACGAGTTTCTACAATCTCTTAACCTCATGTCAACAATGTGCCCTATTGGGCACATGCCTGCTACCCCAAGCAAACAGCCCCAGTCGAAAAATCCACCAGCCCGTGCCTGGTGTTTATGCCGGAGCAGTAATTCAGAGACGTCTGGTGTAACCCGGCCGGTCTGGCGTGTCTGATATAACCCGATGGTCTGGTGTTACCCAGTCTGGCGTGTCGTGGTGTGAACTTGTCTGGCACCTCCTTGTGCTGCGGGTCCTGGTGTGATGAGGTGTCATCTACTGTGATTTCAAACGCATCAGCACCAGTACCGCATTACCAAAAATGATGTCATGATCAGCAGGTCTCGCGATTTTACAATGGATTTATTCTTCTTTTGTTGTGGCCAGCTGCGTTCGCCGCAGCTCACTGGTCTTCTGGGAAAGTCAGATCCGAATTCTCTTGGTGGCTTCGCCGGCCTCCACTTCAGAGAGGCCTCTGGCGGAGGCATAGTGCCTGAAAAAAACTACAAGAATTGTCGACTTTAGTTTCAGTAACTTTGCTGCCGACTTATGTCCCGCCTTCCATGTAAAAAACAATTCCATTTTAGTTGAACATTAGAAGTACTTATCATTGAACCAGTAGCTTACAGTGTTCTCACTAGCACAAACCTGCTAAAGCAGCACTAACCGTAACTATACACAGGTGAAACAAATCTATAACCTAGTCTTCATACAGCTTACATGTACGGGTTTATCACTTACGCTGTAGTTCATCGTATGCTTAACAGTCAGTACACTCACTATTTCATAGGAGCTTACCGCAAAACATCTTCAGTTTTTGTTAATGCTCACATTATTAAACATGAGAAACGCAAGGTGGTTGTTAAGCAGGCACCGCGTATATTATGGTTCCAACGTGTTCATGTGCATGCCTTGAAATTTCGCCCACCTACGAGTGCAAAGCGCATATTTAAGTATCTGCTTAGCACTGTGCCTTGTGTAGTGCATAGTAACGTTGAAACTATATACTGCATGTTTTAATAATGAACAGCACACATGTGTCGCCTCCTGAAACTGGGCCGGCCAAAGAACGTTAATTCGCTGAAACCAAGGCAGCCAGTTAGAGTCCCTACATGAACAAGGTACACGCTATCAAAAAGAAAAGAAAAAAAGGGCAGGCCATCTGCCAGCTTCTGATGACGGCTAACCAGCCTTTACTTTTTTTTTTGTGTGATAGACAGTAAAATGTAGTCTTGCACTATGTGCACATCTAGGCATGGTAAGGAAAATAACAATATGTCCATGTGTAAAGGAGGCATGGGTGCCAAGGCAGCTCACACAAAGCACAAAGCAGAAATGCTTGCAGTCAGTGAGCAAATACAGTCTAACACACTTAAAACGATATCGGTTATACCATTATATAGGTTATAACAATGAGAAGCGGTTACACCGTCAACTTTTGTATGTTTTCTATGGCCTTCTGAACTCTCAAGAGAGTCAAAGGCGTTTGTATGACCGGTGACACTAAGACATGCAATTCCCGCCTGGTTCTATGGTGCTTCTGTGGTCTCCGTCGCGTCAGGTCGGCCTGTCAGATAAACTGTTGTCTCGCTACACAGGCCCATACCGAGTACTTCGTGCCGTGACTCCCGTCACCTATGAAATCGCCCTGGACATCTGCTACCCAGTTCAGTAGTATTTTATTTATTTATTTATTTATTTATTTATTTATTTATTTATTTATTTATTTATTTATTTATTTATTTATTTATTTATTTATTTATTTATTTATTTATTTATTTATTTATTCAATACTGCAAACCTTGTACGGGTCTAAGCAGGGTGAGTGAAAAGGAAACCAAGGCAAATACAACAGAGTTAATAACGTTTAAAAAACATCAAATTGAGGCGAAAGGCAATAAAGAATCATTCCAATCAGTTACAGTTCGAGGAAAAAATGAAAACTTGAATAAATCTGTTCGTGCAAAATAGGGTGCCAGCGAAGTAGGATGATGGTGGCGAGTATGCCTTGATGTAGAAGAGGATAGATAGGGTGATGGATTGATTGCTAGGTGCCGATTCCACAGCAAGAAAAGAAATTGTAAACGTAAAGCTTTCCTTCTTTGTTCGAGACATTGAATTCCATCAGCCTGCATTATTTCGGAGGGTGAGTCATACGGGGAAAATTTCGAGTAAATAAACCGTTCAGCCTTCCTCTGTACCTTTTCGAGGCGGGAAATATTGTGTTTAGTAAACGGGTCCCAAACCACGCATGCATATTCAAGTTTAGGTCTAATTACTGAATTGTACGCCAGTAATTTTACACTCAGGGGTGAGTTTTTAAGCTTATGTCTTAAAAAATATAATTTACGGAACGCAGAAGAGCAAATGTTATCTATATGTAAATTCCAAGATAAAGTATTAGTAAGTGTAACGCCTAGGTACTTATATTTAGTCTCTTCCCGCAACGGTGCCGTGCCTAGCGTGTACGCAAAAGAGAGCGGAGCTTTCTGCCGAGAGAAGCGAAGAAAGACGGTATTATCAGTATTAAGTTTCATATCCCATGTTTCACACCATTCAAAAATGTTAGCAAGAGCGGTATTAAGATGGTTCTGATCGGTAGATGAGGTTATTTCTTGAAAAAGCACACAATCATCCGCAAACAATCTGATTTGCACGTTAGGATCAATTACAGGGGTTATATCATTTATATACAGTAAAAACACTAATGGTCCCCGCACACTCCCTTGGGGGACCCCGGCGCCAACCGGAAGATAGCCTGATTGCTGATGACGCTTTTACCGGAAGTCAGGGACGCCATACAGACGGAAAACATGCCGAAGAACATGCACCCGGTGCATGACGTGCAACGACGTAAACGCAGGGCGGTAGCAATCCTCGAGGGGCACGGAAGACGAGAAGGCGTCCTCTTCGTCGATGCAGCCAGGTACCCGCGGCCCGCCGTTAACGTTGGCGGCGAAGAAGGACGACGACCACCACCGCCACTACAACAGAATGTGCGAGACGAACCGGGGATGCCAACTAGAGCGCTGCACGGGCTCGGGCTTACCCGAGAGCCCGGGCCGGGTAGAGGAGTTTTTTCACGGGCTCGGGCCGGGCTCGGGCACGGCGTGTGCTTTTTGATCCGGGCCCGGGCCGGGCTCGGGTTTTTTGACGCGGGCCCAGGCCGGGCTCGGGCTTTCTGCGAGTTATTCTCGGGCTTCTCAACTCTGAAAAACATGTATTTTTTGGTCTCGGGCCGGGTTCGGGCCGGTTTCGAGTCGGGCTCGGGCCTGGCTCTGGCTTAAGGTAAAGGGGTGGCGGGCCGGGCCGGGCGGGTAACGTAGATTATTTCCGGGCCCGGGCCGGGCCCGGGTCTCGCCATAAAAGTTTTGATCCGGCTCGGGCGGGCCGCCCAAAATCGGCCCGTGCAGTGCTCTAATGCCAACACCACCATCTACGACAAAACTATTACTACGACAAAAACGGCAGCAGCAAAAGCGCCAACATCAACGACACGGCCGGCCGACGGCGTCGGCGCCCGCCTTCTCCATGGCAGTCGTAGATACGAAGGGAAGGATACGAGTCACGGCATCAGCGAAGCTGCCATATGCCGAGGCAGCGGAGGAGATGGCCATAGCCCTCGCGGTACTCCACGGAAGTACGGAGGATAGCCTGATCATTAGCGACTCCAAATCAGCTATCCGGAACTACACCAAAGGTTGGGTGTCCGCGGATGTGGCGCGCATGCTCAACGCCAGAGTCGGGGACTTCGTGTCCGGCACGATTACGAACAAGGCCCTCAAATGGCTCCCCGCGCACGTCGGGGAGCTTGGCACCACCAAAGACAACAGCCGCTACAACAACAATACCAACAGCCGAAGATACACCGGCATTCCGCCCAGACACAACGAGCGCGCCCATCTCGTCGCGAGGCAGCTTACCCGCCGCGACGCGATCCCCCAGAGGGCAGCCGCCGCTGTTGTTGTGTATTGTTGTGCGGGGCCCCAACGGAGCAGTTACCAGCACAACCCAAATCGCGGCGGACGGAGCTGGGGGCCACGGGGACGCCAACCGCGACACCAAGGAGTTTCCGGCCTCATACTGAGAGGTTCTAGGTCACTACAAGAAAGAACGTAAGAAATATCCACAACCCCACGGGCGGCTGGACAGGTCCCAGGCAGTCGACCTGAGGCGGTTGCAGACAGGCACTTTCACCAACCCCTACCACCTGCACCACCTGTGGCCCGCGTGGCACCCATCGCCAGGCTGCCCCTGGTGCGAGCACGAACGGGCTGATATGGCCCATATGCTTTGGGAATGTCAACGCCATGAGAAAGAAGCACCAAGAGGAAGGCAGAAGACAACATCAGGACCCTCTGAAGGCAGGCGCCTCACAGAGAGATGGCAAGCCGCCCTCCTCAGCGAGGCACCCGAGGACCAGGAGTGGGCCGTCCAGCGGGCCAGGGCTATTGCCGAGGATCTCGAGAGATTTTTCTCCGGCGATGGACCCCTGGCAGCCTAGCCCCGGGCACCAACAGCCATAACCGTTGGACATATAATGTTTATTCCTATCCTCCTGATTGCCGCTCATTAATGGCTACGAATTGATAGCGATTGGTTAAATAGTGCGTTATCCATATAACTATAATTTCCGGTAGTTTAATGCGTCTGAGCTTTAGTATTAGTTTGTCATGTGGAACTCTATCAAAAGCTTTGCTGAAATCTAGAAATATTGCATCGATCTGACCGTTCTTATAAAGGCACGAAGCAAGTGAATGTATTACTGTAACTAATTGTGTAGATGTTGAGTAGCCTTTTCTAAACCAATGTTGGTAATTAGAGAGGACTGAGTGTTCGGCTAAAAATTCATTTATCTGATTGGCAATAATGTGTTCAGTTAGCTTACAGCATGATGATGTAAGCAATATTGGACGGTAATTTTACAATAAAGCCCGATCACCTTTCTTGTGTATGGGCACAACTCTGGCTATCTTCCAGTCATCCAGTAACCTTCCATGAAGTAATGAAGTACGATAGATAATGACAAGAAACTTTGCAATGAACTCGGCATATCGTTTCAGAAACACGTTAGGTTTCACCTTTTGAAACACGTTTCAGAAACACGTAACGTGCACGTGATATCGTGCACGTTGCACGACTGCAGTATCACTCTACCAGTGATGACATTTAGACGCTCCAAGACGGCACTTCTGCCGCCGGGGAGTTATGCTACACGCGTGTTGTATTTGGTCGTTTGAACGAGGCGCACGCGCACCATCACTCGAGCGAAGAGGAGGAAGTACGAACTGGGCTCGCGCTGTGAATCCAATATTTTTAATATTACCTCCCCGTGGTTGTAACAGCTCTTCACTTTCACCTTTTCAGTTAGTGTGACTGGTCGCTCGCGTGGAAATCTAGTTAGTGCGACATATGCCCTTTTTTGTCTTTTCTTGGCGTTTCTTGTTTGCTTGTTTTCAAATATGAATTTTCTTTAGTATTCCCCCTGCCGCCCGATTGTTGGGCTATCCCCCTTAGTGGGTGCGAGCCATGGCAGAGGTACATCATCATCATCATCAACCGGTCAGCGCTGCAATCGCTGTAGTAAGTATAATCTGTAAATAGTTTCTGGTTTAACTGACTCGTCCTTCGCGTAACAGTATTAAGAATGTGCGGATTACACTGCCGTAGCTTTATGCTGCAGTATGCATATTTACTATGACAAACAATTTGTTGATTTTTATTCTGTAGACGCCAAGTTGCTGCAATAGGGAGGCTAAAGAGAAGGGCCAATATTTGTTTATTCAGTACAATAAATTAGAATTATGTTGCTATGAAAATATGAACATGAAATAACTTTTGTGCACCAAAAGGGTGTAGATGCCTTCAGTAAATGCCGCTTTAGCGGCCGCTGACCTAGGAATATTGCACACATTGTTACACTTTTATTGGGTGCCCGAATTGGAAGGGCCATCGAGCGACTAGCAAACATTATGGACGCCTTTCCTTCTGTTTTAGTTTTTATTAGTTCTTACAGTTAGTACGAAATAAGACGTGGGCTCAGTTTGAGCGGTGAATTAAGATTTATGCTTAAGTTTCAAGGACCCATTGAGCAAAATGCAGCTACGCCCACGTGAAACCTGGGGAGGCTGCGAAGCATGCAGTGAAGCACCGCTAATGGGCTTATACTGCCTTAAGGAATAGTTCATAACTCCGTAAACGCGGCCTCCCCATAAGGATGACAGACGAGAAGTGAAATCCTACGCTGGAATGATGAGCGGCAACGCAGTCATCTGTGGAAGACGACGACGACGACGAACGCACTCGGTACGCGCTACGCTCGGCACGCGCTCGCACGGAGCGTGTGCCAAGCGCGAGCACGAACTCATCGCTCACCGTGACCACGACGACAGGAGACGCCAACAGCCCAGGCGCATAAGGTGCTTCGCACCTAAAATCTGCTCTTCACACGCGATGGAATGAAAAGAGGCCTGCAATTACTTGAGCAAGTATTGCACGGTGCAGCACGCCCGAAACAAATACAGTGTTCTGAGACTAAAATATACTCAATTGTGTACCTGAGTAGCTAGGAAGCGTGAGATCTCACTTACCATATTTGTAGTTTATTATGGGGTCAGCCGACACAAAGCTAGTGGTGTCGGTGAAGCTTTTCAGATTTCCTAAGTTGTGTTGTTTTGCGTATAGGTAATTTATGAGTGGCCACTGTACGTTAGCACTAGGTGAACGCTCTATTGCTTTCTTGTTCCAGTAGAGAAAAACAACGTGGTGTGTTAGCGCGGAACTTAAGTGGACCCGACTCTGACATCCACACTGCTGCACGTGGGTTTTAATTGTACAGGTGACTGTTGTGGATAGAGTTCCATTTTCTTCCCCCTGCGACACTGGCGAAGGATGGGACAACGAGGTGGCCTAACAAAGGTACAAATTGTTAGGCATCATCTATGAGAACAGCAGTCACCACCATGCAGCAGAATGGAGAGACAGACAGACGGACGGACGAATGAAAGGAAAAGTGAATTTCAAGATGTTACTACGCGTTACTAGCAAGCACGTACCTGCTGTCGCGAAAAGAAAAAAAAAACCTTTAGGTGAGCGTTGGTCCTCTGTTTTTGTGTTGTTTTGTGCCGCTCTGTTATAACAAAATGTCCAGGAAGTCCGTTTCTACAAATAATCTGGTTATATCATAATAATTCAGTTGCGCGGAACGGATAGTGGCGGAGTGTTTCCTAGCAGTTCGGACCTGCTTTTCTGCCAGCGTGGTGAAAATCGATATTTGGATAGCTGACTTGGTGTTAGCCAATGAACAACATCAAAGCGCAATTCCCCACTGCCTTTTCCGATGTCCCCACTGGAAGCCGTATCAATGATCTCATTTGAAGGCTTCCTACTTTTCCCTCTCTTTCTGCATTTTATTCTGCGCGACACAAACCAACTGCCCGTATTGCGAAATCTGTTTTTCACGGAACACCTACGTTTTTTGCTCAGACCTGGCAGTTCGCGTGCTCTAGGCACTACCGCTTGCCGGGTATCTGAAACCTACTACACTTGCTATGAAGGGGTGGCGCTTACTGTTGTGAGGCTTACTGCACGGCAAAAGGGAAAATAAATGGAGTAAAAATTTATGTGGTCAAGAAATGGAAAAATTTTTTTTGTCAGGAGAGCGGAAGGTGCAACTCTAATACGCATCAATGGTTTCGCCGACCTTGATAGGCTTGTTCTGCAATGAACACTGTCTTTCACTAATGCAACGATTTAGCTGCCTTCTGCAGCTTATCGCTTCAAGGGGACAGAGCGTTTTCGGCTGTGCACATGAACATTCGTAGCATTAGTGGTCACAGGAACGAGTTTCTTGCCCTTTAATTTCCATAACACTGACCACATATTAGATGTAATCGTCCTAACGTAAATCAACATACAAGCTGATCTGGTTCCCCCTATTTCCGCTTATAAGCAATAATCCAGCCATTCTTTCACACGGCAGATAGGGAGAGGAGGTGACATCATGGTGTTTGTGCATAAAAGATTAAAAGCTTTCTCTTTCACAACAAAAATCATCTCTTCCGAGTGTGTTGCGCTAAAAATGTCAGTGCCTGATGCCGTTATAAGCCTAGTTTCTATTTACAATCCTCCCTCAGAAATTACAAATTTCTTTTCACATAATTAAACGATCTTCTTCCCTCCTTATCACCAAAAAGTCTACTTTGTATGATTGGAGACATTATTATTGACACTATATCACCATCAAGGCCAGTCAGTACCTTAACACTCTATCAAAATGGGGAGTCAGTCCAACCAATAATGCCTACACGCGAGAGGAATATCATCATCATCATCATCATCAGCCTATATTTTATGTCCACTGCAGGACGAAGGCCTCTCCCTGCGATCTCCAATTACCCCTGTCTTGCGCTAGCGTATTCCAACTTGCGGAATATATTGGAAGCAAAATAGCGTCATCTTCCCTTGACCATGTGAATGCAAGAGCCCCATCGGCTAGCACTGTTTCAGCGGTAATCAAGAGTAAACTGGCCGAATATTATATTGTAGGCAGCTATCTTGTATTTCAAGCTCCCTTTAGATCCCGTCCTACCGTTCATTTCCTAAACATCCTTGATATCGCCACATTTGATAATGTTGTGGCCAATTATGATTGGTCCAAATTTTTACGTAATGTCACGCCGTCCACCGCTTATACGCATTTTGTTGATGCAATCCGTTCTTTAAAAATTACCGCCCAGAAAACAATCGCCGAGAAAAAACGCTACCCCAAACTTCCATGGCAAACGTGCGATACACTGACGGCTATTAAAGAAAAAGATGCCCTTTGGGCACGCTGTAAGTCTTCCCCAAACAATACCCACCTAAGATATCGCAACAAGGTAAACGCCATGATTCGATCGGCAAGGCGTCAGTATTATAATAAGACCTTTCATGAAAGCAAGCACTCCCCCAGAAAGACATGATCAGCTATTAATGAAGTATTTTTTTTATTTTTTTATTTATTGATACTGCGATCTTATATAAGACCTTAGCAGGGTCTTGTATAAAACACCAACCAACCTCTAGAAGATGCATTCACAGAACATTTCAGCAGCCTCACGTTAGCCGTTCTAGAATTTATTTACTTTTTTTCTAAAGCTTCATCTCCAGCCTTTCGCTCCAGATGCGTCTAGCGCTGTTCCTAATATTGTAGGATCGGCATTCTTGCCACCGGTTACTGCAGTAGACTTGCGCAGCATCTTGTTTAGCTTTCCACCTAAGAAACCACCTGGTATAGACGGTATCTCAATACATTATATTCAACGCAATTTTATGTGCTTGAATCCGTCCTTCTCTTCATTATTAATGGGTATGTGGATCATTGCGTTATTCCCGATGATTTAAAAGTGGCTGTGGTTAAGCCGCTCTATAACAGCGGTTCTCATAGCAATGTAGAGAACTATAGACCGATTTCCATTCTGCCTGCAATCAGTCAAATAATTGAAAAACAGCTTCTCGTTACGATGACCAATTTCCTAAATAGAAATAATGTTCTCTCACAAGCACAGTTTGGTTTCATCCAGGGAAAAAGCACTATTTCCCTACTAGAAGAATTTACGGACACTATCTATTCAGCTTTTAATAATAACGAATTGGTATGTGCTCTTTTTTTTTTAGATGCAAGTAAGGTTTTTGATTCCGTTATTCACACATTACTTCTTGATAAGCTAGAAAGAATTGGTTTCAGGGGTTAATTTATAAAGTTATTGTCTAGTTATTTTAGTAACTGCTCTCAGGTGGTGCGCATAGGTGACTGTTCCAGTACAAAAGTAATATTAAAGTCGGGTGTTCCCCAGGGGTCTGTTTCATCTCCTCTTTTATTTAACGTTCTGTGCGTCAATGATTTGTCGCAATTTCCAGTACGCCGACGACAGTCCTTCTGTCAACTCAAGCAGCATTTAATACATGCGTTTATAACCTTCAAGCAAATGCCACGTCTGTAATAGACAGGTGTACAAGTAATG
The DNA here is from genome assembly GCF_013339745.2 of Dermacentor silvarum. Classification (NCBI taxonomy): domain Eukaryota; kingdom Metazoa; phylum Arthropoda; class Arachnida; order Ixodida; family Ixodidae; genus Dermacentor; species Dermacentor silvarum. Next base: position 3,030,430 of record NC_051158.1, read on the forward strand.
GAATTGGAATTAATAGACAAAACACTACACTACTTTGCTTTTATAATCCCCATAAAAAATTGATCAGCTTGTGCCATTTTTTTTGTTCACGACTCGAATTTTATCTGCAAATGCACACCATTAGAGTTCTCAACTAATGTAAAATATTTAGGCATCATGTTTGATTCTGATATGACATGGAACACTCATTTTACAGGTTATAGCAAAAAGCTTTGCGCAGTATCTTGTCTTCTGTATAACTCTAGGTACCTGTTCCCGTTTCCTGTCCAGAAAAACATTGTTCACGCACTTGTTTAGAGCTATCTTAGATACGGAATTACCATACTGTTCATTTACATAGAGCGCAAAATTGAATTCGATTCTAAAATCTGTTCGTCGAAATTTTGCATACAACGAGACCATTCCACCTAATAATTATCTATTTTCCTTTCTGCAATTGCCCTCATTTGACGCATATTTTTTTCAAACTGTGGTAATATAACATTTTTGGAACAGTGATTTTCTTTTTGCTTTGATTCATGTCAGACTACTGAGACACCATAAGTTCACTACCCCGTGGTGTTACACCCGTTTTGGTCATCAAAATAGCAAGATAGTTCAGCATCAAAATAGTAAAAAGCTATATTTCTCTGACAGAGGCAACACATTTATTCAGAGTTCGCAATTCGTTTGACCAACAACACGAAGAATCGTTTTTTTCTGCAAAATGTAGTACTGGCGGGCAATGCGTACTGAAATCTCCGATGATCCGTGCGGTCAAGTACTGGTTGAAAGAAAGGCCTATCCCGGTTTAAATCCACTTCTCGCCATGGCTGCAAGAAAAGTGCAATCAGTCAAAACTGCCTACATAGTCATTGTTCAAACTGATATATACCGTTAAAAAACACCAGGCTGCATTTCTTTTTTAATTTGTATGATCTATATCAGGCGCCGAATGAGACGACACAGCAGATTATAATCAATGACGATAATTTCCATTTCTATTTCTCGCCATGCAATTACTTTCACATTGCCGGGGATGCATGTCATGCGTCGATGTAACGAAAAAATTAACGAATATAATGCCCTGCAATCTGAAACCATGTCTTGGTTCGTCTCATGAAAAACAAATCGTTTTTATATTAGCGAAAGCAAGACAGTCTACAGTTCGATCAATCAATCAATCAATCAATCAATCAATCAATCAATCTTTGTAAATGCAACAATAAGGGAATACAATTCAACTGAATATGCAGAAGGATAAGCAGAAGTTCCTTCTTTTTGTATTCAAGAAATATACCGACACTTCCGCAGACTACCAGCTCGACGCAAGAATATTCCTCTTCGAAACGAAATCTTTACAAATATACACTAGTGTGCGATGCTGTATGCGAGCACATAATGTCAGTCTGCACCACTTGCATCACTCTGTATGCCCTGAACTCGAAGTTAGTCCATAAGAACTCCCGAAATCTAGCGCGAATTTCACCATTTAGGGCGCTGAAAAGAAATTGTCTACTCATCCAAAGCAGGTGAAATATTATTATTTCACCGTATAAGCGGTTCGCAAGATTGGCTACATTTGTTTTTTCAAGCGTCTGAACAGCATATGAAAGATTGACCGCGGCATTTTACGTCCAGCAACATATTGTGCGCAAAAGTAACCGATTCTCCCACCAAACATTGACCACGGTGACTGAACTCTTCGGTAAATACAAGAGGCATGGATCATATAAGAAAATCCTTGCATTGAGATATGGGGATGAATATCCCTTTAAGAATGTTGCAAGAAAAGTTATCACATATCAATATTACGACGACAGTAGTTTATTTTGCCAGAAAATGTGATATGTACTACACATTGCATGTATATCTAGTCGTAGAGTCAGTTTTCAGTGAATTGAGGGCCACGATGGCATTGAACAAAAAAAGTGGCAGACAGATAAGCCACTAGGGCACACATATTGGATGCCTTGAATACCACTGAATATTAGATAATAAATAGAATCGCTTTTTTATCAGGACAGTGACAATAACTTGGTGAAACCAGGTGTTTTCAATACCAGGCAAATTCCCTTCTCCTATTTAATGATAGACAGTATGTACAGTACAGCTTGCAGAGTTAAGAGCTGCTTAGCTGCTTGGACCCACTGTAACCCACCGGATGTGTCTGTTAAACATGTACTCATTGAGTGTCTTCATTACGACCGCCTGCGAGAGACCCTGCGCAGCCACTTTAAGAGGTTGAATAGGGGCCCTTCAACTGTTGACCAAGTACACCATTCGTGATCGTGTCCAGACATACACAAAACACGCCCTGACATTTCATCGTGACCTTCTCATAGATAGCGATTTTATGCAGTCAGGTTTAAAGGCGATTTATTGTGAGCGCGCTCACTATATGACCTAATGCACGGCTCCGAGAACTTGCACTATCTTTATGTGTTTCATTCTTCCCTGTATTTCCCTTTTTGGGCGGTGGCGTTACAAGATCGACAATGTTTTGGTAACGCTCAATTGTGACTTTTTCTGGCCAATCGTTCATACAGCGCGCTCTATATTCTACAGCAGGCTTGGCCGCAGTTAGGTGATAATCTTCCCTATGTTGTCCCACTTTCCTTTTTTTCCTGCTTATTCTTCTCTATCTTTGCGGGTACATTCCAATGTCCCGGATTTAATTTTTATGATTGGCATAGCCACCATAAAGTTGGCCATTTTGTCCATTTGCTGAGCAAATAATAAACCATACCAATGTTACTGCAATGCCATAGATTATTTGTATATACCTCAGATAATTATGCAAGGAGTAGTTTATTGAGTCTAGCAACTGCAGTAACGTAACACTTTTAGGTATGATAAAAAAGTAGTACTAGAACTTCTAAAGAGCCAGAACGAAATCGAGGAGAATCGAAACTCAACAATGAAAAACTAAGCAACAAAGCTGACGAGAAAGCGCAATCAAAGTGCATCGCAAGAACAGAACCTTCGGTGCATGAAATATAGGATAAGAAGAAAAAGAAATTTAAAATCAATCAATGTTCCTTTAAGCTTTTCGAACTATTGATGTGCGTTCTTCGGACTTTCTGGTACTCTGCCCGGAAGCTTTACACTAGTGATGAAGGGCAAAATATTCGGTGAAATAAATGCACAATCATTTAATAACACAATGAGACTAAATTCTCACACTCTTAATTTTGTAAGCTACAAATAAAAAGCCACCGCGGTTTAAATGCTGTACGCATTCCGACATTACGCGCTCACGCATGTGGCATGGCGGTTACTGAAGGAATATTATCCTTGAAAAAATGAAAGAAAAAGCTTTTTTGCTCACAGTGACCATCGATGCGACGTGCTCTTGTAGTAGTAGGTCGACGAGTTGTGGTTGTCGGACGATATACAAATACTCTTTCCTCAACAATTACTTGATGATGCTTGGCCGAAACAGGCAACCCACCAGATTCGTTTAGTTTGGTGAGAATGAAGACAAGTGTCATAAAAACTACAATAAATTTCACGCTGGATGCCTTGGTCATCATAAGGCGGTGTAGAGTAAGCAGTGCTTAGCTTCACTGTATGAAGCCTATTTATACGCATTCCAACACAGTGCACGAAGACAAATAGTACGGCTTTCGTGCTCACTTCTATCATGGCCACGTTACATTTGTTAACCACTTTTTTATGTAAATTGCAAATATTATTTTACCATCATTATAGCGTCTTTAAATCTGCTGTATTTCGCAGCACAAAGAGACTCTATACAATAGTGTTGCATGCATGACGCAAATACGCATGACGCGGTCGGTTAAAACGTCTTAAAACCTGACGCAGTTATGGTAATTCACGTAAAAGCATCATATTTGTTTTTGTTTCGGCGTATTGCTTAACAGCTACCAATGGGTCCCCGTTCGTTTATTTTTAGCGTCGGCAGAACACTAATCTAAAATGCATTAGTCCCACTGTATAATATCCCATTTATATAAAGAATAGCGCAAGAATAGGCGGTGGACAAACAGCACTGTGCTCCGCCTTACCCTTGTATTATCCCCAAGTGAGGAATTTTAACCCTTTGTTGGCCACTGGGACATATATGTCCCACGTGCAACCGCAAGCGAAAGCTGCCTCAAGTGCGCAGAGGGACCTACGTGGCCCGATGATGATGATGATGATTTATTGGCATCCCCTTTGAAACGGGGCGGCGACAAATAGTCACCTAGCCCCACAGAAACAGGTAGCGCCATCTCTTAGAAGGTAAAGCAACTATAATTTTAAGTTCTTATTTGAAGTCGGAGGTGGCACTAATAGTTCTAGTTGTTTTGCTTTTTCCAATGTTTTTTTTTTTTTTTTTTGCTGTCGTCGCCCTTCAAGGGCGTGAATTTCGTTGCTCTTACGCCACGAATAAATTTACCGGTAAGTGCAAAAACTGCTTCTTCTACTCCACTAATGCAGTTAGATAAACTGTAGAGATGTTTGGCATGAGAGTGTGCCATTGTTTTCAGCTGCCTGCAAATACGCTGAACGTAGTGATTCAAGACGTCCAGCACTACTGCAGAAACGGCATGACATACCTGTTCTTTCGGGTAATACTGTGCAGAGAGTTCATCAATTAGAGCTGTTTTTCCAATGGTCGGGGCAGTCTACTATATCACAAGAAAGGAAGCAAGAACTGCTCAATTATGAGAGCGGTGCCAAAAGAAGTTCGGTTCAATGGGCCAGGGCAGTGCCGGTGCACCACCACTAGGTGGAAACGGTGCCAATAATGCTCAACAACTTCGCAGGAAACACGCACAAAGCTTGTGAATAAAGCCCACCAAGCGCCTCTTCGTCTTGCGCGCTTTGAACCCTTTTATAAAAAGCTGTAATCACCTCAAGTCCTGCAAGAATGAAGCCCAAGGTGTGCAGATGGACAACGTGTGTCCCACCTTCGCTCATGGCCTCAAGTTATGTGTGGGACAGTAGTTGTCCCGCAGATTTTTCAGATAATATCCTTGTGCAAAGAATAAAAATTTTTTTTGCTGTTCTTCCATGTGGTACAGTTCATTTGGGAAAAGTTATAGCTGAATCCATGAGTAGATTTCTCGTGCCTAACAAAGGGTTGAAGGTACTGTCAATAAGTTAAAATAATAATTATGCAATATTCCTATAGATGGCTGCTACTGGCCGATAGCCGACATCAATTAGGAGGGGTGTTTGAATACGTGAACTTCTTCCTCCTTTTGCTTTGTATAATTATTGATAAAGGTGACTTACAAGTGGGAGAAAACCAGCGTCTCTATTTTCAATAACAATTACGTGCTTCCATAATAAATCGAATGTCGTCTGCTCACGCTAGCCTACCACCGACCACATAGGTATGTTAATTAGGGCATACATTGTTCCAATGTCGTAGCCGTCGGGTCTCGCTAATTTCAATAATTTTGTTGCGATAGCGATTATATGGACTCTCCAAACGCATTTCTGCCGTCGCCGTCGCCGTGAGGTTACGTATAAAGTCCAAGGGCGATACAATTGTCGTCACGTGCCGTATTTTGTATGTGCGATTGAAAGCGTGCGAGGGTGAGCCGGCGATCGCGGCTCTATCTCGCGCGCGCACGAGATCGAAGCGGGATGCCAGTGTTTCGTCTGCCAGCAGCGCGCAACGCTCCGGGGGAAAGGTAGGGAAGAGAGAGGCGGAAGGGGGGGGGGGGGGGGGCTTACACCGCGCCACGCGAGCGACCGCGCGTGGCCGCCGCGCAGCAAGGCTCCGGGGGAAGGCCGTGTACTATACGCTACGCGCTCCGGCCCGGGAGGCTGTGTCTTGGAAGCCATCTGCAGCGGGGGCAGAGTCATTCCTCTCTGAGCTGCGTTTTCGCGGCTCCGTTCGCCTTGATGCAAGCGGAGCGTCGAAAGTCAATTCTCTCGCTGCTGCTGCCGCGCGTACTCACTGAAGCGCTTTGACATCGTTTTTGCGCGGACATCGAGTGAGATTTGTTCATGTTTGCTTTCGCCCGGCTAAAACCATGCTTGCTAATTTAGTTTAATAGTATGCTTATATTTACAAGTTTATACGGCCAATATGCCGCGAGACGTAATTGCCTGTCTTGGTGAAAAAGGAGCGCGGAAATCCGTTTTTGCGTCTCAAAGTGCTAACATACCCATTGGACAACATTCATCACAAACATACTCGTAGAGACAGCGCCAAATGCATTCATGAAATGATGACGTTCTCTAAAGTATACACAATGTTGAGCTGCAGGTATAGCTGAAGCGGAAAAAAGATTAGCAAAAGTTGACGATGACCAGAGCAGGGAAATTGCGGTACACGGCGTTCTTGTTGCCGTGTACACTGGTATCTAAAGTGCCGCATGATTCATGTTTCGAAGAGCGGGTGCCTGGCACTCTCGTTTTCGGTGTGCTAGGGCGCCACAGCATCGCGCGCCGCAATTTATCTGATGGGATGATCGGTCACTTGTGGTAATCTATTTCCGCAGCAGCTGTACGCTCCAAATATAGAATGAGCACTATAAGAAAAAAAATGAGTAAGCAGGCATTATTTCCATAACAATCAAGGCACTAGGCCTAGCGGACAAGAAGAAACAAGCCACATTTTCTTGTTCCATAACTTGCTAACTTGAGGGACATCATCATCATCAGCCTATATATGTTCACATATGCCAGGCTTACGTGAACAAAAACGCTGATGGTAAAATTAAATCCCCCGTACCACTTTTTTATTCATAGGATCATTTGCTATTAAGAACGTGTTGCCGATTTCTGCTTAACCAAAAATTTAAAAGTACTAGTTCACCGACTCAAATTAGTTCTTTCCTATAGACTCTCTAAATTGTGCATAAAACATTTTTCACACAAGTGAGACATTTACATAAAGCCGAATATAATATTTTTAGTGTGACAAAAAAACACGTCTGCTTCTGCATTCTTATAAGCAATATTTCATGCAACAGGCATGTTTTTATATCCTTTCCAGTGTGAATTGTTTTTCTCTGTTCAATGATTTCAGGAAGCTTTATTCCAGTACTTATGACAATGAAAGCACACAATGATGTCTAAGAAAAGTATTCCAGAATCATGAAGTTCTACATTTTCTGTCGACAAGGTATTTTTGCCATTTGCATTCTACCTTCCGCGAAAGTCACGAAAACAACTCCACTGAAACGCATGGTATTTCAATGTGTAGCATAATCATTCATGGGGAACGAAACTCGCTCTATTGATGCGCTATTGTGCTGAAAAGAATAAGCGTTGTATAGCATCAAATTCACTGCGCATAATTTTGTTTCGCGTGCAAATTGAAAAAGCCGGCAGATCTCACGCCCTGTGCGAATCATGTTATGGGAAGCAGTGTGCGGGGAGCCTACCATGTTACCGAAACGACCATGACAGCCCCAAGACGTGGGCGGCTGTTTCACGACCTACGTGACACGCATGTCATAACATTCATGTCATGAGCCCTCAAGAGTCCCTTTAGCAACACCTAACAGACCTTAAGGTGAAAGCCTTAGTCATGCTCATGAGTATGACTGCTACCATTAATATTTAGCCTTTTCTTTCACAATTACTATCACATGCGAACCCATTGAATTGGTTTCTGAGTGATATTTTTTTTTTCGCTGAGGCATTGTCACTTTTTCTGAGTCATGGTCTTGATTCTGGCTTCTAGCCCCATCCTGTAGTGTTTCCTTCACTTAGTATCCACGTCAGAACCCATTTGAGTCTTTTTTTAGTGTTAATCTTTTCGCTGAGTCATTGTCATTTTTGCTGAGTCATGGTCTTGACTCTGGCTCCTACCGCCATCCGTTAGGGCTTCCTTCCCTTAGTATCCACGTCAGAACCAATTTCAGTGGTTTTTGAGTGTTAATCTTTTCGCTGAGTCATTGCCATTTTTTACCGAGTCATGGCCATGACTATGGCTTCCACGGTCATCCTTTAGTGTTTCCTTCACTTAGTACCCACGTCAGAATTCATTGCGGTGGTTTTTGAGTGTTCATGTTTTTTTCTGGGTTATTGTGATCTTAGACGGCTGTTTCATGACCTACATGACACGCATGTCATGACATTCATGTCATGACCTATCATTTATGATCGTCATACACTCTTATAGTATGCCAATTTTGGTAAATAGCAACTTAACGGTACGACCATGAGAGCACAAGACGTAGGCGGCTAGATAGATAGTTAGATAGATAAGTTCTGTCAAAGTAACAAATGTTCGCCAACAAATGCTTGGCATTTAAAACATCTCGTCCAGATCGCGCTACTCCTTACATATGCCACGTGACTTTAATATGAGAGCAAAACAAGAACATGTCTTTCAATACTGCGTTACTCGTGTAGTATATTTGTTACAACATTAGTGTTTAGCAACTTAAAACTGACGGGCACAATGGACCTTTTTCACGATGGGAGAGCGCCTCTAGCGGCGAGAGCCAGAAGCAAACACGGTGGCTGTCGATCGACGCGACGGGGTCCCCTGGTTCTTGGTCCGCGGGATAGCTTGCGTGCCGTGCAGTGTGTCAGGTGTCATTTGTAAAGTTGCTGCAGTTTTGCATATACGCAGTACGCCAGCATCGGCACCGCTGATCCTCTTAGCTGCCTGTCGACTGTTGCGAAGCTTTTTTTAGCATTTTTTCTATTGAAGACTTGAAGAAACTTCACGACTCCGGCGGTCAATGGAGCTGCGATTTGGAGTTTGTGCCGCCAGTGACGGACAACGTGATCGACAGCCACTTCGATGAGTCACACCGGCAGCTGGATGTTCAAAGAGGAGAGGTACATTCGCTGGATCGAATGTCTGATGCGACGACAACCAGGAGGGACCAAACTTGTTGTGTTGCTCGATGAAAGCTGGCCACTACAAGCAAGTCGTAACGCTTCCTGAAGGCGGAGCAAGTGCTGTCGTCCAAGCATACTGCGATTGCGTTGCTGGGTAAGTACATTTTTGAGAGACATGTCAAATGCTGTGCATGAATGTGCTACCCGCCCTTATAATACTGAAAGACGATATGGAAAACGGTGTGTTCGCGAGGCGGCGGCGCGGTCACCGTCTCTACGTGGAAACACTGCGCTACGACTCGCTGTCATAAAACATTCATTTGTCGTTTACAAAGTGAGTCGAGCCGCAGGCTACGGGTCAAGCTTGTCGTAAAAGCATTCACACGCTACTGGTTCGGGCCCATTGATTAGGACAGTCGGCAAGTATGATTGCGAAGAGTAGTTCGGGGCGAATAGTTCTGGCGATTATTTGATGTTCCACCGTATTTAAGCAAGAAAAAGGTGCCTACCGTGTATAAACCGTTTGCGCTCACTATATACGAACGGATAACCGCACCGTTAAGAACCTTGACCGTGCGGCTAGGAAAAAAACTTTTTAAAATCAATAAAAGCCTTCACTGCAGAGTAGTGCAGCAAGTCCGCATTGATATCGTATTCTGAAATAACTATTCTGTTATAAACATTACATTTAACTTTGTTTTGCCCATACACCGCAGCATTTACCAGGCATCTAAAGGTGAACATGTTTTTTTTCTGATTTTTTTTAGTCAAAGCCAGAGGTGCCAGCATATAGCTGCACTGCTGTTTGCCATTCGAAGCATCCAAAAGCCGTCTTGTACGAGTGTCCCGTGCAGATGGATGGCACCAACACAAGGTAAGGCATATTTTTTTATTCAGAGCATGGATACAAGTTAAATAGGTAAAATGCAGCGAACATAATAGGGAGGTATGTCGTAGAACACAGGACGATGTGACAAGCGACTTCATAAAGGAGCTTTGGTCTGGTATCAATTTTCCTTGTAATGATACCTCAATGTAAAATGTAAGCACTCTGATAGAGAAAGAATGTATCTGAAGAGATGCGAGCTAGCATGCTGATTCGATTCACAGTAGTTTGCAGTGTACATCATCAGTGCAAAATAACCGCATGCGTAAACAAATGTCAAAATAGATCTAGGCCAGTAATCTATATGCAACATGTGTATAATCTGTGTACAAGTCCCCGCATTTTCTTATTTACAGGACAAAACCATTTGGTGACGAAACCCTTGGTGGACATCACATTTAAGAAGCATGTGATAAACAAGACTGTGCCCGTTAAAGCTAAGCGAGAGCTTCCTCCTCATCTCAAAACAGCTGGGCAGTCCGGATTGTTGCAGTTTAGGAGTGAGATTGCCACACATGCACCTGAGCTGGTGTGGAACCGCTACACAGAGAGGCCAGCACCACTGAGAAATGTGAGCCCCATTGCGGACACAGAGGACCTGAATTCGCAGAAGTGCCTCAGATTGTTCAATGAATATTTCAACAAACAGATGTCACTCACAACTACACAGAGGGCAGATATATGTGCAAAAACAGTAGGCCAGAATGAGAACCCTGCATGGCTCACAGAAAGGACTGGCAGGCTCACTGCTTCAAAGTTCCGCAGGATATTGCACTGCCTGAAGCCAGAAGGGCTTGTTAAAGAAATACTTTACCCTCGCAGAGAAACAATGAAGAATGGTGACCCCAGGCTCTACGGCATACATAATGAACCAAAAGCGATTGAAAAATACGTAGACTCGATGTGACTCTATGACAAAGATATAGATGTCATGGAGACTGGGTTGCACATTCATGAACTGCATTCTTTCATTGCCGCATCGCCCGATCGCCTTGTGAGAGATGGCAGTGAGGATGGGCTTCTAGAAGTGAAGTGCCCCGCTTCGAAAGCTGGGCAAAGAGTCGTTGATGCCTGCTCTGATAAAGTCTTCTGCTCAGCGGTAACCAATGGTGAGATCACCCTCAAAAAAGACCATTATTATTATTATCAAGTCCAAGGACAGATGGGAGTCGCGAAGAAGCCATGGTGCGACTTCATTATCTTCACCGACCATGCTGACCTTCAACACTCCATATCAGTGGAGCGTATACATTTTGATCAAGAAATTTGGGAAGACATCCTTCAGGGCCTGGTCTACTTCTATAAGGCTGCTATAATTCCAGAACTGATGACACGACGTATCCGACGCCTTGGATTTCTTTACACCACAGATGCAGGCTACGTGTCATTCAAGAAATATGCCCTGGGGTTTTATCTAGTTGACGACTGCGATGAGGACAATTTGAAAATGAAGATTAGAAGACTAAAGCACACAAAGTGATAATATAGGCTGAAATACCCACATTGCAAAGGTGTGTTAGTGTCCCATTTCAAGGTAAGAATTGTTGAATCCAAATGCGAAAGTTCCCTTTATTTTATGACAATGTGCTACATGCTTTGTGGTACATTGTTCCTTTGCATAATAAAACTTTGGTGCATTGTGACCCCATTTAATTGCTCTGAATAAATGTACCGCATGATTTCTCGTTCTATTATATGGTGTCTGTCTCCACTTCCCTCACATTATTTATTAGTGGTCGTCTAAAGTTTGAGAGCAAAGCACATTTTGTGAAAATTGCGTCTGCTATGTCTAACATGTTAATAGGTAAGGGTCTGTCCAATAAATGGAACTCCTTGATTCTTCTTATGACCCTTTCAATGTGCACCCGTGCACTTGCAACATGTTTTGTGGCTTCGACATCTTTTGCGCTCATCTGCGCTTCTCCAGGAATGCGAAATGGGGGCGTATGAAGGACAAAACCACGTGGCAGAAGGTCATCTACGTTGAATTCTTTATCAACCATGATCCCATCTCCGGCTTCGAATAGATCAAGTACTCCAGACTGTTGCACAATAGCTCTGTCACTCGTTCCTCCCCCATATAATGGTGACACAACGCTAACATAGCAGTCTGGTGTTGCGCCTACAACACATTTCATTGTGTTTGCAAACTTATAATGGGAGAAAGTTCGTCTCTGGGCAGTTAAGCTTGAGGGCTTTTGTATACAGATTTCTGTCGTGTCAAGTATTATACGTGTATTTGGGTACCGTCTAAAATGAGGTGGCATGTGTTGTTGCACTTCAGGAAGTGTGGGAAAGCTAGTTATGTCAGTGAGAACCTTCTGCAATATAAGTACCCATTCTGAAAATATACGGCTGAATGACGGCACTGAAATTGAAAAGTTACGAGCAATCTCTTGTGTAGCCATACCTGTTCTTAAGCGAACCAGTACTGCATACATCTGCTCGGCAGCACTAAGTGACCTGCTCTTTATGTCTATTGCAAACCGAGGGTTATTGTTCAGAACTAAATTTAGTATATCAATAAACACTTGCACAGAAGGCAGTCCTGTGTAATATAATGTATCCTCAGCACCTTTCATGTTATCAAGGCACAGTGTTGTAGCCTTCAGCTCATAGTAATGTGCCTGCCATTGAACTGTTTGTTCCTCAGCAGCTTTTAGCTGTAATTCTAACTTTTGCACCTTCTTTCTTTCTGCATTCAATTGGCTTTCAAGCAGTATAATGTGGTCTAGAGAGAAATCATTAGCCTGGTAGCTCTTTTCATTTTCAGCTGGTATGTTATACATTTCCGCACTATCTTCACAGGTCGTACAACCTAATGACATTGCACTTGCTGCTCCACTTAATGGTGTTCCTTGATCGAGAGGTGGTGTAGATGCCCTGGCAACTGGTTGATGATCCTGTGGTGTTGCATTCTGTCTTGATGCGATGCTCGGTGGAGTCCCCTGTCCAACAGCTGATCTGGCAGCACAGCTGCCGGCTTGGCTACTTGCATCTGCCGGTCTTGAGGCTGATAAATAAAATTTAAAAAAATGTCACAGTTTCGCCCTAAGGGCGAAGCAATGAATGCGATAGCAACACAGCAATGTCATACGAAGTAAGGTGAGCGGCTTTGGTAGCAATATGAATTGTAGTAAACATGAGCTGATTAAGTAAGCAGGTGTGCTGCGGCGTAAGTAGACCGACATGAAGAGAGACTCGATGACCACGACAAGGCGCGCGTGAAACGGTGGTGTTGATGAGAAGCGCAGCCCGTGGGCAGCGCGTGCGAAGGGGCACACCTGTAGCGCTGCACTGCCGATCCGGGCAGGATTGCATGTGTAGCGTGCGTTGGAAAATGTGGCCCGACTATTACTAACTGTGGTGTGAGCGCGCACAAACAAACATGAATAGATACACTGAATGACTGCAGACAACGACTGTCAAAACGCTGGCAGCAAGCAGCGGGCGAAGGTACGTGCGGTCTATCGCTTCAACGGAAACTGAGCGGCGAATGCACGGCGCATAAAGGTCAGAGCCGTGTGGAGATAAGCGACGGTGCGAGCGAGCGACGAGCGCGGTTGTTGGCAGAGTAGAAATGCGCCCCCCCCCCCCCCCCCCTTCCGCTCCCTCCGGCGCTCGCTTCCCGCTTCCTTGCTTGCGCGTGGAAGATTGAGTGCGTTCGCTCTCCGTGACAGCGTGCGTCCCCGCACGCTTCCGCTCGGGCATACGGCGCGCGGCGAAGATTTTATCTATACGGAACCTCACGGCGAGGGCGACGGCGACGCCGACGGCAGAAATCCGGTGGAAGTGTCCATATAATTGCTATCGTAATAAAAAAATATACTACACTTCTCTGGACCTAAATAAAGTTGTTTCACTCAGTCACTCTACAGTGCAACAGTTTGCGATGTAAGACTAATAGGTGCAACATGAAATATAAAATAAGTCTGTACTACTTATAAATAAGTGACCACTTAATCTCACTTTGAAACAGAACGACGCATGGTAAACAGAGCGCCCTGTAATCGTTGCATTGAAAATTGGTTGGTGTTTAGACAAAAGAGCATCTAGGCCGCCGATACCGTAACTGACTCGTCCAAGAGGACAGCGCGAGCAATTTTGCGGCAGGAATAGCCATCAACTCTCGGTGTTCGGGAAGCGTCACTCAAGTACTCCACGATACGATGCTGCTTGGCTTCGGCGATCGCACGAGAGCCCGCGCATTCAGCACTACGCGGGCGACTTCATAATGAAAGACAAGATCAAGTGCCGATTTGAAAATGAAAGATTACTGTAAGGTGGTAACTGCTGACAGTTGAGGGACCTCAAACAGCGTCACACACAGCCTATACCTTGCCGTTTCTTCAATCTTTCAAAGCGAGCAATGGATCCAGGGCATCTCATTACCGTGTGCTTGAAAACCGATGGTACGTAGTCCGGGTGGGACATAAAGCGTGAGGGCGCACCTGCGATAAAATGCAATGTTTAAATAGTTCCTTTAGTGTTTCAGTTATTAACGCGTGCACGACACAAGTGAGACTGCGCTAACACGACCAACATCGTGTGCTAAACAAATGCACGATAGCCGCCATGCCCCGTTCGGAAAGAGCTCGATTGAAACACTTATGGGCTAAGCAGACACGCTGTTAATCAAGTAATAAGGAACATCAAGTCACTGTTTCTTTACCTGTTACGAAGTGATCGCTGCAGACGCGGGAGTTCGCTGTCGGTTCCCAAGGCGTCCGGTCGGTGTTGACGCGATGTATTGCTTGCACCCATTTCTTTCATCTCGTTGCCTGAGGCGTCGCGGCAGGAAACCGAAAAAATCGCACGTTTGGAGGCTTTCCGCTGGCATTACTACAGCATACGGCAGCACATCGCTGTGGCATCGCGAAGAAAGAAAAACAAAGCTGCGATCCCGCCCGCGGAGACGCTGCGCGGCCAACACGGAGAGATCGTACGTGCGTGTACTACGCGTGCGTGCGTGCGTTCACTGTGGCGGATGTCACCAAAAATGTTTCGGGCCCTCGCCGCTAGTGGCGCCATCAGAGTACTTCCGGTGCGCATGCGCAGAAGGCGCCCGTGAAAAAGGTCCATTATATTTCGCGTGCCAGTTGAGACAACCTCTCTACAGAAACGGCTCGCACTTTGCAGGTGCTGCACAGTATACCTGTGGCAAGAAAAAAAAAACTTGAAAATACAATACGCTATCGCGGCGTATTTTCGCTGCACAGCCGAAAGATACTATCACATTTTACTATATTTTGCGTGTTCCTGTTTCACATACAGCTTCAGATTCTCTCTCTCCCGTAAGACAATGATATTTATAGGTGCAGCGTAACCCTGCAAGGACAACAAAATTTCACCGGCAATGCCGCACTATTCTTGCGTAAGTTTGGCCGCAAAGATTGAAACGTCTTAATTGTAATCATTTCTTTGGAGATCTGTGCCGAAGTTGGTGCCCGAGGAATCTGGTTAGAAAAGTTTAGCGCAGTCATGGCTATGATGCTTCAAAACACATTGAACACGTAGTGTTTGAAATTTAACATTCTGACTTTAAAAATGTTTAATTGTGATTCCGGTGCAATCACTGAATATTGTCACGTAGTAGTGACGATGAAGCAAACAGTCGTAAAACTGGGAATGACGAAACTGATTCTTTATTGGGCGAACCTGTGCCCACAAAAGCAAGTTACACTTGAAGCACAACGATAGCGGCGAACACAGTCGGCGATCGTCGGAATCTGATCAGCGGCGAAACGCGTCGGCTTTTATACCTGAGTCATCGAAGGTTCCAGATTAATCCCTGATGTCCGCGTGTCTTCCAGAAAGTTCTAGACAATTCGCGTCGCTCATACAATCAGATTACATGGGCGTCGGTGACCACAGACGACGGATAGAAGCATTGATAACGTCCGAGAAGCTTCCAATGCAGGCGCGTCCTGCGCCGAGCGATAACGTTTAACATTTGTCAGCCAATGTTGAAAGCGGCCACCGGTGAAAGATAAACATGTGTACGTGTCAATACCCTCCCCTTAAAAGCATCGTCCCGATGCTACAAAACAAACACGAAAGCGAAAACAAAACTATGCGTAATAAACAAAATAACAAAAAAACAATAACAAAGTAACAAAGTACCTAAGTTTGTCAGCGGGCGTAGAAAGGCTTAAGACGCACCACGTGGATGACTTCAGGTCGTGCCCGGCGCCGCTGTGATTGCGAAATGCCGTCTGGCACGACCTCATAGTCCAGTGCGCCAATACGTCGGGTGATCTTATATGGTCCGAAATAGCGACGTAACAGCTTCTCGCTAAGTCCTCGTCGGCGTATCGGAGTCCAGACCCAAACACGGTCACCGGGCTGGTACTCGACGTAGCGTCGTCGAAGGTTGTAGTGTCGGCTGTCGGTCCTCTGCTGGTTCTTGATGCGCAGTCGGGCGAGCTGTCGACCTTCTTCGGCACGCTGCAAATAGGTGGCAACGTCGAGATTTTCTTCGTCGGTGACGTCCGGTAGCATGGCGTCAAGCGTCGTTGCCGGGTTCCTTCCGTAGACCAGGTTGAACGGCGCCATGTGCGTCGTTTCTTGCACAGCCGTGTTGTATGCGAAGGTCACGTACGGAAGGATGGCATCCCACGTCTTGTGTTCGACGTCGACGTACATTGCCAGCATGTCGGCGATGGTCTTATTTAGGCGCTCGGTGAGACCATTCGTCTGCGGGTGGTAGGCGGTGGTCCGGCGATGGCTTGTGTGGCTGTATCGCAGGATGGCTTGAGTTAGTTCTGCCGTAAAGGCAGTACCTCTGTCGGTGATGAGGACTTCTGGGGCACCGTGACGCAGGAGGATGTTCTCAACGAAGAATCGGGCTACCTCGGCAGCACTGCCTTTGGGCAAGGCTTTTGTTTCGGCGTAGCGGGTGAGGTAGTCCGTAGCTACGACGATCCATTTATTCCCGGACGTCGACGTCGGAAAAGGCCCCAGTAAGTCCATCCCAATCTGCTGGAACGGTCGGCGAGGTGGTTCGATCGGCTGTAGAAGTCCGGCTGGCCTTGTCGGCGGTGTTTTGCGTCGCTGACAGTCTCGGCATGTCCTTACGTAATGGGCGACGTCGGCAGAGAGGCGAGGCCAGTAGTATTTTTCTTGTATCCTCGGGAGCGTGCGGGAAAAACCGAGGTGTCCAGCTGTTGGGTCGTCATGGAGAGCTTGCAGAACCTCTGGACGCAATGCTGAGGGTACCACGAGGAGGTAGTTGGCTCGGAGAGGCGAGAAGTTCTTCTTTAGGAGAATGTCGTTTTGCAAGAAAAACGACGCCAATCCTCGCCTGAACACCTTCGGCACAGTGACGGTCTTGCCTTCCAGGTAGTCTACAAGGTTCCTTAGTTCCGGGTCGGCTCGCTGTTGTTCGGCGAATTCGTCGGCACTGATGGGTCCCAAGAAAGTGTCGTCATCCTGGTCATCCTGTGGCGGCGGTTCGACGGGGGCGCGAGACAAGCAGTCGGCGTCCGAGTGCTTTCGCCCGGACTTGTAAACGACGGTGATGTCGAATGCTTGAAGTCTCAGACTCCATCGTGCGAGGCGACCTGAAGGATCCTTCAAGTTAGCTAGCCAACACAAGGCGTGGTGGTCGCTCACAACTTTGAAGGGCCTGCCATAGAGGTAGGGGCGAAACTTTGATGTAGCCCAGATGATGGCGAGGCACTCCTTTTCTGTTGTGGAATAATTTGATTCCGCCTTCGATAGCGACCGGCTAGCGTAACTTACAACCCTTTCTAGTCCGTCAGTCCTCTGCACAAGCACGGCGCCGAGTCCTACGCTGCTTGCGTCGGTGTGGACTTCGGTATCGGCGTTTTCGTCGAAATGCGCAAGGATGGGCGGCGATTGTAGGCGTCGCTTCAGTTCTTCAAATGCTTCGATTTGCGGCGTCTCCCACTTGAACTCGACGTCGGCCTTCGTGAGGTACGTCAGTGGCTCGGCGATCCGTGAAAAATCCTTGACGAAGCGCCTGTAATAGGCGCACAAGCCAAGAAATCTACGCACTGCCTTCTTGTCGGCGGGCGGAGGAAAGTCAGTGATGGCCGCCGTTTTCTGTGGGTCAGGGCACACTCCAGACTTGTTGATGACATGGCCCAAAAACAAGAGCTCCTCGTATGCGAAGCGGCACTTTTCTGGCTTCAACGTGAGTCCGGAGGTCTTGATAGCTTGAAGAACTGTTTCAAGGCGCCGCAGGTGTTCTTCGAAGCTTGAGGCAAACACAACGACGTCGTCCAAATACACGAGGCAAGTCTGCCACTTCAAGCCTGCCAGTACTGTATCCATGACGCGTTGGAAAGTCGCAGGTGCCGAGCAAAGACCAAACGGCATGACCTTGAACTCGAACAGTCCGTCTGGTGTTATAAAGGCAGTCTTCTCCCGGTCCCTCTCGTCGACTTCGATTTGCCAGTAGCCGGTTTTGAGGTCCATCGACGAAAAATACTTTGCGTTGTAGAGTCGATCCAAGGCGTCGTCAATCCGTGGGAGGGGGTATACGTCCTTCTTCGTGATCTTGTTGAGGCGACGATAATCGACGCAGAAACGTAGGGTTCCATCCTTCTTCTTCACTAACACCACGGGGGACGCCCACGGACTCTTGGACGGCTGGATGATGTCGTCGCGTAGCATTTCGTCGACTTGTTGCCTTATGGCCTCGCGTTCGCGCGCCGCAACTCGGTACGGGCTCTGACGGAGTGGGCGGACATTTTCGTCGGTTATGATGCGGTGCTTGGCGACAGGGGTTTGTCGAACTTTTGACGCCGACGAGAAGCAGTCCTTGTATTGCAGGAGCAGAGCTTTTAGTTGTTCTTTCTTATGCCTGGGAAGGTTCTGATTGACGTCGAAAGTTGGTTCAGGTACTATAGTCGTCGTTGCAGGTGCACTGGAATCCGTGAAGGCGAAAGCACTGCTGGCTTGTACTATTTCGTCGATGTAGGCGACCGTGGTGCCTTTGTTAATGTGCTTGTATTCGGGGCTGAAGTTCGTGAGCATCACCCTTGCTTTCCCTGCACGTAGCTCAGCTATGCCTCTAGCGACGCAAATTTCACGGTCGAGCAGTAAGTGATGATCGCCCTCGATGACGCCCTCCATGTCTGCAGGCACTTCGGTACCGACGGAAATCATTACGCTGGAGCGAGGCGGAACGGTGACTTGTTCTTCTAGCACATTCAAGGCATGGTAACTGATGTCTGTATCCGGTGGTATCGCGTTGTGCGTTGAAAGCGTTACCGACTTGGACCTTAAGTCGATGACTGCACCGTGTTGGTTTAGAAAGTCCATGCCTAGGATGACATCCCTGGAGCAGTGCTGCAGGATTACGAAGCTTGCCGGGTAAGTGCGGTTGTTCACAGTGACTCGTGCTGTGCAGATTCCAGCCGGCGTTATTAGGTGGCCTCCCGCTGTACGGATATCGGGTCCTTGCCAGGCAGTCTTCACCTTCTTCAACTTGGCGGCGAACGAGCCACTGAAGACGGAATAGTCGGCTCCAGTGTCGACGAGAGCAGTGACGTTATGACCATCGATTAGCACGTCTAAGTCGGTAGACCGTCGTCTGGCGTTGCGGTTAAATCGTGGCGTCGGATCACGGCTGCGTCGGCTTGCTTCGCTGCTGCTACGTCGCGTCGGTAGGTCTTCTTTCGGCGGTGAAGTGTTGTCGTTAGGGCTCTTGCCAGGTGGTGTGCTGATACCTCGTCGTGGTGATTCGCGAATCTTCTTCGTCGGCGGCGGAGGATCTTCGGTATTGCGTCGTACAGCAACCGCACCTCCATCGGTTGCTGCCTTTAGTTTCCCGGGTAAGGACTGGGAGATCGGCCCCGAGTGGGACCGGTATACTGACGGCGATGGGGCGAGATGTAGCGGCCTGGTGACGGCGAGCGTGAGAGTCGTCGTGGTTGGCACTGGGCTCCGGCGAGGTAGTCGGCGATGTCACGTGGTCGCTCACCAAGCTGTGGACGTGGCGCGTTGACGGCGAACCCTCGTAGGCCCATCTCGCGGTATGGGCATCGGCGGTAGACATGGCCGGCTTCCCCGCAGTGATAGCAGAGCGGGCGGTGGTCGGGGGCGCGCCAAATGTCCGTTTTTCTCGGGTAGCTGCGCTGGGCGACGGGCGGGCGTGCTGGCTGCGGCGGCGGCGCTGGGCGACGGAATTGCGGCGTTACGGGGCCCTGGCGCGAGCGCGGAGGGGGGCCTTGACGACGGGCGACGGCGGCGTATGTCATCGCTTCCGGCTGGGGTTGCGGCGATTCGGGAAGTCCTAGCGATTGCTGGATTTCCTCCCGCACGATATCGGCGATGGAAGCAACTTGAGGCTGCGACGACGGTAGCAACTTCCGCAGCTCTTCGCGTACTATCGCCCTGATGGTGTCTCGTAGGTCGTCGGAAAGTCCTTGGACTTCGGCGTAGTGTGGCGTCGAACGGCGATTGTATTGCCGGTTGCGCATGTCCAGTGCTTTCTCGATCGTCGTAGCCTCCGAGAGAAAGTCTTGGACTGTTGTTGGTGGATTCCGTACCAGTCCGGCGAATAGCTCCTGCTTAACTCCCCGCATGAGCAAGCGAACTTTCTTGTCTTCGGGCATAGCTGGATCGGCGTGCCGGAACAATCGAGTCATTTCTTCAGTGTACATACCGATGCTCTCATTCGGGAGCTGTACACGGTTTTCCAGCAAGGCTGCAGCTCTTTCTTTACGGACGACGCTCGTGAAGGTGTCCAGGAAGGCGGCTCGGAAGAGGTCCCAGGTTGTTAGTGAACGTTCCCTATTCTCGAACCAGGTTCTGGCGCCGTCTTCAAGAGAGAAGTAAACATGGCGCAGCTTTTCGTCGCAGTCCCACTTGTTGAACGTAGCGACCCGGTCGTATGCTTCCAGCCAGCTTTCGGCGTCTTCACATGGCGAACCGCGGAAAGTCGGCGGCTCCCTGGATTGTTGCATCACGACCGCAGATGTTGGCACAGGGGCTGTCATGGTAGCTGCTGCCGAGGTCATGACTTTTGTCCTCTG